>NC_069506.1:160532194-160877194 GCF_027579735.1 Bombina bombina | reverse complement strand
CAAGGGCTTGCAGCATTACATTTGTAGCAGACTACTCAGGTAATAGTTGCCCACCAGGGTTAGCCCCTGGACAATCAAAGAAAAAAAAGAGTGGCGCTAAACAGATCCCTCCAGCTCTATTACAATCCCCTGGACAGTTTTATGGACCTGCCTCCTAAGTTAAAACTGTACATTTACTTTAAAGTTTCACAACTGAAAGCTTTCATGCATTCAGCAGTTAAACAGCAAAATACAGAAAGAATCCTTTGCAGGCCTTGGAGTCATCTTAGACATCCCTAAGGAGTAACTTGTCTAGGTATCTAGGAGTATAAATAAATTAGAATACTCCTCCTTAGGTGAGGAAGATTATTCAGATACCTAGAGCCCCCCTTCTGATGAATTTAAATTTGGAGCACATACACACTCTATTGCAGGAAGTTTTTACTTGCGTAGCAGATTGAGGACCCTAAACCTACAAACAAACAATCTGTGAAAATGATTGATAAGTCCTTTAAGGCAGCCCCATAAAAGCTATCTACCTTCCTAGCAAAGAATGGAACAAACCAGAAATTCCTTTTATTTCCTTTGCCAAATTCTAAAACAAGTTCACTTTAACTTCTGAACAATTGTAAGTATGGGGTTCTATTTCAAAGATGGACAGAGCTATTTTCACTTTGGCTATGTAAACTGCCATTCCTTTAGAGGAGTAACTTTTTTAAGGGTCCAATGCGCAGAAAACTATTTCCTCAGGAGATCCTTTCAGCTGGCAGGCTATATGTTTCATCCAGCTGTTAGTGTAACCTGCGTATCTGTAGCTACTGGAGTAGGGTGTGACTACATCTTTGACCTCATTTCACAAGAAGCTTCCCTTGTGGAATTCAAGATTGCTTGCGGTTGGTCAAGACTATGAGCAGTTTCTTTTGTGACTATGCAGGGATCAATTTTTTCCCATGTCTGGCAATGTGGCAGGTGTTTTTTTTTTCTTTTTCCCATATTCACTATATGCGTGCATGCGCTTTTTGTTTTCCTAGTGGTCACAGTCACTCCCGTTTAAGGAATCCCACCTGACGCCATCTAGCAGCCAGGGTGAACTTGAATGCGGTAGTGTCTGTGGTGTTCCTGACAGGTAGTAATTACCACAGACTACTGTAGGGAAGTTTGGTTTCCTCTTGAGGCAAGGTTATTGATCAAGATCTTGCTTCCCAGGTCATTCAATCTGAATTACATCTTACATACTTTTGTTTTACTATCCAGGGTAATACAGGAAAGGGCCACAGTGATTTTAATTGCTCTGGAAAAGCCTTGCAGGACTTGGTATGCAGATCTGATACAAATGTCCTCTATTCAAGCCTTGGCATCTTCCCCTCAGGAAAGACCATCTCTCACAAAGTCCATTCTTCTATCTAAACCTCAAATCTCTCCATTTGACTGCATGGTGATTGATCACATGTTTTTGTCTCAGAGTGGTTTTTCAGACCAAGTGTTAAATACTTTGATTCAGGCCAGAAAGCTTGTTACAAGATGTATTTATCACAAAATATGGAAAGTTTTCCTTTCCTGTTGTGCGTATAAGAATTAACGTTAGAAATATTTTAGAATCCGTTGAATTCTAAAATTATTTCCTTGATGGTCTAGATGGTTTAATAGCCGGTTCTCTTTAAAGATTTTGAGACTGCTTTCTGCTCTATTTTTTTATTCTCCTTAACTGATTTTTTTCCCATCAGGATAAAGCAGTTTTAAGAAAAAACTACTCTTTCTTTCCTAAGGTTGTTTCTTCTGAAAACATTACTCAGGGAATTGTAGTCCCATCAATCTGTGCATGGATGTAGTAAGGGTCTTGATATTTTATTTGAAATACTGCTCATTCTACCAAAGCAGTCACCACCTCTTTGGCTTTTAGAAATGATGCTTCCATTGAAAAGATTTGCGATGCAGCTACTTGGTCATCTTTACATACCTTTACCAAAATTCTACAATTTTTCTGCAGTTCTGCCAGCCCCAGTTCCTATTTAGTGCCTCTACCTACCTAACTGTTTTTCCAACCCTGTTTTATGGTTGTCTTGTGGACTTCACATTTTGGGTATAGGATCCCAAATGTGATGGCTCATGGACTCACATTATCTTATGAAAGAAATAGAAATGTGTGCTTAACTGATAAATTAATTTCTTTCATGATGGTATGAGTCCTTGCTTTTCCATAACAGTTGGCCGCAGTACTAGTTTGCACTTCTTTTCCTTTTCTACTTTATTATTTTTTCCTTTTTTTTGGGCCATATGTTTGATTAAAGGGCCATAATACCCAAATGTTTAAACACTTGAAAATGATGCAGTATAGCTGTAAAAAGCTGACTAGAAAATATCACCTGAACATCTCTATGTAAAAAAGAAAGATATTTTACCTCAAAAGTTCCTAACTAGCCACATCTTATTGTAAATCATATCAGTATGTCTGTCCTGGGACAGCCAAAGGGATGAGCCTCGTGCACGCTCATGTTATTTCCCAATTCAGTGTAAGGAAGTTTACAATGAAATCTCATGAGAGTTATGTCAAATCTCATTAGATCACAGTAAACGAGTTCATGACCTCAGCACTGCTGATGCTGATTGGCTGCTGTTCATTTCTTAATTATTTTTTTTAACCTGCAGCTGAGTATAACTTTTTACACAGAACTTACTCTGCTGAGCTGAGGAAATTGTGAGGTAAAATATCTCAGGTGATATTTTCCTGTCAGCTTTTTACAGTTATACTGCATCAGTTTCAAGTGATTTAGCATGAGTATTATGTCCCTTTAAGGTATACATAGAAAGTGAGAGGGATTAAAGCTCTGTTGTGTAGGTAGGGTGTTATGCCTCTTCCTGTAGGACCGGTCTTTAGTCACATTTGTGATGGCTTGTGGGCTCTCACAATCATGAACGAAATTAATTTATCAAGCAAGTATAAATTTTGTTTATGTTTATATTGTATTTTATGAAATCATGCTAACCTCTAAATAATAAAATTAATGTTTATTTTTTTATATTTATTATTATTTAATTATTTTTAACAGAAAAATGTTTATCTCCAGAAAGCGCTGTAATGCAATTGCTTTGCGGTGAGTTTCAGGTCCTTCTTGAAACCAAGGAGTTAATACTTTAATGTTAAACTAAATAAATCTGCTTTCAAATTGTAGTCCAGGTTCATGCAATTGAAGTAACTATGATCTATAGTTTAAAACACATCAGTAAAAATGTGTGGTACTTGATCTCTAAATTGTGGGAGAAGCAATCAAAGAAAATCAAAAGGTTATAAAAATGGTGTGTGTGAATTGCTAGTAGATTTTTCTTTTAAAACAAATCCCTCTTCATCACCCGAATTTTCCATTTAAATTTGGCTACACCATATTTGCTGCTCAAGAGGATGGGGAAATTAAAATATACTTGTTGCTTTTATTTTAAGTTTAAAAAAATTGCACTTTTATAAATGTAAATTGTGTTTAAAGGTATTAATAGTGTTTTGACAAATTACAAATAGTTCTGTGCATTTGGAGCAGTTTGTGTTTTGACTTTCATCTTGCTCTAATTTAATCAAATTAACTTACAAATATAAATGTTCTCTCTTATGTTTAATTTGATAGATTATTGCATCTGCATGTCTTACAAAGACGCCAACCTCTTAAGTGTCCTGTTAAGCTATCTTAAAGGGATGTGAAACCCAAATTTGTTTTAATTTTTTTTTCATGATTCAGATAGAGCATATTTTAAACAACTTTCTGATTTATTTCCATTATCAATTTTTCTTCATTCTCTTAGTATCTTTTGTTTAAAAGCAGGAGCCGGCTCATTTCTGGAGCACTAAATCGCAGCAGTTTTCCAAGAATGTTATCCATTTGCAAGAGCACTAGATGACCGCACTATTTCCTGCCGTGTGGTGCTCCAGATGCCTACCTAGGTATCTCTTCAACACAGAATATCATGGGAACGAAGCAAATTTGATAATAGAAGTAAATTGGAAGCTTTTTTAAAAATTGTATGCTCTGTTAGAAATACAAAATAAAATTTTCGGGTCTCAAATCCCTTTAAGATTAGAACACTTTTTCATATATTATTTTGAAAATATCTTCATCTGACAGTTACTGTTGTGCAAGCATCACTTTTACGTCTCCATGTACAAAGCAGCGTAAGCTGCTCCGGAACCCTTGCAGGACAAGTTCGCACATGGAGGTTCGCACGTGGGAGCCTGCTTTACACTCGTTGCCACCTCTGAGATGGCGAAAAGAATGATTGACAGTCCCTTCTCTCGCGTGATTGGTATGATGCATACCGGCCAGCGGATGAACAGATTTGCTGCCCCTATGCAGCAAAGGCATGCAGACAGCTTCTTAAGTTGAGAAACTGTCTGCACGCCATTTTATACATGGGGCCCTAAATGTGTGCATAGCCAAGTGCACAGAGCTGCACATAGATCCAGAAAATGTCTAAAAATTGTCATATATTATCAATCAACCTTTTGTTACCTGCTTAAAGGGACATGAAACCCCAACATTTTTCTTTTAGGATTCAGATAGAGAATACAATTTTAGACAACTTTCCACTTTACTTCTATTATCTAATTTGCGTCCTTCTCTTGTTATTTTTTGCTGAAAAGTTTATCTAGGTAAGCTCAGGAGCAGCAAAAAACCTAGGTTCTAGCTGTTGATAGGTGGCTGCATATATACCTATTGTCATTGGCTCACCCATGTGTTCAGTTAGAAACCAGTAGTGCATTGCTGGTCTTTCAACAAATGATACCAAGAGAATGAAACAAATTAGATCATGAAAGAAAATGTTTGGGTTTCATGTCCCTTTAGCCCAATGTGACGTATATATACATTGTGCGGTACTTTGCTTATTGTACCACACAACGTATATACCGGTATACGTCGGAGCTGCAGGAAGCTCTAGCAGTCTCAGCTGTTAAGTTACAGCCGAGAGCTGGAGTTCCTGAGCTCCAGGCATCTGTCTTCATATGGAACCAGTGCTTCGGTTCCATATAAAGGCAGATGCCAGATTGTTACAAACGGTGACGCAGTGTGTGTCCCTGCCACTAGGAGGAGGCAAAAATTCCCACACCCCAAGATCTCTATGAACCCCCCACCACCACCACCGCACTAGCAACTTAGTCTTGTTTTTACCTATGCTGGATGAAGGTGATGAAAGAAGATGCACAGTTTGATTCTTAAAGGGACACTGAACCCAATTTTTTTCTTTTGTGATTCAGATAGAGCATGACATTTTAATCAACTTTCTAATTTACTCCTTTTATCAATTTTTCTTCATTCTCTTGCTATCTTTATTTGAAAATGAAGGCATCTAACTTTTTTCTTGGTTAAGAACTCTGGACAGCACTTTGTTATTGGTGGATGAAATTATCCAGCAATCCGCAAGGACAACCCAGCTTATTCACCAAAAATGGTCCGGCATATAAACTTACATTCTTGCATTTCAAATAAAGATACCAAGAGAATAAAAAACATTTGATAATAGGAGTAAATTAGAAACTTACTTAAAATTCCATTCTCAATCTGAATCACGAAAGAAAAAAATTGGGTTCAGTGTCCCTTTAAGTGAGAGGGGTTCCCAGATTGAGGTGAGGCTCATTTATCCTCGGAGTACAATTTTTGGTGAAGAGTTGTATTTAGTCTATGGGTAGTAGAATATTTTTCACCTGTTGGGATTTAGTCGCAAGTCTTCCACTGGTGTCCTTTGCCTCCTCCTGTTGGGTTGTCAATATACTCATATTCCAGATTCTTTGCTGTTATGTTTCAGCACTGGTTTGGTTTCCTTTTTAGATTTTTATGCATGCGTCCATTTTTTAATTCTCACCGTGTTTCTGCGCACATATTTGACGCATGCTAGGTTTTTGCGAAATTATTTTTTTGAACGCACAATGTGATTTTGCATATGTAAATTTTTTGACGCATGTCTGATTTTCTGCAAGCATACATTTTCTAAAGCACGTTGCTTTTCTATGTGTGTATATTTTTATAATGCGCGTTGGCTTTTTAAGCCTGTGTACGTCGGCTCAAAAGTGCACATAGTGTTGGAGCGTTTTTCCTCCATTAAATTACGGCGGGTTAGTGCTCGCTCTGTAGGTCGGATGTTATTCCTCTGCTTTTGCGTTATCTCCTGTGTGTCGGATTTGTGCGTATTGGCCTAGTAAGAGCCAAATTACAAGTGGAGCACTAACAGTTACGTGCAATAAGGGGTTTATTGCTGGTGTTTGCGCTTGTTAGGTTAATTATAAGTTGAAAGTAAACGCGATCACTTGCGCGCAATAGAAATTTGAAAAAAAAATTACTGCGTCCTCAGAGCTCTGGTTAACTGTTTTGCGAAACAAAAAAGTATCACACAAAAAAACACCTCAAATATACATTACAAAGTACACTAACACTTATAATAGCTACATTTAATACAAATGTTTCATTAGGATAAGGCAGTTTTGTGGATTGTATTTGACTTTTTTCCTAAGGTTGTGTCTTTGAATTATATAAGTCCGGAAATTGTTGTCCCTTCTTTATGTCTCAGTCCTTGAATTCTTCAGAAAAGCTTCTTCATATCTTGAATGTTGTAAGAGCCTTGAGTATTATAAAGATTTCAGACAAACTTCCAAGTTTGTTTGTTTACTTTTTTCAGAAAGTGGCAGAAAGCTTTTGCCATTTCTTCTTGGTTGATACTTTTGAGCAATAAGGCTTTCCTGGAGGTGGATTACCCTCCAACTAGACAGACTTTGGCCCATACTTTCAGATCAGTTTCCACTTATTGTCCTTTTTAGAATGAGACGTTTGTTGACCAATTTTGCAAGTTAACTCCTTGGTCTTTTTTGCATACTTTTTCTAAATTCTATTATTCATTTTTTTTCTTTTTTCTGAGGCAGCCTTTCGTAGGAAATACTTTAGGCAGCTGTCTTAGGATAATTTTGATTTTGCATGTTGTTCATTTTATTTGCTTATTACCCTGTTTTTTTTTGGGGGGGGGTTCTGGATTTTGTTTTATGTTCTTTTAATCCCACCCATATTTGTCATTACTCTTGAACTCCGCCGCTTGGGTATTAGTTCCCAGGAGTATTGTGGACTCTTGTGACAAAGTGATCTAGATAAACAATAGAAGTTAGACTTGTATGATTTCATTTATATACACATAGTTTATTTTATTAGATGGTGAGTCAAAGAATTCATTATGCCTGGGATTTACTTCTCAGGCACCAGAACAAGGCAAAACTCCCTAAAACTCTCAAGAGCACCCCATCCCTCCCACTTCACTGGCATGTCAGATAAAAATTTGCCTCCCAGGAGATGGGCGAAGAATGAGGTGCTCTTCACATTTATTGAGAAATGGTGTTCTCTGATTGATTTGAGACCCTTATTCCCTCTCAAAGTGCAGCTACAAGAGAGACAGAGGCGTTTGTGGTGTATGGGCAATGGCACTATGACTTTCACTGAGGGAGATCAACACAGGCCTGCCCATGGGTGTCGCAGGGACAGGTCCCTAGCCTCCCCCTGTTGGTTCGTCATTCTACTCCAAACTTGGTCGGGTTAGCACTTCACATAGCTGTTAATGCTTAGTGTTGCATTACATTTTTCTCTACATTTTAACGCTCACTTCATATCTGTCACTGCGTGCTGTAGCCCAAGCAGGAATGGTTATCTGATCCCAATTTATTCTTTTCGGAGGGGATTCTCAAGAGCCAGGAAGGAATGTCAAATTTGACTAATAATTTAATTTGAGTGTCTAAATTTTTAAATACTTTGCTGCATATTATCTGCTTATTACTGTTTGAACTTTCTTTTAAGTTCTTATTGTCCCTGTACTCTTATATTATATAGGCTTTCCTGCGCATAGCCTTTGTCACTAGATATTCCTTATGGACCACTTATTCCCATTACATCTGATTCTTTAGAAGGTAGTTATTCTAGATCTGTTTCTATTTGAGCTTTAAAAAAATGAGGCTTCGGTAGAGCAGATTTGCAAAGTGACAACCAGGTCATCCCTGCGTACTTTTACTAAATTTTACCACTTTGGTATTTTTGCTTCTTCAGAAGCGGCGTTTGATTGGAAAGTTCTTTTGTCTGGAAAATAGATCCCTGACATTTTATTTTCTTATTCTTTACCCTCCCATCTTTACTAGTAGACTACACAGCTTTGGTATAGGGTCCCAGGCATAATTAATTTGAAGATTCTAACCACCTAATGAAATAAAACAAAATATATGATTACCTGATAAATTCCTTTTTTGCATGGTGGTGAGAGTCCACAACCCCACCTAAAATTAAATTGGTATAAGAAAATCACTTTGTTTTGATGATAGTTCCTAATTGAACCTCTATTTTTCCTTCATTGTACTTTCCTACCTTGTTTGTCTTCTATTCCCCTTGCTTGGCTATAACTAACATGCCAGTGAGGTTGGAGGGATGGGGGTTCTCTTGAGAGTTTTGGGGAGCTTTACCTCCTCCATCCCAAGCATAATGAATTTGTGGACTCTCACCACAGTGAAAGAAAGGAATTTATCAGGTAAGCATACATTTTGTTTTTTAGTGTACAATGTCTCTTTAAAGCTTCTCTTTTAAATTAATAAGTTGGTCATTCCATGTTTCTATAAAAATGCTTTTGTGAAACAAGAAATGAATATGTTGCTCGTTTAGCTTCCTAACGTGTTTCTGCAACCTTAAAAAGTTCCAAGCATCAACAGACACAGCATGTTTTTATATCATTCTAACACTTTTCAATTTCATGACCCATATTGCAATCAGTACTTTTGTACTTTGCAAATCCTTGCCTGCTAGCCTGAAATTACATGGCATTTCCTTTTATATTACAACATACTTTTTTAGGGGTATGTCAGGAGCTCTTCCTTAATTGGAGACTAGAGTAGCAGATTTTCCAAGGATCGTGTGATTGTATGAGATATACGCAGCTTTAAAATATATAAAAAAAGTAAACTTATTCTCTTTTTATGATTTTGTATTTAGTTTTATGTACGTTATTTTTCCACATAAGATGCACCAGACTTTTAAAGACAAAGTTGGAGAGAAAAAAGGGGGGGGGGGGGGGGGGGTTAATTTTGATTGGTAATTATTTCTAATTATTATAACTAATTATTTCTAGATTTTTTGTTATGGAGACTATTCACTATCTTCAGTCTTTAATGATAGGCTCCCAAGAATAATATATATATATATATGAAAGTGTACCAGCATTTGTTTTATATAACACACATTTAATTAAATATTTTCTCCTTTTTTAATTACTCATAGTTGATGTGTTTTATCTATTTTATTAATAATATTATGTGCATTTTTACATGTTTGTTATCCACATTATTGTTCTTAAGACCTAAGTGTCCATCTACTGTAATAGTAAGCAAAACACCTTGCTCTGTGATGATAGCGAACAATAAAAATATTTTAAAAAAATGACAGGAATTGCATAATTATGCTTGAGGTGTACCTAACACTTAGAAAGTCTATACCAAGAATGAAAATAGCGCAGGCAATAACACTTACTTAATATAAAGAGATTGGTGTGCACGCACAGTACACACCACGCTCTGTAGGGGGTGCTAACTAGAGTATAACACCTGCAACAAGATAAATACAATAGGTATAGCTAGAATGGGTAAAAATAACACGATTTAAGTACTCAATATAGAAATCAAACCCAAATCGGTGGATCATGAACATATAAATAAATGCACAAAGCACACAATGTCCACAACAATCATAGAATGGGAGTGTAGGCAGCTCTCTGTCATAGGACGGTCATCCTGAAGAAACGTGGTCTAAAAAGAGAAGAGGAACAGAGGCGCCAAGCATGGCCTAATATTGTCAGGGCACCAGACAACACAGGACCAACGAGATGAAAATATACTCACAAGTGGGGAGCACCCTTATGGTGCTATTGTAGCAGACTGGAACTATAAACGTGGTCCAGCTCACGTCACAACCAGCTAGAGAACCGAATCCAGATAGTCCTTAGGAAGGCCTACTAGGAGAATCCTGGAGATGGAAAAAGGCACAGAAACATAGCCCAGTACCGTTTAAACCAGGAGAATAGAATTATAAAGGTTACACTTACAAGAGGCGAAGCACCCCCAGGTGCAGTATCAACGTTACTGGGACCTCTCAGCCGCCCAGTGGACTGTGGATTCCAGCCAGCAGGATGAAGAGGATCCCAATCAGAATGTGAAAATCCAGCAAATGGAAAAAACAGCAGCCAAAAAATATCCGCCCCCACAGATTGGGAAAGAATAGTAGCAAGTGTATGATAAAAAATTATTTATTTAAAAACAAGCGACGCGTTTCTCAGCCACTCCAGGGCTGGTTCATCAGGCTATAGATTTATAATTCTATTCTCCTGGTTTAAACGGTACTGGGCTATGTTTCTGTGCCTTTTTCCATCTCCAGGATTCTCCTAGTAGGCCTTCCTAAGGACTATCTGGATTTGGTTCTCTAGCTGGTTGTGACGTGAGCTGGACCACGTTTATAGTTCCAGTCTGCTACAATAGCACCATAAGGGTGCGCCCCACTTGTGAGTATATTTTCATCTTGTTGGTCCTGTGTTGTCTGGTGCCCTGACGATATTAGGCCATGCTTGGCGCCTCTGTTCCTCTTCTCTTTTTAATAACACTTACTTTGAATTTCAAAGAATCAGTATTTTTTTTTCTAATGAATTTTAAAGTTTCTTTTAATTTCCCTGTCCCTTTTTTCACTAGACGGCCATAAACCAATCATAAATTCATAATATTATTTGTTTGCACAAGCTCCTTTAAAGAAAAGGCTTTGGTCAAACTCTAATGCACAAGCAAGCAACTTCTCCAATATAAAGAGAAATGAATATGATTTCACCTTACTCTTTTCCATATAAATCTAGATATGATCAGGAGAATGTGTACGTGTCTTGTGCACTTTGTGGCAGCAGTGTTTGAAACATAATGTGTATATATAATATAATGTGCATGCTCCTAAGCCTTCCTAGATATGTATGCTCTTTAATGAATCATACCAAGGGAACAAAGTAAATTTGATCATAGAAGTAAATTGCCATTTATTTTTTAAATTGCTTGCATTATCTGAACCATGCACATTTAAAGGGACATTGTACACTAGATTTTTCTTTGCATAAATGTTTTGTAGATGATCCATTTATATAGCCCATCTGGTAGTGTTTTTATAAAAATGAATAGTATTGCTTATTTCTCCTGTTAAGTGTGGTCAGTCCACGGGTCATCATTACTTCTGGGATATTAACTCCTCCCCAACAGGAAGTGCAAGAGGATTCACCCAGCAGAGCTGCTATATAGCTCCTCCCCTCTACGTCACCTCCAGTCATTCTCTTGCACCCAACGAATAGATAGGATGTGTGAGAGGACTGTGGTGATTATACTTAGTTTTATACCTTCAATCAAAAGTTTGTTATTTTATAATAGCACCGGAGTGTGTTATTCCTTCTCTGGTAGAATTTGAAGAAGAATCTACCTGAGTTTTTTCTATGATTTTAGCCGGAGTAGTTAAGATCATATTGCTGTTTCTCGGCCATCTGAGGAGAGGTAAACTTCAGATCAGGGGACAGCGGGCAGATTAATCTGCAAGAGGTATGTAGCAGCTTATTATTTTCTGACAATGGAATTGATGAGAAAATTCTGCCATACCGATATAATGTAAACTCAGCCTTAAATGCAGTAGCAGCAACTGGTATCAGGCTGTCATGTATGTATATTTTACACTTCAGTATTCTGGGGAATGGCACTTCACTGGAATTATACTGTATGCATAAGACTTTAGCCTAATTTGCAGGGACTAGCAACAGGCTTTTTAATAACACTTAATTTATTTATGTTAAACGTTTTTTGCTGGCATGTAAAATCGTTTAATTTTCTGAGGTACTGGGTGAAAAAATGTTTTGGGCACTATTTTTTCCACTTGGCAGTCGTTTTTATTTAATTTATGACAGTTTACTGATCTCTCTCACTGTTGTGTATGAGGGGGAGGGGCCTTTTTTGGCGCTTTTGCTACGCATCAAAAAATTCAGTCAGAAGTTTATTGTCTTCCCTGCATGATCCGGTTCATCTCTACAGAACTCAGGGGTCTTCAAAACTTGTTTTGAGGGAGGTAATCACTCACAGCAGAGCTGTGAGATTGTAGTTGACTGTGATAAAAAAACGTTTATTTCTGTATTTTTTTTCTGCTATCAGGGTTAATTATCCTTTGCTAATGGGAGCAATCCTTTGCTAAAAGTGTGTTTTTTACAAAGATTTGATGCTATAACTTTTCAGTTTATCAATTTTCAACTGTCATAACTTTTTCTGTGCTTCTTATAGGCACAGTACGTTTTGCATATTATAGTAAATTACTTGAAAAGTATTTCCAAGTTGCTAGTTTATTTGCTAGTGTGTTAAACATGTCTGATTCAGAGGAAGATATCTGTGCTATATGTGCTAAAGCCAAAGTGGAGCCCAATAGAAATTTATGTACTAACTGCATTGATGCTACTTTAAATAAAAGTCAATCTGTACAAATTGAACATATTTCACCAAACAACGAGGGGAGAGTTATGCCGACTAACTCGCCTCACGTGTCAGTACCTGCATCTCCCGCTCGGGAGGTGCGTGATATTGTAGCGCCGAGTACATCTGGGCGGCCATTACAAATCACATTACAGGATATGGCTACTGTTATGACTGAAGTTTTGGCTAAATTACCAGAACTAAGAGGTAAGCGTGATCACTCTGGGGTGAGAACAGAGTGCGCTGATAATATTAGGGCCATGTCAGATACTGCGTCACAATTTGCAGAACATGAGGACGGAGAGCTTCATTCTGCGGGTGACGGTTCTGATCCAAACAGACTGGATTCAGATATTTCAAATTTTAAATTTAAGCTGGAAAACCTCCGTGTATTACTAGGGGAGGTGTTAGCGGCTCTGAATGATTGTAACACAGTTGCAATACCAGAGAAATTGTGTAGGTTGGATAAATATTTTGCGGTACCGTCGAGTACTGACGTTTTTCCTATACCTAAGAGACTTACTGAAATTGTTACTAAGGAGTGGGATAGACCCGGTGTGCCGTTCTCACCCCCTCCAATATTTAGAAAGATGTTTCCAATAGACACCACCACACGGGACTTATGGCAAACGGTCCCTAAGGTGGAGGGAGCAGTTTCTACTTTAGCTAAGCGTACCACTATCCCGGTGGAGGATAGCTGTGCCTTTTCAGATCCAATGGATAAAAAGTTAGAGGGTTACCTTAAGAAAATGTTTGTTCAACAAGGTTTTATATTGCAACCTCTTGCATGCATTGCGCCTGTCACGGCTGCAGCAGCATTTTGGTTTGAGTCTCTGGAAGAGACACTTGAATCAGCTCCATTAGATGAGATTACACACAAGCTTAAAGCCCTTAAGTTAGCTAACTCATTTATTTCGGATGCCGTAGTACATTTAACTAAACTTACGGCTAAGAATTCCGGATTCGCCATTCAGGCGCGCAGAGCACTGTGGCTAAAATCCTGGTCAGCTGATGTTACTTCTAAATCTAAATTGCTTAATATTCCTTTCAAAGGGCAGACCTTATTCGGGCCCGGGTTGAAAGAAATTATCGCTGACATTACAGGGGGTAAAGGCCATGCCCTGCCTCAAGACAGAGCCAAACCTAAGGCTAGACAGTCTCATTTTCGTTCCTTTCGTAATTTCAAAGCAGGAGCAGCATCAACTTCCTCTGCACCAAAACAGGAAGGAGCTGTTGCTCGCTACAGACAAGGCTGGAGACCTAACCAGTCGTGGAACAAGGGCAAGCAGGCCAGGAAACCTGCTGCTGCCCCTAAGACAGCATGAATCGAGGGCCCCCGATCCGGGAACGGATCTAGTGGGGGGCAGACTTTCTCTCTTCGCCCAGGCTTGGGCAAGAGATGTCCAGGATCCCTGGGCGTTAGAGATCATATCTCAGGGATACCTTCTGGACTTCAAATCCTCTCCCCCAAGAGGGAGATTTCATCTGTCAAGGTTGTCAACAAACCAAATAAAGAAAGAGGCGTTTCTACGCTGCGTACAAGATCTTTTATTAATGGGAGTGATCCATCCGGTTCCGCGGTCGGAACAAGGACAAGGGTTTTACTCAAATCTGTTTGTGGTTCCCAAAAAGAGGGAACTTTCAGGCCAATCTTGGATTTAAAGATCCTAAACAAATTCCTAAGAGTTCCATCGTTCAAAATGGAAACTATTCGGACAATTTTACCCATGATCCAAAAGGGTCAGTACATGACCACAGTGGATTTAAAGGATTACCTTCACATACCGATTCACAAAGATCATTACCGGTATCTAAGGTTTTTCCTTTCTAGACAGGCATTACCAGTTTGTAGCTCTTCCATTCGGATTGGCTACGGCTCCAAGAATCTTCACAAAGGTTCTGGGTGCTCTTCTGGCGGTACTAAGACCGCGAGGAATTTCGGTAGCTCCGTACCTAGACGACATTCTGATACAAGCTTCAAGCTTTCAAACTGCCTAGTCTCATACAGAGTTAATACTGGCATTTCTAAGGTCGCATGGATGGAAGGTGAACGAAAAGAAGAGTTCTCTCTTTCCACTCACAAGAGTTCCCTTCTTGGGGACTCTGATAGATTCTGTAGAAATGAAGATTTACCTGACAGAAGACAGGTTAACAAAGCTTCAAAATGCATGCCGTGTCCTTCATTCCATTCAACACCCGTCAGTAGCTCAATGCATGGAGGTGATCGGCTTAATGGTAGCGGCAATGGACATAGTACCCTTTGCACGCCTACATCTCAGACCGCTGCAATTGTGCATGCTAAGTCAGTGGAATGGGGATTACTCAGACTTGTCCCCTACTCTGAATCTGGATCAAGAGACCAGAAATTCTCTTCTATGGTGGCTTTCTTGGCCACATCTGTCCAGGGGGATGCCATTCAGCAGGCCGGACTGGACAATTGTAACAACAGACGCCAGCCTATTAGGTTGGGGTGCTGTCTGGAATTCTCTGAAGACTCAGGGACTATGGAATCAGGAGGAGAGTCTTCTACCAATAAACATTCTGGAATTGAGAGCAGTTCTCAATGCCCTTCTGGCTTGGCCCCAGTTAACAACTCGGGGGTTCATCAGGTTTCAGTCGGACAACATCACGACTGTAGCTTACATCAACCATCAGGGAGGGACAAGAAGCTCCCTAGCAATGATGGAAGTATCAAAGATAATTCGCTGGGCAGAGTCTCACTCTTGCCACCTGTCAGCAATCCACATCCCGGGAGTGGAGAACTGGGAGGCGGATTTCTTAAGTCGTCAGACTTTTCATCCGGGGGAGTGGGAACTTCATCCGGAGGTCTTTGCCCAAATACTTCGACGTTGGGGCAAACCAGAGATAGATCTCATGGCGTCTCGACAGAACGCCAAGCTTCCTCGTTACGGGTCCAGATCCAGGGATCCGGGAGCGGTTCTGATAGATGCTTTGACAGCACCTTGGACCTTCGGGATGGCTTATGTGTTTCCACCCTTCCCGATGCTTCCTCGATTGATTGCCAGAATCAAACAGGAGAGAGCATCAGTGATTCTAATAGCGCCTGCATGGCCACGCAGGACTTGGTATGCAGATCTAGTGGACATGTCATCCTGTCCACCTTGGTCTCTACCTCTGAAACAGGACCTTCTGATCCAGGGTCCCTTCAAACATCAAAATCTAATTTCTCTGAAGCTGACTGCTTGGAAATTGAACGCTTGATTTTATCAAAACGTGGTTTTTGTGAGTCAGTTATTGATACCTTAATACAGGCTAGGAAGCCTGTTACCAGAAAGATTTATCATAAGATATGGCGCAAATACTTATATTGGTGCGAATCCAAGAGTTACTCATGGAGTAAGGTTAGGATTCCGAGGATATTGTCTTTTCTACAAGAAGGTTTAGAAAAGGGTTTATCCGCTAGTTCTTTAAAGGGACAGATTTCAGCTCTGTCCATTCTTTTACACAAACGTCTGTCAGAAGTTCCGGACGTTCAAGCTTTTTGTCAGGCTTTAGCTAGGATCAAGCCTGTGTTTAAAACTGTTGCTCCACCATGGAGTTTGAACTTAGTTCTTAATGTTTTACAGGGTGTTCCGTTTGAACCCCTTCATTCCATTGATATCAAGCTGTTATCTTGGAAAGTTCTATTTTTAATGGCGATTTCCTCGGCTCGAAGAGTCTCTGAGTTATCCGCCTTGCATTGTGATTCTCCTTATCTGATTTTTCATTCAGACAAGGTAGTTCTGCGTACTAAACCTGGGTTCCTACCTAAGGTGGTCACTAACAGGAATATCAATCAAGAGATTGTGGTTCCATCTTTGTGTCCTAATCCTTCTTCGAAGAAGGAACGTCTGCTACACAATCTAGATGTAGTCCGTGCCCTGAAATTTTATCTACAGGCAACTAAGGATTTTCGACAAACGTCTTCCCTGTTTGTCGTTTATTCTGGTCAGAGGAGAGGTCAAAAAGCTTCGGCTACCTCTCTCTCTTTTTGGCTTCGTAGCATAATTCGGTTAGCCTATGAGACTGCTGGACAGCAGTCTCCTGAAAGAATTACAGCACATTCTACTAGAGCTGTGGCTTCCACTTGGGCCTTTAAGAATGAGGCTTCTGTTGAACAGATTTGCAAGGCTGCAACTTGGTCTTCTCTTCATACTTTTTCCAAATTTTACAAATTTGACACTTTTGCTTCTTCGGAGGCTGTTTTTGGGAGAAAGGTTCTTCAGGCAGTGGTTCCTTCCGTATAAAGAGCCTGCCTGTCCCTCCCGTCATCTGTGTACTTTAGCTTTGGTATTGGTATCCCAGAAGTAATGATGACCCGTGGACTGACCACACTTAACAGGAGAAAACAAAATTTATGCTTACCTGATAAATTCCTTTCTCCTGTAGTGTGGTCAGTCCACGGCCCGCCCTGTTTTTTATGGCAGGTAAAAAATTTTTTGAATTATACTCCAGTCACCACTACACCCTTTGGCTTCTCCTTTCTCGTTGGTCCTTGGTCGAATGACTGGAGGTGACGTAGAGGGGAGGAGCTATATAGCAGCTCTGCTGGGTGAATCCTCTTGCACTTCCTGTTGGGGAGGAGTTAATATCCCAGAAGTAATGATGACCCGTGGACTGACCACACTACAGGAGAAAGGAATTTATCAGGTAAGCATAAATTTTGTTTTTTTAAGATCTCCTGCTGATTTTCAGACTCCTAACCAAGACAGTGTCAGATTTATACTCGTGTTTACAGACTCCTGCAGGCTCTTGTTTATGTTATCTGTATTTTCATATGCAGGGAAGGGGGAGGTGGGGAGTGTCTGCTCTTTTTGTTTGCCCAGCCCCTTTCAGTGGGTGTTCCAAACTACCTAATCAACAATGCTAATCTGTGAGTTTCTAAGTAAGTTTTTAAAAGTGTTTATACTGGATTTTTAGATCAGTATCTGTGCATATTCTTCTTTATAGTTACATGCAGTTATATGAAAATTAGTGTATACTGTCCCTTTAACTTTGACTTTCATGTTCCTTTATATGTTTAAATTCAAACATTCAAAGGCAAAAATTAGAGAAGGGCCGCTTCCCCACCTCGCCTCTACCAGGGCCCCCAACATCAAGGGACAAGGACCCCACACTCCAGGACTCCCACAGCCACAGACCCTCCTTCCAGGGCCACACCCCACACTACAGGGCTCCCAGATCAACAAACCTCCTTTCCAGGCACAGTGTGCTCACTACAAGGTCTTAAGGGGATAGTCTAGTGAACATTAAACTTTCATGACTCAGATAGAGCATGCAGTTTTAAGCGACTTTCTAATTTACTCCTATTATACATTTTTCTTTATTCTCTTGGTATCTTTATTTGAAAAAGCAAAAATGTAAGCTTAGTAGCCGGCCCATTTTTGGTTCAGCACCTGGGTGCTGATTGGTGTCTAATTGTAGCCACCAATCAGCAAGCCCTACCCAGGTGAAACAAAAATGGTCCGGCTCTTAAGATTATATTCAAGCTTTTTCAAATAAAGATAGCAAGAAAATGCAGAAAAAATGATAATAGGAGTAAATTAGAAAGTTGCTTAAAATTGCATGCTCTATCTGATTTATAAAAGTTTAATTTTAACTAGACTATCCCTTTAATTGCATAGTTACTGCTAGAGTAGCTGTCAGTGCTGCGCTAGCTCCTGTTATCTGCCACCCATTCCAACTCGCAACCACTAGCAAAGCTGTCAGTGCTGCAGCTGCTTTAGCTAATGTTTGAATTGAAGGGGAGGGCTCAGTTGAAATGACCTCTTTTTTTTGTTTTTTTTTTGTTAGGTACATGTGAATCTTGATAAATATGAGTATATCCGGTACTGGGCAGCAGGACAAAGAGTGGGACCCCTCTCTGCACAGATGAGCACCTTGCAAATAAACACCAATCCACAGGAATCATTCTTTTCTAGGTCTCCTCGCACCCCACCAGAAAGGCAAGATCTGTTTCTGGGTGCACTTCATGTCCAATGTAAATAGAGATTGTCACAATGATTTTGATACTTTTATGTTCCGTCAGAAAAAAAAAAAAAGAAACTAATTTGAAGAACAGCCTCTGTTGCTCTTCTTCTGTTCATTTGCCTTGAAAATAAAAAAGCAGCAATGTGATTTTCCTTAACTAAGTAGTTTGTAGTATCATACTCACAACTGTCCTAATCTCCTTTCAGGCGGGTTATGTATATAGGCAGGGAGTTTTCGTGTAGGTGCTTCATAACCTAAAGGAAGTTTATATAAGAAAAAAAGAACAAGAAAACTGGTCTTCTATGTTCCACTGCACATACTTATACAGAAGTTGTTTGCTGTGGGTAGTACACATCTTATGTAATATTAACGGCACACTAAACCCACAACTTTTCTTTTATGATTCAGACGAGCATATCTTTTTGAACAACTTCCAAATTTACTTATATTATCAATTTTGCTTCTTTCTCTTGGTATCCTTTATTGAAGGAGGCAGCAATGTACTACTGGGAGCTAGCTGAACACATCAGTAAGCCATTGACAAGAGGTATCTATGTGCAGCCACCAATCAGCAACTTGCTCCCATCTCCTGAGCCTACCTATGTATGCTTTTCAACAAATGATACCAAGAGAACAAAGCAAATGAGCTAATAAAAGTAAATTGGAAAGTTGTTTAAAATTGCGTGTTCTATCTGAATCATGAAAGAAAATATTTTTATTTCCCTTTAAAGGGACATGAAACACAAAAATATTCTTTCATGATTCAGATAGAGAATACAATTTTAAACAACTTTCCAATTTACTTCTATTATTTAATTTGCTTCCTTCTCTTGTTATCTTTTGCTGAACGGTCTATCTAGGCAAGCTCAGGAGCAGCAGAGAACCTATGTTTTAGCTGTTGATTGGTGGCTTAATATATATATCGATTGTGATTGGTTCACTCATAAGTTCAGTTAGAAACCATTGGTGCATTGCTGCTTCTTCAACAAATGATACCAAGAGAATGAAACAAATTAGATAATCAAAGTAAATTAGAAAGTTGTTTAAAATTGTATTCTCTATCTGAATCATGAGAGAAAAAAATGTGGGTTTCATGTCCCTTTAAGTAGGTGTTCTGGGTAAGATGAGTTTGATTCATTCTAACTAAATGTGCAGATACAACAGCAGTAAAGTGTTGTAACACAATAAAAACTATGCAATGAAGAGTCACTAACTTAAAAGTGTTGAATGTCAGTGTTAAGTATAGCTACATGGTCTAGTTTAAGTTTGGATGATGTTTATGTTAAATATGTATATTAAGATTTTTATCGGCTTATCAATTTTGAATGGAACAACGAATTTGATTGAAATCTTGCATTTTTTTGACATCCAAATCAATACAACTCTAGTAGACTAGTTTAATATTAAGTTATTGTTGTGTGATTGATTTTTTTCTTAAACATGCTTTAGGAAAATCTGCTGCATCATCTTTATAAAATTTGCAGGGATATGGATAATTTGGGCTATTGCATTTTTAGCTTGCTTTGAAAAAAGTTAAAATGATAATTTTATAGAACGCCAACAGATTCTGCAGTGCTGTGTATTTTTTTGTGCGATATTGGTATGTTTTGTTGATAAGGGGGCTTGCCATGATTAGTTATTAAAAATCATGACTGACAACCCATATGCACACATACATAGAAGTTAAAATACATATTTTCTCCAACATAGGTGTGTCCGGTCCACGGCGTCATCCTTACTTGTGGGATATTCTCCTCCCCAACAGGAAATGGCAAAGAGCCCAGCAAAGCTGGTCACATGATCCCTCCTAGGCTCCGCCTTCCCCAGTCATTCTCTTTGCCGTTGTACAGGCAACATCTCCACGGAGATGGCTTAGAGTTTTTTAGTGTTTAACTGTAGTTTTTATTATTCAATCAAGAGTTTGTTATTTTAAAATAGTGCTGGTATGTACTATTTACTCTGAAACAGAAAAGAGATGAAGATTTCTGTTTGTAAGAGGAAAATGATTTTAGCAACCGTTACTAAAATCGATGGCTGTCTCCACACAGGACTGTTGAGAGGAATTAACTTCAGTTGGGGGAACAGTGAGCAGACTTTTGCTGCTTGAGGTATGACACATTCTAACAAGACGATGTAATGCTGGAAGCTGTCATTTTCCCTATGGGATCCGGTAAGCCATTTTTATTACAGACAGAAAAAAGGGCTTCACAAGGGCTTTTTAAGACTGTAGACATTTTCTGGGCTAAATCGATTTATATATAAACATATTTTATTCTCCATAGCCTTGAGGAATTATTTTAATCTTGGGAATTTTGTAAAATAACCGGCAGGCACTGTATTGGACACCTTATTCTCTAGGGGCTTTCCCTAATCATAGGCAGAGTCTCATTTTCGCGCCTGTATTGCGCACTTGTTTTTGAGAAGCATGACATGCAGATGCATGTGTGAGGAGCTCTGATACATAGAAAAGACTTTCTGAAGGCGTCATTTGGTATCGTATTCCCCTTTGGGCTTGGTTGGGTCTCAGCAAAGCAGATACCAGGGACTGTAAAGGGGTTAAATATAAAAACGGCTCCGGTTCCGTTATTTTAAGGGTTAAAGCTTCCAAATTTGGTGTGCAATACTTTTAAGGCTTTAAGACACTGTGGTGAAATTTTGGTGAATTTTGAACAATTCCTTCATACTTTTTCGCAATTGCAGTAATAAAGTGTGTTCAGTTTAAAATTTAAAGTGACAGTAACGGTTTTATTTTAAAACGTTTTTTGTACTTTGTTATCAAGTTTATGCCTGTTTAACATGTCTGAACTACCAGATAGACTGTGTTCTGAATGTGGGGAAGCCAAGGTTCCTTCTCATTTAAATAGATGTGATTTATGTGACACAAAATTTAGAGAAAATGATGCCCAATATGATTCCTCAAGTGAGGGGAGTAAGCATGGTACTGCATCATCCCCTCCTTCGTCTACACCAGTCTTGCCCACACAGGAGGCCCCTAGTACATCTAGCGCGCCAATACTCCTTACTATGCAACAATTAACGGCTGTAATGGATAATTCTATCAAAAACATTTTAGCCAAAATGCCCACTTATCAGCGAAAGCGCGACTGCTCTGTTTTAGAAAATACTGAAGAGCATGAGGACGCTGATGATATTGTTTCTGAAGTGCCCCTACACCAGTCTGAGGGGGCCAGGGAGGTTTTGTCTGAGGGAGAAATTTCAGATTCAGGGAAAATTTCTCAACAAGCTGAACCTGATGTGATTACATTTAAATTTAAGTTGGAACATCTCCGCGCTCTGCTTAAGGAGGTGTTATCCACTCTGGATGATTGTGAGAACTTGGTCATTCCAGAGAAACTATGTAAAATGGACAAGTTCCTAGAGGTCCCGGGGCCCCCCGAAGCTTTTCCTATACCCAAGCGGGTGGCGGACATTGTAAATAAAGAATGGGAAAGGCCCGGTATACCTTTCGTCCCTCCCCCCATATTTAAAAAATTGTTTCCTATGGTCGACCCCAGAAAGGACTTATGGCAGACAGTCCCCAAGGTCGAGGGGGCGGTTTCTACTCTAAACAAACGCACCACTATACCCATAGAAGATAGTTGTGCTTTCAAAGATCCTATGGATAAAAAATTAGAAGGTTTGCTTAAAAAGATGTTTGTTCAGCAAGGTTACCTTCTACAACCAATTTCATGCATTGTCCCTGTCACTACAGCCGCGTGCTTCTGGTTCGATGAGCTAGAAAAGGCGATCATTAATAATTCTTCTTCTTATGAGGAGATTATGGACAGAATTCGTGCTCTCAAATTGGCTAATTCTTTCACCCTAGACGCCACTTTGCAATTGGCTAGGTTAGCGGCAAAAAATTCTGGGTTTGCTATTGTGGCGCGCAGAGCGCTTTGGTTAAAATCTTGGTCAGCGGATGCGTCTTCCAAGAACAAATTGCTTAACATTCCTTTCAAGGGGAAAACGCTGTTTGGCCCTGACTTGAAAGAGATTATCTCTGATATCACTGGGGGCAAGGGCCACGCCCTTCCTCAGGATAGGTCTTTCAAGGCCAAAAATAAACCTAATTTTCGTCCCTTTCGCAGAAACGGACCAGCCCCAAGTGCTACGTCCTCTAAGCAGGAGGGTAACACTTCTCAAGCCAAACCAGCCTGGAGACCAATGCAAGGCTGGAACAAAGGAAAGCAGGCCAAGAAACCTGCCACTGCTACCAAGACAGCATGAGATGTTGGCCCCCGATCCGGGACCGGATCTGGTGGGGGGCAGACTCTCTCTCTTCGCTCAGGCTTGGGCAAGAGATGTTCTGGATCCTTGGGCGCTAGAAATAGTCTCCCAAGGTTATCTTCTGGAATTCAAGGGGCTTCCCCCAAGGGGGAGGTTCCACAGGTCTCAATTGTCTTCAGACCACAGCTAAGACCAAGGGGCATTGCAGTAGTACCTTACTTGGACGACATTCTGATTCAAGCGTCGTCCCTTCCTCAAGCAAAGGCTCACACGGACATTGTCCTGGCCTTTCTCAGATCTCACGGATGGAAAGTGAACGTAGAAAAGAGTTCTCTATCTCCGTCAACAAGGGTTCCCTTCTTGGGAACAATAATAGACTCCTTAGAAATGAGGATTTTTCTGACAGAGGCCAGAAAAACAAAACTTCTGAACTCTTGTCAAATACTTCATTCTGTTCCTCTTCCTTCCATAGCGCAGTGCATGGAAGTAATAGGTTTGATGGTAGCGGCAATGGACATAGTTCCTTTTGCGCGCATTCATCTGAGACCATTACAACTGTGCATGCTCAGTCAGTGGAATGGGGACTATACAGACTTGTCTCCGACGATACAAGTAAATCAGAGGACCAGAGATTCACTCCGTTGGTGGCTGTCCCTGGACAACCTGTCACAGGGGATGAGCTTCCGCAGACCAGAGTGGGTCATTGTCACGACCGACGCCAGTCTGGTGGGCTGGGGCGCGGTCTGGGGACCCCTGAAATCTCAGGGTCTTTGGTCTCGGGAAGAATCTCTTCTACCGATAAATATTCTGGAACTGAGAGCGATATTCAATGCTCTCAAGGCTTGGCCTCAGCTAGTAAAGGCCAAGTTCATACGGTTTCAATCAGACAACATGACAACTGTTGCGTACATCAACCATCAGGGGGGAACAAGGAGTTCCCTGGCGATGGAAGAAGTGACCAAAATCATTCAATGGGCGGAGACTCACTCCTGCCACTTGTCTGCAATCCACATCCCAGGAGTGGAAAATTGGGAAGCGGATTTTCTGAGTCGTCAGACTTTTCATCCGGGGGAGTGGGAACTCCATCCGGAAATATTTGCCCAAATTACTCAACTGTGGGGCATTCCAGACATGGATTTGATGGCCTCCCGTCAGAACTTCAAGGTTCCTTGCTACGGGTCCAGATCCAGGGATCCCAAGGCGACTCTAGTAGATGCACTAGTAGCACCTTGGACCTTCAAACTAGCTTATGTATTCCCACCGTTTCCTCTCATCCCCAGGCTGGTAGCCAGGATCAATCAGGAGAGGGCATCGGTGATCTTGATAGCTCCTGCGTGGCCACGCAGGACTTGGTATGCAGACCTGGTGAATATGTCATCGGCTCCACCATGGAAGCTACCTTTGAGACGAGACCTTCTTGTTCAAGGTCCGTTCGAACATCCGAATCTGGTCTCACTCCAACTGAATGCTTGGAGATTGAACGCTTGATCTTATCAAAGCGAGGATTCTCAGATTCTGTCATTGATACTCTTGTTCAGGCCAGAAAGCCTGTAACTAGAAAAATTTACCACAAAATATGGAAAAAATATATCTGTTGGTGTGAATCTAAAGGATTCCCTTGGGACAAGGTAAAAATTCCTAAGATTCTATCCTTTCTTCAAGAAGGTTTGGAGAAAGGATTATCTGCAAGTTCCTTGAAGGGACAGATTTCTGCCTTGTCTGTGTTACTTCACAAAAAGCTGGCAGCTGTGCCAGATGTTCAAGCCTTTGTTCAGGCTCTGGTTAGAATCAAGCCTGTTTACAAACCTTTGACTCCTCCTTGGAGTCTCAATTTAGTTCTTTCAGTTCTTCAGGGGGTTCCGTTTGAACCCTTACATTCCGTTGATATTAAGTTATTATCTTGGAAAGTTTTGTTTTTGGTTGCAATTTCTTCTGCTAGAAGAGTTTCAGAATTATCTGCTCTGCAGTGTTCTCCTCCTTATCTGGTGTTCCATGCAGATAAGGTGGTTTTACGTACTAAACCTGGTTTTCTTCCGAAAGTGGTTTCTAACAAAAACATTAACCAGGAGATAGTCGTGCCTTCTTTGTGTCCGAATCCAGTTTCAAAGAAGGAACGTTTGTTGCACAATTTGGATGTTGTTCGTGCTCTAAAATTCTATTTAGATGCTACAAAGGATTTTAGACAAACATCTTCTTTGTTTGTTGTTTATTCTGGTAAAAGGAGAGGTCAAAAAGCAACTTCTACCTCTCTCTCTTTTTGGATTAAAAGCATCATCAGATTGGCTTACGAGACTGCCGGACGGCAGCCTCCTGACAGAATCACAGCTCATTCCACTAGGGCTGTGGCTTCCACATGGGCCTTCAAGAACGAGGCTTCTGTTGATCAGATATGTAAGGCAGCGACTTGGTCTTCACTGCACACTTTTACTAAATTTTACAAGTTTGATACTTTTGCTTCTTCTGAGGCTATTTTTGGGAGAAAGGTTTTGCAAGCCGTGGTGCCTTCCATCTAGGTGACCTGATTTGCTCCCTCTCTTCATCCGTGTCCTAAAGCTTTGGTATTGGTTCCCACAAGTAAGGATGACGCCGTGGACCGGACACACCTATGTTGGAGAAAACAGAATTTATGTTTACCTGATAAATTACTTTCTCCAACGGTGTGTCCGGTCCACGGCCCGCCCTGGTTTTTTAATCAGGTCTGATAATTCATTTTCTTTAACTACAGTCACCACGGTATCATATGATTTCTCCTATGCAAATATTCCTCCTTTACGTCGGTCGAATGACTGGGGAAGGCGGAGCCTAGGAGGGATCATGTGACCAGCTTTGCTGGGCTCTTTGCCATTTCCTGTTGGGGAGGAGAATATCCCACAAGTAAGGATGACGCCGTGGACCGGACACACCGTTGGAGAAAGTAATTTATCAGGTAAACATAAATTCTGTTTTCTGTCATTATGAATTTATTTATTTATAAAAAGGTAACTTGTAAAACATAAAAGTCGTTATACTTTTTAATGCATTTTTCTGTCCTACATAGGCGCTACTTTAAGAGAGTTGTGGTGGCAGCCCGACCTAAAAATGGTCATATGGTGTTAAAATGTTTTAAGGATATACCTCTCGAAGGATTGGAACAGTTACTTCCAATTGTGAAAGTCCGAACATCCAGCTTTGATCGCACCTTGCTGAACACAATGCTTCTGGTCAGTGGAGGAATCGTCTTTGTCAACGTGGGCATGGTGGTCCTCACTGACTTAAAGATTGGAACATCTTTACTTCTCCTCTTCTTTGCTGGATTCATGTCTTTTCGGACTTGGAAGGTAATAATAGCAGTCAACAGTCTGGTATAAAGCACAAACCATATATTAAAGGGGGGAGCACCACTAGATACATAAATATATACACTAAAGCAGGGGTCTCAAATTCAAAGTATCTGGGGGTACTAGCCAAGTGTTCTTCTCCCATGGGGGCTGCTTGAGCTGATTAAGTGCTCCGGAACTGTATATACTCGGAAATGGTAGTGACATTTAGCCAAGTAGTAGTGCATGGTGAGAGTTTTAGCCCACAATAGGCATACACAGTTTTCTATATTTATCTTTTAAGTGCCTAGTGAAGTGATCATCTTGGAACTTTATAGCAACATAAAAAGTGATATTTATCCAATGCCGTGCATGGGGGAAGTCTACACTTGATGCCTGTCTTTATATTTGTCTTGTGAGTGCCTATATAGGACTTGAACTAGTTACACCTCTTAGACCCTAAAAAATAATAATTGACCAGCCCAAATTAATGCTTTACTTATTAAACAAGGAAGGGACAGATAAAACTATCTTGAGGGCCACATTTGGCCCTGGGGTCGATACTTTGAGACCACTACACTAAAGTATAAGTACATAAATGTATAGTATTTATTAAAACAATTAATTAAAAACAAATCAGGTGTATATTGCAACAAATTGACATATATATGGAAATATATTAAGAAAAATAGTCCATAAAATCAAAAAGTGTACACTGAAAAAAGGAAAAAAAATAGGATAATGAAAAAGTATATATCTGGTGTTAGTAAGGGATTCCAAAGTGTTAAATTCCAGTGTGATCGTGTCCCAATTATTTTTCTGAATACATCCAACAGATATACTTCAGTAACATGTATAAAAAAACTGCACAATTGTTATGTTATAGACAAATAATTCCTTTCAACAGGTATTTCAGCTATTTCAAATTAAAAAATAAAGGAAAAGGATAGATTTGTAATACACTCTAGCACGTAAAATTGATCATTAGGAACACATTTAATGGAAGAAAATTTTACAGTATACTGTCCCTTTAATTGTTCATTCTGTTTCTTTGTATCTGATCTTCAGCTTCCGTGTTTTTCCTTGACGTGTACAAGAAATATGGCATTTTTATTTATTTGTTTTTATATTTTGTTTGGGGATTTCTGAAGAAAAAAAAACAAAGCATTTGAGATATCCAGTCTAATTGTTAGCTATAGAAAACATCACTTAGCGTGACGAACATCTCTGAGTTAAATAGAGGTAAAACAAATACAAAAAAGGCCACTTTTGAAATTTGTATATTAGGAAGCACAAAAGGAACATTAGCCAACGTTCATACGTTTTTCAAACTACAAATATATAGACATATTTATGCAGAACTAGACTGTATAGTACTGCAATACAAAACTGAAACGGATTCATATAAATCAATAGAATTATAAGGTATTGCTCTTAGTAGAATAGCCTAATAAAATAATAGCACCTAGATTTTAGCAAATTATAGGCATCATTGCAAAATTGCACCTGAGCTCAGGAATACCGAATAAATTAAAATATTAATCTGAATCTGCAGGTCAACTTAAACTTCACTGAGGTTCTCAATTATGTACCAGTAGTTTTAATGTAAAATATGTTTAGGCTTTAGATAAATCCCATGATCATATTGCAGTATATGTTGTGTTTTTTTTCTTTTTCCCAGACCACACACTATCTTCAGAATTATACAATTTACGAGTATCCTGTGGAATAAGAATAACTGACCATATGAATCTTAGAGTTAAAAAATAGAATGAAGGGGAACTTCCGGGCAGCGGCCATGATTAGTCGCATTGCTGCATGCTGCTACAGCTTTTCTTTCATAATTTTAAAAATCTACCTTTCAGCAGAGAGATCCATGTAATTACTTGACAGAACTTGTTTGCATTTTGGAAGCTGAAACTAATGTGCCTAGAAACATCAGAATCGCTGCTGGCAACGGCGCCTGGAGCTGTTTTAAAACCTCAGCCTTTACTGAGTCCCCCCGGCAGGGCGCCTGGGCCCTGTCGTTACACTGCACTGTGTGTGCTTAATTGAATATCAGCCTGCCATATACTGGTTCAGACATGGAGATTGCTATGTGTATTTTGGATGAGCTGCGCTGCCTACTTGAAGCCCATTAAGCTACCTTTGAGGAGAAGTTGCAGACGGCATTTAATATCAAGGATGATCACATTTTGCGGCAATTTCCCGATATACCTCCAACAGACCATTAAATAGTACCTGTCCTCCAATGCTCGCTGCTTGCTAACAGCCCATCCCAGAGGGAATCGAAACCTGCTCCTACTGATCCTGTGGTGTTGGACGGTGGACCTGACCAAGCTATTTCTTACCTGGAAAGCCGCATTCACTGGATGGGAGCTATCGTAATAGAGATCTTAGCAGAAGCCTACATCCAGTTTAACGGATCCAGGCAACCGCAAGTAGCGCAACTCTCACGAGTACTTTACATACTAAGGTTCCGGCCACATTCTTCCTTGGTGCGCCTGGGCTGGGACCCAGGTGGTTTGCTGCAGGCCGTTCTCTGTGTCCGGGCCGAGATGTTCCATGGCGGATTCCTCTGCTTACAGCCTTCACTTGCTACTGCCAGTACCCGGGCCAACTTGTAATCAAGATAGATTGTAAACGGTTCCCTCTGTATTGACACTGACGATCATTGCAAGAATGGGGTTAGCCTGGAGAGAACTCCTGCATGTGTACAGGCTGTTAAAGTTTGATATTAGTCACAATAAGTGTGCCATTCTCTTACTAATACTCGCTCTCAGGGCGAATGTTCTCGCTTGTTTGTTCTTAATGTTCAATGTTTTTTTTTTAGTGTTAGAATATCTACCCTGTTGTCTTAAGCTAGTATATTGTTTATTAGCAATGTTTACAGGACCATTGTGAGGTTTTACGGGTATTTAGAGCCAAACTATATCTGACATATTGTTGGTCTTAAATTGTGCAGACCTATGTAATTCAGGGGACCCTGTTGATGTTCACGACATGCATTTAATTGAACTACCGCTTCATACAGCTCCTCATCTCTATGTCTATTTCCCACCCGCCTCTGAGGTTGTAGGTATGAATAATCATCTCCCCAACAATAATCTAATCTATGGTAAAAATATTAGGCTATTCATGTTTATTTATTTCAGCTCTTCAATTTGGGATAGTGTTCTGCTGTCGGCGGCCAAGATGGCAGAGCTACTCCCTTTTCATTTAAATATCTTTATTTACTGAGCCTCACTGTTTTAGCACCTACAACTGTCAAAGCTGAGATTTCCATCTAGATAACACCATACTCAAAGTCGTATTTTAGCATTTATCTATCCTCATGAATGGTTATGGTACAGCTTATAATATCTATCTAAACTACTGTTAGTATTCTACTATATTATACCTAAAAGACTCCAAGTTGGCACTAAATATATTTTTCTTTTTAAAAGCAAGGGTTCCCCTTATATTTTATATATGTATACTTGACTTAAGTTTACATGTCCCTTCTTTGAGATAACTATAGAGCTTTATAGTTTAATGGTGATCTCTTTGACCATTGGATCATACATATTTAATAATTACAGTCTTAAGGCTTGAGCGCAGCTCTACCTTCTAAAACTACATCTGTTCTAAATCTCCTATTTGAGATACACAAATGGCAGAACCCTAGCTATATTTTTTCATTTACTGAGTACACCCCAGTAACACTACCTACATAAGAAAGTTCATAAGTTTTTCTACATATATATATATTATATAGTGCAATGAAACTAAAATCTGAAGTCTTCATAATGAGGTCCATAAGAGGCCACTTACCTTTGGGGTAACCTTCTGCTATAGCTGTTTAATATTTTTTGTTATGAGGTCCAAGAGTGGCCTCTTAGATAAATAAGAAGGTTCAAAACTTTTATTGGCATTCTCTTGAACGGTTGTTTTACCTGTTTTTTTATTTCTGCAGCAGGTGAATATGTTTTACGCTTTGCTTAGTGCAATTGAGATCATATATAATGTCTATCAATCTATAATCTACGCATTGTAACCTGTTATAAGCAAATTTAGATTTATATTGTATAGTGCTGCAATTTTGGGTTTGTATGCCAAATTATTACCTCAATAAAAATTATTATACAAAAAAACAAAAATAGAATGAAACCTTTTTAATTTTTTGACATTATTCTTTAAAGTATAACCTTGTTTGTCTCACACACACTCAGATGGCCCCTGACTTTCGAAATAAGTAGACAAATGTCACAGAAATCTCAGCGCCTATGATCCCTATACTTAGCTTTTCTTCCTTCTGTAGTCAGATCCGTTTCTCTACCTACTCTATTAGGAACATGTTAGGACGAAGCGTAGCTCTGTCTCAGGTGAAGTATTTGACCCCTCTTAGTACTCCATGCTTATACTTCAATGGTCCAGTAAGTCTTGACCATTGCTTGGGATAATGCCCTGTGATCTTGTAAACAGATCTAACAGACACACCCTATTTATTGGCTACCCCTGTAGATAGGAATAGGAAATATGGCTTTTTCGTTCTTAATATGAGGAGAGTCCACGGCTTCATTCATTACTTGTGGGAATATAGAACCTGTCCACCAGGAGGAGGCAAAGACACCCCAGCTAAAGGCTTAAATGCCTCCCCCACTCCCCTCATCCCCAAGTCATTCTTTGCCTTTCGTCACAGGAGGATGGCAGAGAAGTGTCGGAAGATTCGGAGTAGTCTCTTATGGTGGGTAGTACCCTTCAGTATGGGACTGGAGTTTTAAGTAGTCTTGTCAGCCTCTCAGTGAAAGCATTGACGGCTGTTAGGGTCTGGAGATGTAGGGAGAGTCTTTCTGTGAAACCATCCAGACTCGTATTAACAGCTCCTAAGCAATCAGTGTTGACAAGTTTCACTGCCTGCTTCTATCACTCAAGTCCATGTCAGGTGCGATGCTACAAGACTGTCAAACTTGAGAGGCTTTGTGTCTGTTCCACGGCAGTGATTCCAGTAAGATCGTTTCATTTTATACTCATATGATAACGCAAGAAGACAGGGTCACAATGTGACTCCTTTTATCTGTATGGAATCGAAGGTTAATATCTCCGGAAGGGGATTATTGAACAGGGGGGGAGAATTACGCGTAATTAGCTTTATTATGTTTTATGTTGCGACATGTGTGAGATGAGGCTCAGGCAGATGTTGGAACATTCAGGTTTTACTTTCGTTTACGATAACGGTGCGCCCTGTTAGGTTTGGCGTGCTTCTTCCAGGAGCAGGGGCGGTCCTGCATGTCACACCACGTGACCGGGTGTGGTTTAATTTATTTCCTCTTTCCTGACCTTGTGGTTTAAAGGATGAAGCGGTTTCTCTGTGGGGCGGGGTCATAGGAGGTTGTGACCAGCCATTCGGGGTATAAAGGTGCCATTTATCTTTTTCTATAGTCTATCTTAAAAGTGCAAGCTATGGAGGACTCTGATACATTAGAGGGTACTCCCTCTTTACCTAAATCTAATACCTGTTTTTATTGTGAGGAGGCTACGGTATACCTGCCTGCTCAATTATTTTCCACATGCCTTTATAAATTACTTATATCTAAGAAACTCAAGATGTTTAGTACTACTGAGCCATCCACCTCCGAAGGGTCTCAGTCCTGTTAGGTGCGTTCCCTGCAGTCATCTCTTATTACACATGCAGCTTCCCATTACACTGCTGTTCCTCCTTCGGGAGGGGCCCTCTTACCGCCAGACTTTACTGAACAGCTACAAACGGCAGTGTCTGCGGCCTTCAGTGCTTTACCTCGCCCTGCTAAGTACAAGCGAAAGGTCAAATATTGCTATCCTTCCCAGGGGTCATCTACCAACTTGTTGGATTTATCTGATACTAGATTATCCACTGATGAGGACGCTTCTGATACTTCAGAGGATGCTCTTTCTGGGTCGGAATCTGGTGCCTCTAAACCTCCGGCTGCCGGAGGAACCAGACTTTAGATTTAGGATCGAGCACTTATGCTTTCTATTAAAGGAGGTGTTGGCTACTTTAGAGGTTCCAGAGCCTAAATTACCGGAGGAACCTTCTATTCCTAAGACTTAGATCTTCTTTTTCCCCTTCTTCCTTTAAGAAATTGTTCCCGGTTCCGGACTCTCAATTAGAGTTGTGGGATTCCGTCCCTAAGGTGGATGGAGCTATCTCCATGCTTGCTAAGCGCACTACTATCCCACTTGAGGATAGTTTGTCGTTTAAGGAGCCCATGGATAAGAAGCTAGAAACTCTGTTAAGAAAGCTGTTTCAGCACACAGGGTATTTGTTTGAACCTGCTGCGGCGGTTGCTGCGGTGGCTGGAGCCACTACCTATTGGTGCGACTCTCTATCGGAGATGATCGAGGTGGAAACTCCCCTTGACGAGATCCAGGAAAGAATTAAGGCCTTGAGGGTAGCTAATTCTGTTATCTGTGATGCAAATATGCAGATCATTTGCCTGAATGCCAAGACATCAGGTTTTTCTGTTCTAGCCCGTAGGGCACTCTGGCTGAAGTCTTGGTCTGCGGACATGACTTCAAAATATAGATTACTTTCCCTTCCATTTAAGGGGAAGATTGTTTTCAGGCCTGGACTCAATCATATCCACGGTCACTGGGGGCAAAGGTGCCTTTCTACCGCAGGATAAGAAGAATAAACCTAAAGGACAGGGTCCTAATTTTCGTCCCTTTCGTTCAGATAAATCCCAACACCAGCAGCCCTCTGCGAAGCCTGAACAGTCCAAGGGAAATTGGAAACCGTCTGTCTTGGAATAAATCCAAGCGGAACAAGAAGCCTGCCGAAACAAAATCGGCATGAAGGGGCAGCCCTTGATCCGTCGCTGGATCATGTTGGGGGCAGACTTTCTCTATTTGTGGAGGCTTGGCTTGGGGATTTGCAAGACCCTTGGATTCTGGAGGTCATCGCTCAGGGCTACAGGATAGGTTTTAAATCTCATCCACCCAGGGGCAGATTCCTCTTATCAAACCTGTATTCAAGACCAGAAAAACGAGAAGCTTTTCTAGGGTGCATGAGGGATCTCTCCTCCCTGGGAGTAATTGTGCCGCTACCTCTAGCAGAGAGAGGTCTGGGGTACTACTTAAACCTTTTTGTGGTCCAAAAGAAGGAGGGTATTTTTCGCTCGATTCTGGACCTAAAGTGCTTAAACAAGTCCCTGTTGGTCCCATCGTTCAAGATGGAGACGATAAGGTCCATTCTGCCCTTAGTTCAAGAGGGACAGTTCATGACTACGATAGACTTGAAGGATGCTTACCTTCATGTGCCAATAAACATGGATAACTTCAAGTTCTTAAGATTCGCGTTTCTGTACCAGCACTTCCAGTTTGTTGCTCTTCCATTTGGTCTAGCTACTGTCCCAAGAGTCTTTACAAAGGTTCTGGGGGCTCTGTTCATGGTGGTGAGATCCAGAGGTATTGCAGTAGCGCCATACTTGGACAACATCCTGGTTCAGGCTCCGTCCTGTCGGCTGGCAGAGGACCATTCAAGAGCCCTTCTTCTTCGATCTCATGGATGGAAGATAAACTTAGAAAAGAGTTCTCTGGTTCCCAGTACCAGGGTGGAATTCCTGGGTACGATAATAGATTCCATATCCATGAGGATATTTCTTGCAGACCAGAGACGCTGCAAAATTACTTCCAATTGTCTTTATGCATTCTTCTTAATTTACCGGCTTTATACTCTGTTCTCCATGGACTCTTGTATCTATATATATGTGAAACGTGATGTGAAATGATATCTATGTTTATATAAATAACACACAGATATTGGTGGTAACAAAAGTATAGTATTGTAGTAACAGTTGAGCATTTAGAGCGAGCTGATGTAGTGATTTACATCATCAGTGATACTCCCTTCACCTCATATATTTAGGGCAATTTATCAACCTAATACTTTTCACAGTATAAGTTGTAATCTATCCTATTTGCATGTTTATGGCCATATGGTCCTTGTTAATGGTTGTTACCTAACTGTTGTTCTAAAAAAGGCAGAAACTGTTATTTGCGAATGCAGGCCAAATATACCGGATATCCAGCGTGATATAATATAATTTACAGCAACATAGCTGAATAATTAATATTAGTAAATTCACATGGTTTCCCAATAGAACCAATAAGATAAAGATAGTGAGGTGGATGGCTACCTACCTCTCACATAGGCTACCAGGTGCCACGGATGTAAGCACTACTTTTGATTATATTTCATATTTATATAAATGTGTTACACAGTATATGTAATGTACCTCTGCTGTTCTGCGCTATGTTAGGGAGAGGGTTTATTTATAACTGCCTAACTGTTACATGTATATAGTTGAAAAGACACGTTATTTATATGCTATGAGAGGGTAATATTTGACTTATTTTACTCTATATCTGGATTGGCTCCATATTCTTCCCCCCTAAGGGTTTTCCCTTAGGCCCTGTTTACTAATGTAAATTAAGGAACACAGATTCCATCGCATTTTCCTATTCATTACTAGATGTTTAATATGAAAAAAAGCGGCACATAATATTCCCCCTCCTATAAAAGGAAAAAAATGAGGAAAGATATGGGCTATGAGTGCTAGCAGGACATACTATTGACCTAGGTTGAGCTTATGGGACCAATATACATTCTATAAAGTAACCTTATTCTTTTTTGAATTTTTATTCTATCTGGACAGATTGTTTGTGAAATTATAGCTTATGCACTCATATGTCTTAATAGATATGTACTGCCTTACTAGAGCTATTCCTATTGTAATTTATTCCCAATGTAATATACACTGTGATGTTTATATTTTATATTGAATTTCCTCAATAAAAATGTATTAAAAAAAAATAAAAAATTACTTCCAATTGTCTTGCCCTCCAGACCTCCTTAAGGCCCTCTGTGGCCCGGTGTATGGAGGTATTTGGACTCATGGTGTCCAGCATAGATATCATCCCATTCGCCAGATTCCATCTCAAACCTCTTCAGCTGTGCATGCTGAGGCAGTGGAACGGCGAGCACTCGGATCTGTCACAGCAGATTTCTTTGGGCTACCGGCCGAGAGAATTGCTCTCTTGGTGGCTCTGTCCAGATCACCTGTCCCAAGGGACATCCTTCTTGAGACCATCCTGGGAGATTGTGACTATGGACGCAAGTCTATCAGGATGGGGAGCCGTTTGGCGTGCCAGGAAGGCACAGGGCCTGTGGACTCGAGAGGAATCTTTCCTCCCGATCAACATTTTGGAACTTCAAGCAATCTTCAGTGCTCTGAAGGCTTGGCCTCTTATGGGTTTGTCCCAGTTTATCAATTCCAATCAGACAACATAACCTCGGTGGCTTACATGAACCATCAGGGGGAAACGAGGAGCTCCCTAACAATGAGGGAAGTATCTCGGATTCTGGAATGGGCGGAGGCCCACAACTGCTCGCTGTCTGCGATCCACATTCCGGGTGTGGACAACTGGGAAGCGGATTTTCTCAGCAGACAATCGTTTCATCTGGGGGGATAGTCTCTCCATCCCGAGGTGTTTGCGGAAATTTGCGACAGATGGGGGACACCGGAGATTGATCTCATAGCGTCCTGACTCAATACCAAGCTACCCACATACGGGTCACGGTCCAGGGTTCCTCAGGCAGAGCTGATAGATGCATTAGCAGTGCCTTGGATGTTCAGCCTAGTTTAAATTTTTCCACCGTTACTACTTCTCCCTCGTATAGTGTCCCGCATCAAGCAGGACGAAGTGTCGGCTATTCTAATTGCTCCATCGTGGCCGCGAAGGATGTGGTTCGCGGACCTGGTGGGGATGTCTTCATCTCCTCCATGGAGGTTACCTTGTCTCAGAGATCTGCTGGAACAGGGTCCTTATGTTCATCAGAATCTAGATTCTCTGAAGCTGACTGCGTGGAGATTGAACGCTTAGCATCTATTATAAGGTGTGGAGGACCTACTTATTCTGGTGTGAAGAGCGTGGATTCCCCTGGCATAAATTCAAGGTGTCCAGGATTCTTTCCTTTCTCCAAGATGGTTTGGAGAATTGACTTGCTGCTAGTTCCTTAAAGGGACAGATTTTGACTCTATCTGTGTTATTGCACAAGAGGCTCGCTGAGCCTGATGTACAGTCTTTTGTTCAGGCTCTGTCTAGAATCAGGCCTGTGTTTAGACCTACCGCTCCTCCTTGGAGCTTAAATCTAGTTCTTAAAATTTTGCAGAGGGCTCCGTTTGAGCCTATTCATTCGGTTGACATTAAGTTACTGTCTTGGAAGGTTCTTTTTCTACTGGCTGTTGCTTCGGCACGCAGAGTCTCTGAGATGGCGGCCTTGCAATGTGAGCCTCCTTACCTAGTTTTTCATGCTGATAAGGCTGTTCTTTGTACTGGGTTGGGTTTTCTCCCTAAAGTTGTGTTTGATCGCAACATCAATCAGGAGATTGTGGTTCCTTCCTTGTTCCTAATCCTTCTTCTTCACAGGAACGATTACTTCATAATTTGGATGTGGTTTGGGCTTTGAAATTCTATCTTCTGGCTATGAAGGATTTTAGACATATTTCGTCCTTGTTTGTTGTCTATTCTGGGAAGCGTAGAGGACAAAAGGCTTCTTCCACTTCCTAATCTTTTTGGTTGAGGAGCATTATTCGCTTAGCTATTGAAACAGCGGGACATAAGCCTCCTCAGAGGATTACGGCTCATTCAACTAGAGCTGTGGCTTCACCTTCAAGAATGAGGCCTCTGTGGAGCAGATTTGTAGGGCGGCTACCTGGTCCTCCTTACATAACTTTTCAAATTTTTACAAATTTGACGTTTTTGCTTCGTCTAAAGCGGATTTTGAGAGAAAGGTTTTGCAGGCTGTGGGGCCCTCAGAATAGGGTCCGCCTCTCTTTTTACCCTCCTGTTTTCATTCAGTGTCCTCTAGAGCTTGGGTATATGTTTCCCACAAGTAATGAATGAAGCCATGGACTCTACTCATATTAAGAAGGAAAACATAAATTATGCTTACCAGATAATTTCCTTTCCTTCTGTATGAGGAGAGTCCACGACCCCAGCACGTTTTCTTCATTGGGCGGACCTAAATTTTTGTTATTCTTCTGGCACCTTTTATACCCTGATATTTCTCCTACTGTTCCTTGTTCCCTCGGCAGAATGATTAAGGGATGAGGGGAGTGATGGATGCATTTAAGACTTTGGCTGGGTGTCTGCCTCCTCCTTGTGGCTAGGTTCTGTATTCCCACAAGTAATGAATGAAGCCCTGGACTCTCCTCATACAGAAGGAAAGGAAATTATCTGGTAAGCATAATTTATGTTTTTTGAAGGATTTAGGTTTTTATTGAAGAGAGCGCAGTATTCCATTGATTTGGCGGAGTGATTTGCATTTCTGGCAGTGATGGTTACTTTGAGCATGTACTTTTATATAAGGAACACTATTTAAACAAGCTGATTTGAGTAGATTTTGGCCCTGACAAAGCCTCAGAATAAATTGTGTCAGATTAGAGAAGAGCAGTGTTACTGCACTGAACTGATGGTTTTAGCTAAAGTATTCAATATTAATTAAATAATTGGTCACAATTGTTAATACCCATTTGATGGCCATTGTCTTAAAAAATCAGAGGAAAAAAAATTATACAAAATGGGCCTCTGTTTCTTCAGCTCTAGAAATGAATGAAAAGGAAGGCCTTCAGATAAGCCTTTTTATTTGAACTGTTTATAAACTGTACAACAAATCAACATACTAGAATCTATGGAAGTAATAGCCGATAACTTTCATTTGGAGTAGCTCCAATTAATCAACCATCAGTTGTAGTGTGGTCTTACACACCATATTTCCTCACACCTAGACAGAGGAACTTTTTCTTTATTTCACTCTTGCTACAATATAATTAAGCTTTGTGACTGACTAAAAACAAACCTCAACACTTAAGAATCGTATAAAGACCTGCCATGATTTGTACACTTGTTATTGTTTTTTTTGCCTGATCTGTTCTCATGGTTGTTTTCGAAATAAAGATATTCTATTCCCTTTCTCCAAATAAGCTCAAGCATGTGTAAACCTACTTAAGCAGGAAGGGGATTTAGGTGGGACCCACCCCCTTATACTTTCAGATGCATTTCTGATTATAAACCTATGATTTTCCTAAATTATTATTAACTTTTGCAAGTGTAATGATAATGTTGTCTTTTGCTTGCAACAAATCATGCAACTTCTACAGAAAAAAATCACAAAGGATACAATTATTATTCTACATTATATTTCTCTTGTAAAGGTGTATCCAGTCCACGGGTTCATCCATTACTTGAGGGATATTCTCCTTCCCAACAGGAAGCTGCAAGAGTACACCCACAGCAGAGCTGTCTATATAGCTCCTCCCCTAACTGCCACCCCCAGTCATTCTCTTGCAGCTCTCGACAAGAAAGGAAGTATCAAGAGAGATGTGGTGACTTAGTTTAGTTTTTACCTTCAATCAAAAGTTTGTTATTTTTAAACGGAACCGGCGTTGTACTGTTTTTACTCTCAGGCAGAAATTGTAAGAAGACTTCTGCCTGGAGGTTTGATGATCTTAGCGGTTTGTAACTAAGGTCCATTGCTGTTCTCACACATAACTGAAGAGTATGGAAAGAAAACTTGGGGGGACGGTCTTCAGATTGCCTGCTTTGAGGTATGTTCAGTATATTTTTTTCTAGAGAGATGATAAGGTCTAGAAAATGCTGACAGTGCCTGCTATATTTAAGGTAAGCCTGATACAGTGATTTAACAACAACTGGGATCATGCTTGCAAAAAAGGGATAATATTCATGTTAATACCTATATTAATTAGTGTAAAAACGTTTGCATGATTTATAAATAAAAATGTTTTTTCTCTGAGGGTGATAAATCTTTATTTGGGGCCTAGTTTCCACATGGCTTGTTAGATTACTCCTAGAAGTACTTTTTTAAGGCCCTCTAACTTTGAGTGCATGGTGGGAGGGGCCTATTTTCGTTTTCAGTCTGAGACATTTAGCTTCTCTGAAGGAGTCCTCTGGCTTATAGGACTACTATAGAGGGTTTTGTTCCTGCAAAAATCGTTTTTAAGGGCAGGTAGGAGCCACAGCAGAGCTGTGGCAGTGTGTTTGACTGTTTGTTAACAGGTTTAATGTTTTTCTAATTAGTTTTTGGTCCTGAGGGGTTAATCATCCATTTGCAAGTGGGTGCAATGCTGCTTTAGTCCCTTATACACACTGTAAAAATTTCGTAGAGTTTACTACTTTTTTCTCCAACATAGGTGTGTCCGGTCCACGGCGTCATCCTTACTTGTGGGATATTCTCTTCCCCAACAGGAAATGGCAAAGAGCCCAGCAAAGCTGGTCACATGATCCCTCCTAGGCTCCGCCTACCCCAGTCATTCTCTTTGCCGTTGTACAGGCAACATCTCCACGGAGATGGCTTAGAGTTTTTTAGTGTTTAACTGTAGTTTTTATTATTCAATCAAGAGTTTGTTATTTTAAAATAGTGCTGGTATGTACTATTTACTCAGAAACAGAAAAGAGATGAAGATTTCTGTTTGTATGAGGAAAATGATTTTAGCACCGTAACTAAAATCCATGGCTGTTCCACACAGGACTGTTGAGAGCAATTAACTTCAGTTGGGGGAACAGTGTGCAGTCTCTTACTGCTTGAGGTATGACACATTCTAACAAGACGATGTAATGCTGGAAGCTGTCATTTTCCCTATGGGATCCGGTAAGCCATGTTTATTAAGATAGTAAATAAGGGCTTCACAAGGGCTTATTAAGACTGTAGACTTTTTCTGGGCTAAATCGATTCATTATTAACACATATTTAGCCTTGAGGAATCATTTATTCTGGGTATTTTGATATGATTATATCGGCAGGCACTGTTTTTGACACCTTATTCTTTAGGGGCTTTCCCTAATCATAGTCAGAGCCTCATTTTCGCGCCGGTATGGCGCACTTGTTTTTGAGGACAGCATGGCATGCAGCTGCATGTGTGTGGAGCTCTGATACATAGAAAAGTCTTTCTGAAGGCATCATTTGGTATCGTATTCCCCTTTGGGCTTGGTTGGGTCTCAGCAAAGCAGATTCCAGGGACTGTAAAGGGGTTAAATATAAAAACGGCTCCGGTTCCGTTATTTTAAGGGTTAAAGCTTCCAAATTTGGTGTGCAATACTTTTAAGGCTTTAAGACACTGTGGTGAAATTTTGGTGAATTTTGAACAATTCCTTCATACTTTTTCGCAATTGCAGTAATAAAGTGTGTTTAGTTTAAAATTTAAAGTGACAGTAACGGTTTTATTTTAAAACGTTTTTTGTGCTTTGTTATCAAGTTTATGCCTGTTTAACATGTCTGAACTACCAGATAGATTGTGTTCTGACTGTGGGGAAACCAAGGTTCCTTCTCATTTAACTATATGTATTTTATGTCATAAAAAAATTTAGTAAAAATGATGCCCAAGATGATTCCTCAAGTGAGGGGAGTAAGCATGGTACTGCATCATCCCCTCCTTCGTCTACACCAGTCTTGCCCATACAGGAGGCCCCTAGTACATCTAGTGCGCCAATACTCCTTACTATGCAACATTTAACGGCTGTAATGGATAATTCTATCAAAAACATTTTAGCCAATATGCCCGCTTATCAGCGAAAGCGCGACTGCTCTGTTTTAGAAAATTCTGTAGAGCATGAGAACGCTGATGATATGGTTTCTGAAGGGCCCCTACACCAGTCTGAGGGGGCCAGGGAGGTTTTGTCTGAGGGAGAAATTTCAGATTCAGGAAACATTTCTCAACAAGCTGAACCTGATGTGATTACTTTTAAATTTAAGTTGGAACATCTCCGCGCTCTGCTTAAGGAGGTGTTATCCAATTTGGATGATTGTGATTATCTGGTCATTCCAGAACCACTATGTAAAATGGAAAAGTTCTTAGAGGCCCCGGGGCCCCCCGAAGCTTTTCCTATATCCAAGCGGGTGGCGTACATTGTTAGTAAAGAATGGGACAGGCCCGGTATACCTTTAGTACCTCCCCCCATATTTATAAAATTGTTTTCCTATAGTCGACCCCAGAAAGGACTGATGGCAGACAGTCCCCAAGGTCGAGGGGGCGGTTTCTACTCTACACAAGCGCGCCACTATACCCATAGAAGATAGTTGTGCTTTCCAAGATCCTATGGATAAAAAATTAGAAGGTCTGCTAAAGATGTTTGTTCAGCAAGGTTCCCTTCTACAACCAATTGCATGCATTGTCCCTGTCACTGCAGCCGCGTGTTTCTAGTTTGATGAGCTAGGAAAGGCGATTATTAGTAATTCTTCTTCTTATGAGGAGATTATGGACAGAATTCGTGCTCTTAATTGGCTAATTCTTTCACCCTAGACGCCACCTTGCAATTGGCTAGGTTAGCGGCGAAAAAATTCTGGGTTTGCTATTGTGGCGCAGAGCGCTTTGGTTAAAATCTTGGGCAGCGGATGCGTCTTCCAAGAACAAATTGCTTGACATTCCTTTCAAGGGGAAAACACTCTTTGGCCCTGACTTGAAAGAGATTATCTCTGATATCACTGGGGGCAAGGGCCACGCCCTTCCTCAGGATAGGTCTTTTCAAGACCAAAAATAAACCTAAGTTTCGTCCCTTTCGCAGAAACGGATCAGCCCCAAGGGCTACGTCCTCTAAGCAGGAAGGTAATACTTCTCAAGCCAATCCAGCCTGGAGACCTATGCAAGGCTGGAACAAAGGAAAGCAGGCCAGGAAACCTGCCACTGCTACCAAGACAGCATGAAATGCGGGCCCCCGATCCGGGACCGGATCTGGTGGGGGGCAGACTCTCTCTCTTCGCTCAGGCTGGGGCAAGAGATGTTCTGGATCCTTGGGCTCTAGAAATAGTCTACCAAGGTTATTCTCTGGAGTTCAAGGGGCTTCCTCCAAGGGGGAGGTTCCACAGGTCTCAGTTGTCTTCAGACCACATAAGAAGACAGGCATTCTTACATTGGGTAGAAGACCTGCTAAAAATGGGAGTGATTCATCCTGTTCCATTAGGAGAACAAGGGATGGGGTTCTACTCCAATCTGTTCATAGTTCCCAAAAAAGAGGGAACGTTCAGACCAATCTTAGATCTCAAGATCTTGAACAAGTTTCTCAAGGTTCCATCGTTCAAGATGGAAACCATTCGAACACTTCTTCCTTCCATCCAGGAAGGTCAATTCATGACCAAGGTGGATTTCAAGGATGCGTATCTACATATTCCTATCCACAAGGAACATCATCGGTTCCTAAGGTTTGCATTCCTGGACAAGCATTTCCAGTTCGTGGCGTTTTCTTTCGGATTAGCCACTGCTCCTAGGATTTTCTCATAGGTACTAGGGTCCCTTCTGGCGGTGCTAAGACCAAGGGGCATTGCTGTAGTACCTTACTTGGACGACATTCTGATTCGAGCGTCGTCCCTTCCTCAAGTAAAGGCTCACACGGACATTGTCCTGGCCTTTCTCAGATCTCACGGATGGAAAGTGAACGTGGAAAAGAGTTCTCTATCTCCGTCAACGAGGGTTCCCTTCTTGGGAACTATAATAGACTCCTTAGAAATGAGGATTTTTCTGACAGAAGCCAGAAAAACAAAACTTCTAGACTCTTGTCGGATACTTCATTCCGTTCCTCTTCCTTCCATAGCGCAGTGCATGGAAGTGATAGGTTTGATGGTAGCGGCAATGGACATAGTTCCTTTTGTGCGCATTCATCTAAGACCATTACAACTGTTCATGCTCAGTCAGTGGAATGGGGACTATTCAGACTTGTCTCCGAAGATACAAGTAAATCAGAGGACCAGAGACTCTTTCCGTTGGTGGCTGTCCCTGGACAACCTGTCACAAGGGATGACCTTCCGCAGACCAGAGTGGGTCATTGTCACGACCGACGCCAGTCTGATGGGCTGGGGCGCGGTCTGGGGATCCCTGAAAGCTCAGGGTCTTTGGTCTCGGGTAGAATCTCTTCTACCGATAAATATTCTGGAACTGAGAGCGATATTCAATGCTCTCAAAGCTTGGCCTCAGTTAGCGAGGGCCAAGTTCATACATCAACCATCAGGGGGGAACAAGGAGTTCCCTAGCGATGGAAGAAGTGACCAAAATCATTCTATGGGCGGAGTCTCACTCCTGCCACCTGTCTGCTATCCACATCCCAGGAGTGGAAAATTGGGAAGCGGATTTTCTGAGTCGTCAGACATTGCATCCGGGGGAGTGGGAACTCCATCCGGAAATCTTTGCCCAAGTCACTCAACCGTGGGGCATTCCAGACATGGATCTGATGGCCTCTCGTCAGAACTTCAGAGTTCCTTACTACGGGTACAGATCCAGGGATCCCAAGGCGGCTCTAGTGGATGCACTAGTAGCACCTTGGACCTTCAAACTAGCTTATGTGTTCCCGCCGTTTCCTCTCATCCCCAGGCTGGTAGCCAGGATCAATCAGGAGAGGGCGTCGGTGATTTTGATAGCTCCTGCGTGGCCACGCAGGACTTGGTATGCAGATCTGGTGAATATGTCATCGGCTCCACCATGGAAGCTACCTTTGAGACGAGACCTTCTTGTTCTAGGTCCGTTCGACCCACTCCAGCTGACTGCTTGGAGATTGAACGCTTGATCTTATCAAAGCGAGGGTTCTCAGATTCTGTTATTAATACTCTTGTTCAGGCCTGAAAGCCTGTAACCAGAAAAATTACCACATTATTTGGTATATCTGTTGGTGTGAATCTGCAGGATTCCCTTGGGACAAGGTTAAGATTCCTAAGAGTCTATCCTTCCTTCGAGAAGGATTGGAAAAAGGATTATCTGCAAGTTCCTTGATGGGACAGATTTCTGCCTTGTCTGTGTTACTTCACAAAAAGCTGGCAGCTGTGCCAGATGTTCTAGCCTTTGTTCAGGCTCTGGTTAGAATCAAGCCTGTTTACAAAATTTTGACTCCTCCTTGGAGTCTCAACCTAGTTCTTTCAGTTCTTCAGGGGGTTCCGTTTGAACCCTTACATTCCGTTGATATTAAGTTATTATCTTGGAAAGTTTTGTTTTTGGTTGCAATTTCTTCTGCTAGAAGAGTTTCAGAATTATCTGCTCTGCAGTGTTCTTCTCCTTATCTGGTGTTCCATGCAGATAAGGTGGTTTTGCGTACTAAACCTGGTTTTCTTCCAAAAGTTGTTTCTAACAAAAACATTAACCAGGAGATAGTTGTGCCTTCTTTGTGTCCTAATCCAGTTTCAAAGAAGGAACGTTTGTTGCACAACTTGGATGTAGTTCGTGCTCTCAAATTTTACTTAGCAGCTACTAAGGATTTCAGACAAACTTTGTCTTTGTTTGTTGTTTATTCTGGTAAACGGAGAGGTCAAAAAGCAACTTCTACCTCTCTCTCCTTCTGGATTAAAAGCATTATCCGATTGGCTTATGAGACTGCCGGACGGCAGTCTCCTGAAAGAATCACAGCTCACTCCACTAGGGCTGTGGCTTCCACATGGGCCTTCAAGAACGAGGCTTCTGTTGATCAGATATGTAAGGCAGCGACTTGGTCTTCACTGCACACTTTTTCTAAATTTTACAAATTTGATACTTTTGCTTCTTCTGAGGCTATTTTTGGGAGAAAGGTTTTGCAAGCCGTGGTGCCTTCCATTTAGGTGACCTGATTTGCTCCCTCCCTTCATCCGTGTCCTAAAGCTTTGGTATTGGTTCCCACAAGTAAGGATGACGCCGTGGACCGGACACACCTATGTTGGAGAAAACAGAATTTATGTTTACCTGATAAATTACTTTCTCCAACGGTGTGTCCGGTCCACGGCCCGCCCTGGTTTTTTTTAATCAGGTCTGATAATTTATTTTCTTTAACTACAGTCACCACGGTAACATATGGTTTCTCCTATGCAAATATTCCTCCTTAACGTCGGTCGAATGACTGGGGTAGGCGGAGCCTAGGAGGGATCATGTGACCAGCTTTGCTGGGCTCTTTGCCATTTCCTGTTGGGGAAGAGAATATCCCACAAGTAAGGATGACGCCGTGGACCGGACACACCGTTGGAGAAAGTAATTTATCAGGTAAACATAAATTCTGTTTTTTCACTGTTTTGCGGTTTATGTGGTAGTTTTTTCCTTTTAAAGGCACAGTACCGTTTTTTATTATTGCTTTTTTCACATTTATTAAAGTGTTTTCCAAGCTTGCTGGTCTCATTACTAGTCTGTTAAACATGTCTGACATAGAGGAAACTCCTTGTTCATTATGTTTAGAAGCCATTGTGGAACCCCCTCTTAGAATGTGTACCAAATGCACTGACCTTTCTATAAGTTATAAAGACCATATTATGGCTTTTAAAGATTTATCACCTGAGGTTTCTGAGACTGACAAAAGGGAGGTTATGCCATCTAGCTCTCCCCACGTGTCAGAACCTATAACTCCCGCTCAAGGGACGCCAAGTACATCTAGCGCGTCCAATGCGTTTACTTTACAAGACATGGCGGCAGTTATGAATCATACCCACAGAGGTATTGTCCAAACTGCCAGGGTTACAAGGAAAGCGGGACAGCTCTGGGGCTAGAACAAATACAGAGCTCTCTGACGCTTTAGTAGCTATGTCTGATATACCCTCACAATGTGCAGAAGTTGAAGCAGGAGAGCTCCTATCTGTGGGTGACTTCTCTGATTCAGGGAAGGCGTTACTTCAGTCTGACTCTGAAATGACAGCATTTAAATTTAAGCTTGAACACCTCCGCGTGTTGCTCAGGGAGGTTTCAGCGACTCTGTATGACTGTGACACCATTGTAGTCCCAGAGAAATTGTGTAAAATGGACAAATACTTTGCAGTGCCTGTTTACACTGATGTTTTTCCAATCCCTAAGAGGTTTTCAGAAATTATTACTAAGGAATGGGATAGACCAGGTGTGCCGTTCTCTCCCCCTCCTGCTTTTAAGAAAATGTTTCCTATAGATGCCGCTACTCGGGACTTGTGGCAGACGGTCCCTAAGGTGGAGGGAGCAGTCTCTACCCTAGCTAAGCGTACAGCTATTCCTGTCGAGGACAGTTGTGCTTTCCTAGATCCTATGGATAAGAAATTAGAGGGTTTCCTTAAGAAAATGTCCCCTCTACTAAATCTGGATCAAGAGACCAGGGATTCTCTTCTCTGGTGGCTATCTCGGGTCCATCTGTCCAAGGGAATGAGTTTCCGCAGGCCATAATGGACTATAGTAACGACAGATGCCAGCCTTCTGGGCTGGGGTGCAGTCTGGAACTCCCTGAAGGCTCAAGGTTCGTGGACTCAGGAGGAGGCCCTCCTTCCGATAAACATTCTGGAACTAAGAGTGATATTCAATGCTCTTCAGGCTTGGCCTCAGCTAGCTGCGGTCAGGTTCATCAGATTTCAGTCGGACAACATCACGACTGTAGCCTATATCAACCATCAGGGGGGAACAAGGAGCCCCCTGGCAATGTTGGAGGTTTCAAAGATAATTCTATGGGCAGAGGTTCACTCTTGCCATCTCTCAGCTATCCATATCCCAGGAGTAGAGAACTGGGAGGCGGATTTTCTAAGTCGGCAGACTTTTCATCCGGGGGAGTGGGAGCTCCATCCGGAGGTATTTGCCCAGTTGATCCAACTTTGGGGCAAACCAGAACTGGATCTCATGGCGTCTCGTCAGAACGCCAAGCTTCCTTGTTACGGGTCCAGGTCCAGGGATCCCAAGGCAGTGCTGATAGATGCTCTAGAAGCGCCCTGGTCCTTCAGCCTGGCTTATGTGTTTCCACTGTTTCCTCTGCTCCCTCGTCTGATTGCCAAGATCAAACAGGAGAGAGCTTCTGTGATCTTGATAGCCCCTGCGTGGCCATGCAGGACTTGATATGCAGATCTGGTGGACATGTCATCCTTTCCACCATGGACTCTGCCGCTAAGGCAGGACCTTCTACTTCAAGGTTCCTTCAAACATCCAAATCTAATTTCTCTACATCTGACTGCTTGGAGATTGAACCCTTGATTCTATCAAAGCGTGGTTTTTCCGAATCAGTCATTGATACCTTAATTCAGGCTCGAAAGCCTGTCACCAGGAAAATCTATCATAAGATATGGAGTAAATATCTTCATTGGTGTGAATCCAAGGGTTACTCATGGAGTAAGGTCAGGATTCCTAGGATATTATCTTTTCTCCAAGAAGGATTGGAGAAGGGATTGTCAGCTAGTTCCTTAAAGGGACAGATTTCTGCTCTGTCTATTCTTTTGCACAAACGTCTGGCTGAGGTTCCAGACGTTCAGGCGTTTTTTTAGTCAGAATCAAGCCTGTGTTTAAACCTGTTGCTCCGCCATGGAGTTTAAATTTAGTTCTTAAAGTTCTTCAAGGGGTTCCGTTTGAACCTTTGCATTCCATAGATATTAAGCTTTTATCTTGGAAAGTTCTATTTTTAGTAGCTATCTCCTCGGCTCGAAGAGTTTCGGAGTTATCTGCTTTACAGTGTGATTCCCCTTATCTGATTTTCCATGCAGATAAGGTAGTGTTACGTACCAAACCTGGGTTTCTGCCTAAGGTGGTATCTAATAAGAATTTCAATCAGGAGATTGTTGTTCCTTCCCTATGTCTTAATCCTTTTTCAAAGAAGGAACGTCTATTACACAATCTTGATGTGGTTTGTGCTTTAAAGTTTTATTTACATGCTACGAAAGATTTTCGTCAAACATCTGCTTTGTTTGTTGTCTACTCTGGACAGAGGAGAGGCCAAAAGACTTCGGCAACTTCTCTTTCCTTTTGGCTAAGAAGCATTATTCGCTTAGCTTATGAGACTGCTGGCCAGCAGCCTCCTGAAAGAATTACAGCTCATTCTACTAGAGCAGTAGCTTCCACATGGGCTTTTAAACATGAGGCCTCTGTTGAACAGATTTGTAAGGCGGCGACTTGGTCTTCGCTTCATACCTTTTCTAAATTCTATAAATTTGATACTTTTGCTTCTTCAGAGGCTATTTTTGGGAGAAAGGTCTTACAGGCAGTGGTGCCTTCCGTTTAAGTTTCCTGCCTTGTCCCTCCCTTCATCCGTGTCCTAAAGCTTTGGTATTGGTATCCCACAAGTAATGGATGAACCCGTGGACTGGATACACCTTTACAAGAGAAAACAAAATTTATGCTTACCTGATAAATGTATTTCTCTTGTGGTGTATCCAGTCCATGGCCCGCCCTGTCATTTTAAGGCAGGTGTTTTTTATTTTTAAACTACAGTCACCACTTCACCCTATAGTTTCTCCTTTTTTTCTTGCTTGTCTTCGGTCGAATGACTGGGGGTGGCAGTTGGGGGAGGAGCTATATAGACAGCTCTGCTGTGGGTGTCCTCTTGGGTGTCCTCTTGCAGCTTCCTGTTGGGAAGGAGAATATCCCACAAGTATTGGATGAACCCGTGGACTGGATACACCACAAGAGAAATACATTTATCAGGTAAGCAAAAATGTTGTTTTTATTAAAAGAACATTTTAGTTTAGTACAGATTAATTGATTTTGGCAATTGTCTGAATAGAACATAAACTAAAAGAAAAACATATTTAAACCAATGCTTGAAACTCTAGGTTTACTATACTATTCCTGATTAGAATACATTCCTCATCTTCTCATTAGTAGTCATATTGAAATCTATTTGCTTCTAATTAAATATCTAATAATCGTTATCACCTAACTTAAACTGACCTGAGCACATAATTCTGTCTTTCAAATGAAGAATCTTTTAAAATGTATTTCATTTTTGGGAAGCAAGAGCATTTATTGAATTCCAGCTTCCTTCACAAACTATTAATAACCTTTGTGGGTCACTGTTTAGTTTTTGGATCTCCATTCCAGATGCTTATGCCATAATTATCGGTGTGTTGTGGATTTTTTGGTTGCTTGTGATGTCTTAAATGATATCCTTTTAATATACTGAAGGTTCTAGGACACAATAAAACAAGGTAGTGAAAATATTGATCTGTGTTAGATTATGGAAACAGACTATTGCTGCTTCCTACATATAAAGCAACTATCTCTGTCTGTTATATACAATTTCTCCTCTGCAGTTTGCTAATATGCCATCTCCTTATTGTTCTGTGATGATGTTTTATGCTGAACAGTTTTTCCCTTTAATACAATAATTTAGCATTTTTCCCTGCTGCACGCAAAGCTGAATTGTGATTGAACCACTGCTTTTCATTTCAGGTGTTTGATCAGAGAAGAAAAGTACATTCTTTGGAGCTTGCTCACATGTTGTATTATAGAAGCACATCTAACAATTCTGAGCTTCTTGGAGCTCTCACTATGAGAGCACAGGAAGAACACGCAAAGGAGGTCATCCTGGCTCACTGCTTCTTGAAGCAACTTAATATCCAAAATAACAGTAATATAACAGGTATGCTGATAAGCTTTTTTTTATCACAGATAATGATACATGATGATACACAGTGTTCTCCACAGAAAATGTTGCCATCCGAGTGGCATTATGAAGTAGCTGGTTGCTTATAGATGTCATTTTAGCTATCTAAAGCCTAAATTCACATCAAAATTTAATATCACAAATGATAATTTGTGCATTAAACATTGAAAAAATATTACTTTTAACTTAATATTGGCTTATATTTTAGGCATATGTTTTGTAAATTCACTCAGGTGGTTTTCCATTAAAGGGACCGTCTACTCCAGAATTGTTATTGTTTAATAAAATAGATAATCCCTTTATTACCCATTGCCCAGTTTTGCATAACCAACACAGTTATATTAATATACTTTTTACCTTTGTTATTATCATGTAACTAAGCCTCTACAGACTGTTCCCTTATCTCAGTTCTTTTGACAGAAATGCATTTTTAGGCAGCCAATCAGTGCTGACTCATAAATAACTTCACAGGAGTGAGCACAATGTTATCTATATGGCACACATTAACTAGCGCTGTCTAGCTGTGACAAACTGTCAAAATGCACTGAGATAAGAAACATAGAAACATAGATATTGACGGCAGATAAGAGCCATAGGCCCAGCAAGTCTGCCCGACCTTACCTAACAGTATAAACTTATCTAGTTCGTAGGATAGCCCTATGCTTGTCCCATGCATTTTTAAAGTCCCCCACAGTGTTTGTTGCTACTACCTCTTGAGGAAGTTTATTCCATAAATCAATCACTCTTTCTGTAAAGAAGTGCTTCCTCAAATTACTTCTGAATCTACTACCCTTTAGCTTGAGCTCATGACCCCTTGTTCTTGAATTTTCCATTTTATGTAAAATACCCACAGCCTCAGTTTTACTAAACCCTTTAATGTACTTGAAAGTTGCTATCATATCACCTCTTTCCCTTCTCTCCTCTAAGCTATACATATTTAGGTCATTGAGCCTATCCTGGTAAGTTTTATTTTTTAGACCATGTACCATTTTGGTAGCCCTCCTTTGCACAGATTCAAGTTTGTTAATATCCTTCTGAAGATATGGTCTCCAGAACTGCACACAATACTCAAGATGAGGCCTAACTAATGATCTATAAAGTGGCATAAGAACCTTACTATTTCTGCTGCAAATACCTCTACCAATACATCCAAGCATTCTGCTAGCCTTACTCGCTGCATTACTACATTGTTTACTAAGTTTTAAATCATCTGAAATAATAATTCCCAAGTCCTGTTCCTCGTCTGTAACAGTCAGTAAAGTGTCATTGAGTCTGTAATTAACATTTGGATTTTTCTTCCCTAAATGCATTATTTTACACTTTGCTGTGTTAAACTTTAGACCCCAGTCATTTGTCCAATCCTCCAATTGTTGTATATCACTTCTCATTTTGTCTACCCCCCCTGGAACATCCACTCTGTTGCAAATTTTTGTATCATCTGCAAAGAGACATACTTTCCCCTGTAGCCCTTTGCTGATATCGCAGATAAATATGTTAAACAAAACAGGCCCCAGAACTGACCCCTGAGGAACACCACTAGTAACAGCCCCCTCTGCTGAATGAACTCCATTTACTAAGACACTTTGTTTTCTGTCCTTAAGCCAGCATTCCACCCAGTTCACAATTTTTGAATCTAGACCAAGGAGATATAGTTTGTGAATAAGTTTATTGTGTGGGACGGTGTCAAATGCTTTGCTGAAATCTAGATATGCTACATCAACTGCTCCTCCCTTGTCTAATACTTTTGTTACATAATCAAAGAAGTCAATTAGATTAGTCTGACATGATCTCCCTGAAGTAAAACCATGCTGATTTTGGTCCTCTAAATTGTTTGTCTTTATGTAAGTCATAATTCTTTCTTTTAAGAGGCTTTCCATTAATTTCCCTACTACTGAAGTTAAACTAACTGGCCTGTAGTTGCCAGATTCTTCTCTACTGCCCTTTTTATGAAGGGGTATTACATTTGCTATTCTCCAATCATCTGGGACAGCTCCTGTTAATAGTAACTGATTAAACAGATCAGTTAATGGGACAGTTAGCACTGATCGAAGTTCTTTTAAAACCCTTGGATGAATATTATCAGGACCCACCTGCCTTTGTAACATTTATTTTTGATAATGCTAACAAAACCTCATCCTCTGTAAAAAGATTACTGTTAAGCTTGTTTCTATTTTGCGTAGCATCCCTTAATGTAGACATTGTATCTTCACAATCTTTAGTGAAAACAGAACAGAAGTAATCATTGAGACAGTCTGCAATCTGCTTATCTCCTTCTATTATTCTACCATCAACTGATTTCAATTTTACTATTCCTACCTTATTTTTTCTTCTTTCACTGATATATCTAAAGAATGTTTTGTCCCCATGTTTTACTGACTGTGCTATCTTCTCTTCTGCATGAGCTTTAACCTTCCTAATTAACTGCTTAGTCTTTTTTTGTTGGAGTCTCCATATTTTCATATCATCATCTGCTTGTGTGTGTCTGTAATTTTTATAAGCTATCTTTTTTGTCTTTACAGCATGTGCTACTTCTTTGGAAAACCAAATTGGTTTCCGCTTTCTTTTACTTTTACAGACATGTCTAATACAGTGTGCGGTTGCATCTAAAATGACACCTTTCACAAATTCCCACTGTTCTTGAACCCCTGTAATAAGAGTTTTCCCCTTTAAATAGTTCTTTAGGTATTCTCCCATTAATGAAAAATCTGCCGTCCTAAAGTCTAAAACTTTTGTTTTAGTCTGGGCGGACAGTTCCTGAACATGAATACTAAACCAAACAGATTGATGATCACTGGATCCTAAGTTCTCACCTACAGACACATCTGAAACTGTATCACTGTTTGTAAGTATTAGATCTAATATAGCTTCCTTACGAGTTGGTTCCTTGACTAATTGTTCAAGTGATTCCCCTAGCAGAGATTCAAGAATATACCTGCTTCTAGCCGATCTAGCAGAAGGAATCTTCCAGTCTATATCTGGCAAATTAAAGTCCCCCAGTACTATAACCTTACCCTTCATGGTCATTTTGGTTATTTCATCTAATAACAGATTGTCCAGTTTTTCATCCTGCAATGGAGGCCTATATACAACCCCTATTCTAAAAACATTTTTATCTCCAATTTCCAAAGTCACCCAAATACTTTCCACCTCATCATTTGTTCCTACAATTTCAGTAACCTTTATATTTTCATTTACATACAAAGCAACTCCTCCACCTTTCTTTCCTACTCTGTTCTTTTTAAATAACCTGTATCCAGGTATGACTATGTCCCAGTCATGCAAATCATTGTACCATGTTTCTGTTATAGCTACTAAATCCAAGTTGTCCCTAGTCATTATTGAAATGAGTTCAGGTAATTTATTTCCTAAGCTGCGAGCATTTGTGCTCATGGCACGAAGAATTTTTCTACTAGAATTTCTAGAATCAGTTTTGGCATGCTGTGGGGGGCAGGTGGATATATTAATGCTACCCCCCTTTATTAGTTTAAATGATTTCTAATAAAGTATTTGAACTCCTCTCCCAGATACTCTGTTCCTTTAGCATCCAAATGCAAGCCATCTCTCCTAAATAACCTAGTATCTTTCCAAACAGAGCTATAATGGCCAATAAAACCAAATCCTCGTTCCCTGCACCACTTATCTAACCAAGAATTAAATGTTGTTATCCGCTCCATCTTTCCTGCTTCCTGGCCATACACAGGTAAAATAGCAGAAAATGATAGAGTTGATGCCACAGTCTCTAAATGATTACCTAGGTCACAAAACTCTTTCTGAACAGCAGCAACATGATTACTGCTGCCTTCAAGGGCTGCTGCCTTCAAGAGGCTGCCTTCAAGGGCTTAGAAATTAGCATATGATCCTACTTATTTTTAGCTTTCAACAAAGAATACCAAGGGAACAAAGCAAATTTAATTATAAAAGTAGATTGGAAAGTTGTTTAAAATTGTATGCCCTATCTAAATCATGAAAGTTTAATTTTGACTAAACTGTCCCTTTATGGACCAGTTTACGAGTAGAGCGTGAAAAGTTACGTGCAAACGAAAAGGGGTTTATCGCGCGTCGGGTTTAGCGCTACAATGCATGTATTACAAGTTGAAAGTGAATGCAATCACAATTTACTCTACGATTACCATGTCGTCAGAACTCTGTTTAACTGTATTGCAAAACAAAAAGTGTCACAAAACACATCAAAAATACATTTAAAAGTACAGTTACACTCATAATAACACTATCTACTAACAATTATATATATATTTTTAAATTGCACAATAAAGCTGTAAGGGCTCAAAGATATGGGGTCTCAGGTGTTAGAGGATAAAAAAGGCAGGCAAAGGGCTTTAACAGAGATACACATATATATATATATATATATATATATATATATATATATATTTATATTTACAGATATGTATGTGCATTCGAGCCCTTTGCAGTCATGAAACCATGAACAATCATATTTATGCAATTTTCATATTTAATAAGGGGTTTTTACCATGTATTTACTGTAAATATTTGACATTCCAATGTTCTTCACATAGGGGAATATGTTTTAAATATTTATAAATAGATATTCCTATATATGTCTGTATATATCTATACCTATATATAATCATCTATTATGATAGATATATATTGAACAAAAATACCATCAGATATATGTAGAAATATGTATTTCTTTCATGTAATTAGCAAGAGTCCATGAGCTAGTGACGTATGGGATATACATTCCTACCAGGAGGGGCAAAGTTTCCCAAACCTTAAAATGCCTATAAATACACCCCTCACCACACCCACAATTCAGTTTTACAAACTTTGCCTCCTATGGAGGTGGTGAAGTAAGTTTGTGCTAGATTCTACGTTGATATGCGCTCCGCAGCAGGTTGGAGCCCGGTTTTCCTCTCAGCGTGCAGTGAATGTCAGAGGGATGTGAGGAGAGTATTGCCTATTTTGAATGCAGTGATCTCCTTCTACGGGGTCTATTTCATAGGTTCTCTGTTATCGGTCGTAGAGATTCATCTCTTACCTCCCTTTTCAGATCGACGATATACTCTTATATATATATATATATACCATTACCTCTGCTGATTTTCGTTTCAGTACTGGTTTGGGTAAGTAAATCTTATTTTCTGTGACACTCTAAGCTATGGTTGGGCACTTTTTTAATAAAGTTCTACATATATGTATTCAAACATTTATTTGCCTTGACTCAGGATGTTCAACATTCCTTATTTTCAGACAGTCAGTTTCATATTTGGGATAATGCACTTGAATCAATTATTTTTCTTACCTTTAAAAATTTGACTTTTTTCCCTGTGGGCTGTTAGGCTCGCGGGGGCTGAAAATGCTTCATTTTATTGCGTCATTCTTGGCGCGGACTTTTTTGGCGCAAAAAATCTTTTCTGTTTCCGGCGTCATACGTGTCGCCGGAAGTTGCGTCATTTTTGACGTTCTTTTGCGCCAAAAATGTCGGCGTTCCGGACGTGGCGTCATTTTTGTCGCCAAAAGCATTTAGGCGCCAAATAATGTGGGCGTCTTATTTGGCGCTAAAAAAATATGGGCGTCGCTTTTGTCTCATTTTTCTTTGCTTCTGGTTGCTAGAAGCTTGTTCCTTGGCATTTTTTCCCATTCCTGAAACTGTCATTTAAGGAATTTGATCAATTTTGCTTTATATGTTGTTTTTTCTCTTACATATTGCAAGATGTCTCACGTTGCATCTGAGTCAGAAGATACTTCAGGAAAATCGCTGTCTGGTGCTGGAACTACCAAAGCTAAGTGTATCTGCTGTAAACTTTTTGTAGCTATTCCTCCAGCTGTTGTTTGTATTAATTGTCATGACAAACTTGTTAATGCAGATAATATTTCCTTTAGTAATGTACCATTACCTGTTGCAGTTCCGTCAACATCTAATGTTCAGAATGTTCCTGATAACATAAGAGATGTTGTTTCTGAATCCATCAAGAAGGCTATGTCTGTTATTCCTCCTTCTAGTAAACATAAAAAATCTTTTAAAACTTTTCTTTATACAGATGAATTTTTAAATGAACATCATCATTCTGATTCTAATGACTCTTCTGGTTCAGAGGATTCTGTCTCAGAGATTGATGCTGATAAATCTTCATATTTATTTAAAATGGAATTTATTCGTTCTTTACTTAAAGAAGTACTAATTGCTTTAGAAATTGAGGATTCTGGTCCTCTTGATACTAAATCTAAACGTTTAGATAAGGTCTTTAAATCTCCTGTGGTTATTCCAGAAGTTTTTCCTGTTCCTGGTGCTATTTCTGAAGTAATTTCCAGAGAATGGAATAATTTGGGTAATTCATTTACTCCTTCTAAACGTTTTAAGCAATTATATCCTGTGCCGTCTGACAGATTAGAATTTTGGTACAAAATCCCTAAAGTTGATGGGGCTATTTCTACCCTTGCTAAACGTACTACTATTCCTACGTCAGATGGTACTTCGTTTAAGGATCCTTTAGATAGGAAATTGAATCCTTTCTAAGAAAAGCTTATCTGTGTTCAGGTAATCTTCTTAGACCTGCTATATCATTGGCTGATGTTGCTGCAGCTTCAACTTTTTGGTTGGAAACTTTAGCGCAACAAGTAACAGATCATGATTCCCATAATATTATTATTCTTCTTCAACATGCTAATAATTTTATCTGTGATGCCATTTTTGATATTATCAGAGTTGATGTCAGGTTTATGTCTCTAGCTATTTTAGCTAGAAGAGCTTTATGGCTTAAAACTTGGAATGCTGATATGTCTTCTAAATCGACTCTACTTTCCATTTCTTTCCAGGGTAACAAATTATTTGGTTCTCAGTTGGATTCTATTATCTCAACTGTTACTGGTGGGAAAGGAACTTTTTTACCACAGGATAAAAAATCTAAGGGTAAAAACAGGGCTAATAATCGTTTTCGTTCCTTTCGTTTCAACAAAGAACAAAAGCCTGATCCTTCATCCTCAGGAGCAGTTTCAGTTTGGAAACCATCTCCAGTCTGGAATAAATCCAAGCCTTCTAGAAAAGCAAAGCCAGCTTCTAAGTCCACATGAAGGTGCGGCCCTCATTCCAGCTCAGCTGGTAGGGGGCAGGTTACGTTTTTTCAAAGAAATTTGGTTCAATACTGTTCACAATCTTTGGATTCAGAACATTGTTTCAGAAGGGTACAGAATTGGTTTCAAGATAAGACCTCCTGCAAAGAGATTTTTTCTTTCCCGTGTCCCAGTAAATCCAGTGAAAGCTCAAGCATTTCTGAAATGTGTTTCAGATCTAGAGTTGGCTGGAGTAATTATGCCAGTTCCAGTTCTGGAACAGGGGCTGGGGTTTTATTCAAATCTCTTCATTGTACCAAAGAAGGAGAATTCCTTCAGACCAGTTCTGGATCTAAAAATATTGAATCGTTATGTAAGGATACCAACGTTCAAAATGGTAACTGTAAGGACTATCTTGCCTTTTGTTCAGCAAGGGCATTATATGTCCACAATAGATTTACAGGATGCATATCTGCATATTCCGATTCATCCAGATCATTATCAGTTCCTGAGATTCTCTTTTCTGGACAAGCATTACCAGTTTGTGGCTCTGCCGTTTGGCCTAGCTACAGCTCCAAGAATTTTTACAAAGGTTCTCGGTGCCCTTCTGTCTGTAATCAGAGAACAGGGTATTGTGGTATTTCCTTATTTGGACTATATCTTGGTACTTGCTCAGTCTTTACATTTAGCAGAATCTCACACGAATCGACTTGTGTTGTTTCTTCAAGATCATGGTTGGAGGATCAATTCACTAAAAAGTTCATTGATTTCTCAGACAAGGGTAACCTTTCTGGGTTTCCAGATAGATTCAGTGTCCATGACTCTGTCTTTGACAGACAAGAGACGTCTAAAATTGATTTCAGCTTGTTGAAACCTTCAGTCACAATCATTCCCTTCGGTAGCCTTATGCATGGAAATTCTAGGTCTTATGACTGCTGCATCGGACGCGATCCCCTTTGCTCGTTTTCACATGCGACCTCTTCAGCTCTGTATGCTGAATCAATGGTGCAGGGATTACACAAAGATATCTCAATTAATATCTTTAAAACCGATTGTACGACACTCTCTAACGTGGTGGACAGATCACCATCGTTTAATTCAGGGGGCTTCTTTTGTTCTTCCGACCTGGACTGTAATTTCAACAGATGCAAGTCTTACAGGTTGGGGAGGTGTGTGGGGATCTCTGACGGCACAAGGAGTTTGGGAATCTCAGGAGGTGAGATTACCGATCAATATTTTGGAACTCCGTGCAATTTTCAGAGCTCTTCAGTCTTGGCCTCTTCTGAAGAGAGAATCGTTCATTTGTTTTCAGACAGACAATGTCACAACTGTGGCATACATCAATCATCAAGGAGGGACTCACAGTCCTCTGGCTATGAAAGAAGTATCTCGAATTCTGGTTTGGGCGGAATCCAGCTCCTGTCTAATCTCTGCGGTTCATATCCCAGGTATAGACAATTGGGAAGCGGATTATCTCAGTCGCCAAACGTTGCATCCGGGCGAATGGTCTCTTCACCCAGAGGTATTTCTTCAGATTGTTCAAATGTGGGAGCTTCCAGAAATAGATCTGATGGCGTCTCATCTAAACAAGAAACTTCCCAGGTATCTGTCCAGATCCCGGGATCCTCATGCGGAAGCAGTGGATGCATTATCACTTCCTTGGAAGTATCATCCTGCCTATATCTTTCCGCCTCTAGTTCTTCTTCCAAGAGTAATCTCCAAGATTCTGAAGGAATGCTCGTTTGTTCTGCTGGTAGCTCCGGCATGGCCTCACAGGTTTTGGTATGCGGATCTTGTCCGGATGGCCTCTTGCCATCCGTGGACTCTTCCGCTAAGACCAGACCTTCTGTCGCAAGGTCCTTTTTTCCATCAGGATCTCAAATCCTTAAATTTAAAGGTATGGAGATTGAACGCTTGATTCTTGGTCAAAGAGGTTTCTCTGACTCTGTGATTAATACTATGTTACAGGCTCGTAAATCTGTATCCAGAGAGATATATTATAGAGTCTGGAAGACTTATATTTCTTGGTGTCTTTCTCATCATTTTTCTTGGCATTCTTTTAGAATTCCGAGAATTTTACAGTTTCTTCAGGATGGTTTAGATAAAGGTTTATCCGCAAGTTCTTTGAAAGGACAAATCTCTGCTCTTTCTGTTCTTTTTCACAGAAAGATTGCTAATCTTCCTGATATTCATTGTTTTGTACAAGCTTTGGTTCATATAAAACCTGTCATTAAGTCAATTTCTCCTCCTTGGAGTTTGAATTTGGTTCTGGGGGCTCTTCAAGCTCCTCCTTTTGAACCCATGCATTCATTGGACATTAAATTACTTTCTTGGAAAGTTTTGTTCCTTTTGGCGATCTCTTCTGCCAGAAGAGTCTCTGAATTATCTGCTCTTTCTTGTGAGTCTCCTTTTCTGATTTTTCATCAGGATAAGGCGGTGTTGCGAACTTCTTTTGAATTTTTACCTAAGGTTTTGAATTCCAACAACATTAGTAGAGAAATTGTGGTTCCTTCATTATGTCCTAATCCTAAGAATTCTAAGGAGAAATCGTTGCATTCTTTGGATGTTGTTAGAGCTTTGAAATATTATGTTGAAGCTACTAAGTCTTTCCGAAAGACTTCTAGTCTATTTGTTATCTTTTCCGGTTCTAGAAAAGGCCAGAAAGCTTCTGTCATTTCTTTGGCATCTTGGTTGAAATCTTTAATTCATCATGCCTATGTCGAGTCGGGTAAAACTCCGCCTCAAAGGATTACAGCTCATTCTACTAGGTCAGTTTCTACTTCCTGGGCGTTTAGGAATGAAGCTTCGGTTGATCAGATTTGCAAAGCAGCAACTTGGTCCTCTTTGCATACTTTTACTAAATTCTACCATTTTGATGTATTTTCTTCTTCTGAAGCAGTTTTTGGTAGAAAAGTACTTCAGGCAGCGGTTTCAGTTTGAATCTTCTGTTTATGTTTTTCATTAAACTTTATTTTGGGTGTGGATTATTTTCAGCAGGAATTGGCTGTCTTTATTTTATCCCTCCCTCTCTAGTGACTCTTGCGTGGAAAGATCCACATCTTGGGTAGTCATTATCCCATACGTCACTAGCTCATGGACTCTTGCTAATTACATGAAAGAAAACATAATTTATGTAAGAACTTACCTGATAAATTCATTTCTTTCATATTAGCAAGAGTCCATGAGGCCCGCCCTTTTTTGTGGTGGTTATGATTTTTTTGTATAAAGCACAATTATTCCAATTCCTTATTTTATATGCTTTCGCACTTTTTTCTTATCACCCCACTTCTTGGCTATTCGTTAAACTGAATTGTGGGTGTGGTGAGGGGTGTATTTATAGGCATTTTAAGGTTTGGGAAACTTTGCCCCTCCTGGTAGGAATGTATATCCCATACGTCACTAGCTCATGGACTCTTGCTAATATGAAAGAAATGAATTTATCAGGTAAGTTCTTACATAAATTATGTTTTGTGAGTAAATAGAACATGTTATGCTATGTGAAGAACATTGGAATGTGAAATATTCATATTTTCATGTCAGGTTAGCACACTTGAGAATATGCTATCAGGTTTACGCGCGAGTAGGGTGTTACGCGTTTTTTCCACTTTTTTCTCTCCATTGACTTCTTTGGGGGAGTACGTTAACACAATCACAATATTCGAAGTTTGTTTTTTTGCGCTCATCGGGTTGGAACGCAAGCGAATACTTTTTACTTTCAACTTGTAATATGATCCTTCCCGATGCACACAAAAATAAAATTGCATACGTCTAATAGATAGAAAAAGTAGATGTTATTTTTATCATTAAACTTTAAGGAATATGAAATCCAAAAAAAATATTTTGTGATTCAGACAGAGCATACAATTTATTTTTAAAAAAATGTACTTCTATGATCAGATTTGCTTCGTTCCCGTGCTTTTCTTTAATGAAGATTTACCTAGGTAGGTGTCTAGAGCACTACATGGCAGAAAATAGTGATGCCAGTAAGTGATCTTTTTAACAAAAGATACCAAGAGATTAAACACAATTTGATAATAGAAGTAAATTAGAAAGTTGTTTAAAATTGCATGCCAGAAAGAGCTGCGACATTGATGGGTCTGCTTGTGCAAACTCTTTATTATAAATAATGAGAACTGTGTGTACAAATAACTTTCATTTTCCCGTTTCCTGTATCATGTGACAGCCATCAGCACAAACTCGTATGTATATACTGTAAACTCTTGCAGAGGCTCGGTAGGATCTGGTGCCTCAAAAACTGTAATTCAAAAAGACTGCATAATTTGATAATAGAAAGTTCTTTTTTTTATTGCATTCTCTGTCTGAATCATGAAAGTTTATTTCTTTCATGTAATTAGCAAGAGTCCATGAGCTAGTGACGTATGGGATATACATTCCTACCAGGAGGGGCAAAGTTTCCCAAACCTTAAAATGCCTATAAATACACCCCTCACCACACCCACAATTCAGTTTTTACAAACTTTGCCTCCGATGGAGGTGGTGAAGTAAGTTTGTGCTAGATTCTACGTTGATATGCGCTCCGCAGCAAGTTGGAGCCCGGTTTTCCTCTCAGCGTGCAGTGAATGTCAGAGGGATGTGAGGAGAGTATTGCCTATTTGAATGCAGTGATCTCCTTCTAAGGGGTCTATTTCATAGGTTCTCTGTTATCGGTCGTAGAGATTCATCTCTTACCTCCCTTTTCAGATCGACGATATACTCTTATATATACCATTACCTCTGCTGATTCTCGTTTCAGTACTGGTTTGGCTATCTGCTATATGTAGATGAGTGTCCTGGGGTAAGTAAGTCTTATTTTCTGTGACACTCCTAGCTATGGTTGGGCACTTTGTTTATAAAGTTCTAAATATATGTATTCAAACATTTATTTGCCTTGACTCAGAATGTTCAACTTTCCTTATTTTTCAGACAGTCAGTTTCATATTTGGGATAATGCATTTTAATTTAACATTTTTTACCTTAAAAATTGACTTTTTCCCTGTGGGCTGTTAGGCTCGCGGGGGCTGAAAATGCTTCATTTTATTGCATCATTCTTGGCGCGGACTTTTTTGGCGCAAAAATTCTTCCGTTTCCGGCGTCATACGTGTCGCCGGAAGTTGCGTCATTCTTTGACGTTATTTTGCGCCAAAAATGTCGGCGTTCCGGATGTGGCGTCATTTTGGCGCCAAAAAGCATTTAGGCGCCAAATAATGTGGGCGTTTTATTTTGCGCGAAAAAATATGGGCGTCACTTTTGTCTCCACATTATTTAAGTCTCATTTTTTATTGCTTCTGGTTGCTAGAAGCTTGTTCTTTGGCATTTTTTCCCATTCCTGAAACTGTCATTTAAGGAATTTGATCAATTTTGCTTTATATGTTGTTTTTTTCTTTTACATATTGCAAGATGTTCCACGTTGCAACTGAGTCAGAAGATACTTCAGGAAAATCACTGCACAGTGCTGGAGTTACCAAGCTAAGTGTATCTGCTATAAACTTTTGGTATCTGTTTCTCCAGCTGTTATTTGTATTGCATGTCATGTCAAACTTATTAATGCAGATAAAATTTCCTTTAGTACTGTTACATTACCTGTTGCTGTTCCGTCAACATCTAATTTTCAGAGTGTTCCTGATAACATAAGAGATTTTATTTTTTAAATCCATTAAGAAGGCTATGTCTGTTATTTCTCCTTCTAGTATAAATAAAAGTCTTTTAAAACTTCTCTTTTTTTCAGATGAATTTTTAAATGAACATCATCATTCTGATACTGATAATGGTTCTTCTGGTTCAGAGGTTTCTGTCTCAGAGGTTGATGCTGATAAATCTTTGTATTTGTTCAACATGGAATTTATTCGTTCTTTACTTAAAGAAGTATTATTTGCATTAGAAATAGAGGATTCTGGTCCTCTTGATTCTAAATGTAAACGTTTAAATAAGGTTTTTAAATCTCCTGTAGTTATTCCAGAAGTGTTTTATCTCCCTGATGCTATTTCTGAAGTAATTTCCAGGGAATGGAATAATTTGGGTAATTTATTTACTCCTTCTAGACGTTTAAGCAAATTATATCCTGTGCCATCTGACAGATTAGAGTTTTTTGAGACAAAAATCCCTAAGGTTATGGGGCTGTCTCTACTCCTGCTAATGTACTACTATTCCTACGGCAGATAGTACTTCATTTAAGGATCCTTTAGATAGGAAAATTGAATCCTTTCTAAGAAAAGCTTACTTATGTTCAGGTAATCTTCTTAGACCTGCTATATTTTTAGCGGATGTTGCTGCAGCTTCAACTTTTTGATTAGAAGCTTTAGCGCAACAAGTAACAGATCATAATTTTATAGCATTATTATTATTCTATAACATGCTAATAATTTTATTGGTGATACCATCTTTTGATATCATTAGAGTTGATGTCAGGTATATGTTTCTAGCTATTTTAGCTAGAAAAGCTTTATGGATTAAACTTGGAATGCTGATATGTCTTCTAAGTCTACTTTGCTTTCCCTTTCTTTCCAGGGTAAATAATCATTTTAGTTCCTTTCCTCACAAGGAACAAAAGCCTGATCCTTCATCCTCAGGAGCGGTATCAGTTTGGAAACTATTTCCAGTTTGGAATATATCCAAGCCTTATAGAAACCTATAGCCAGCTCCTAAGTACCTATGAAGGTGCGGCCCTTATTCCAGCTCAGCTGGTATGGGGCAGATTACGTTTTCTTCAAAGAAATTTGGATCAATTCCGTTCTTAATCTCTGGTTTCAGAAACATTGTTTCAGAAAGGTACAGAATTGGCTTCAAGTTAAGGCCTCCTGCTAAGAGATTCTTTTCTTTTCCGTGTCCCAGTTAACACAGCAAAGGCTCAGCATTTCTGTAATGTGTTTCAGATCTAGAGTTGGCTGGAGTATTTATGCCAGTTCCAGTTCTGGAACAGGGGCTGGGGTTTTATTTTATCTCTTCATTTGTACCAAAGAAGGTCAATTCTTTCAGACCAGTTCCGGATCTGTCATTATTGAATCGTTATGTTAGGATACCAACATTCAAGATGGTTATTGTAGGACTGTCCTGCCTTTTGTTTAGCAAGGGAATTATATGTCTACAATAGATTTACAGGATGTGTATCTGCATATTCCGATTCATCCAGATCACTTTTAGTGTCTGAGATTCTCTTTTTAGACAAGCATTACCAGTTTTGTGGCTCTACCGTTTGGCCTAGCCTCAGTTCCAAGAATTTTTTTCAAAGGTTCTCGGTGCCCCTTTTTTCTGTAATCAGAGAATAGGGTTTTGGTATTTCCTTATTTGGACGATATTTTGGTACTTGCTCAGTCTTCTCATTTTCGAAGAATCTCATACGAATCGACTTGTGTTGTTTCTTCAAATTCATGGTTGGAGGATCAATTTACCATTCAGTTCATTGATTCCTCAGACAAGGGTAACCTTTTTAGGTTTCTAGATAAATTCAGTGTCTATGACTCTGTCCTTGTCAGACAAGAGAAGTTTAACATTGATTTCAGCTTGTCAAAACCTTCAGTCACAATCATTCCCTTTGGTAGCCTTATGCATGGAAATGTTGGGTCTTAGGACTGCCGCATCAGATGCGATCTCCTTTGCTCGTTTTCACATGCGACCTCTTCAGCTCTGTATGCTGAACCAATGGTGCAGGGATTACTCAAAGATATCTCAATTAATATCTTTAAACCGATTTTACAACACTCTCTGACATGGTGGACAGATCACCATCGTTTAGTTCAGGGGGCTTCTTTGTTCTTCCGACCTGGACTATAATCTCAACAGATGCAAGTCTTACAGGTTGGGGAGCTGTGTGGGGGTATCTGACGGCACAAGGGGTTTGGGAATCTCAGGAGGTGAGATTTCCGATCAATATTTTGGAACTCCGTGCAATTTTCAGAGCTCTTCAGTCTTGGCCTCTTCTCAAGAGAGAGTTGTTCATTTGTTTTCAGATAGACAATGTCACAACTGTGGCATACATCAATCATCAAGGAGGGACTCACAGTCCTCTGGCTATGAAAGAAGTATCTCGAATTTTGGTTTGGGCGGAATCCAGCTCCTGTCTAATCTCTGCGGTTCATATCCCAGGTATGGACAATTGGAAAGCGGATTATCTCAGTCGCCAAACGTTGCATCCGGGCGAATGGTCTCTTCACCCAGAGGTATTTCTTCAGATTGTTCAAATGTGGGAACTTCCAGAAATAGATCTGATGGCTTCTCATCTAAACAAGAAACTTCCCAGGTATCTGTCCAGATCCCGGGATCCTCAGGCGGAGGCAGTGGATGCATTATCACTTCCTTGGAAGTATCATCCTGCCTATATCTTTCCGCCTCTAGTTCTTCTTCCAAGAGTAATCTCCAAGATTCTGAAGGAATGCTCGTTTGTTCTGCTGGTAGCTCCGGCATGGCCTCACAGGTTTTGGTATGCGGATCTTGTCCGGATGGCCTCTTGCCAACCGTGGACTCTTCCGTTAAGACCAGACCTTTTGTCTCAAGGTCCTTTTTTCCATCAGGATCTGAAATCCTTAAATTTAAAGGTATGGAGATTGAACGCTTGATTCTTGGTCAAAGAGGTTTCTCTGACTCTGTGATTAATACTATGTTACAGGCTCGTAAATCTGTATCCAGAGAGATATATTATAGAGTCTGGAAGACTTATATTTCTTGGTGTCTTTCTCATCATTTTTTCTTGGCATTCTTTTAGAATACCGAGAATATTACAGTTTCTTCAGGATGGTTTAGATAAGGGTTTGTCCGCAAGTTCCTTGAAAGGTCAAATCTCTGCTCTTTCTGTTCTTTTTCACAGACAGATTGCTATTCTTCCTGATATTCATTGTTTTGTACAAGCTTTGGTTCGTATAAAGCCTGTCATTAAGTCAATTTCTCCTCCTTGGAGTTTGAATTTGGTTCTGGGGGTTCTTCAAGCTCCTCCATTTGAACCTATGCATTCATTGGATATTAAATTACTTTCTTGGAAAGTTTTGTTCCTTTTGGCCATCTCTTCTGCCAGAAGAGTTTCTGAATTATCTGCTCTTTCTTGTGAGTCTCCTTTTCTGATTTTTCATCAGGATAAGGCGGTGTTGCGAACTTCTTTTGAATTTTTACCTAAGTTGTGAATTCCAACAACATTAGTAGAGACATTGTGGTTCCTTCATTATGTCTTAATCCTAAGAATTCTAAGGAGAAATCGTTGCATTCTTTGGATGTTATTAGAGCTTTGAAATATTATGTTGAAGCTACTAAGTCTTTCCGAAAGACTTCAAGTTTATTTGTTATCTTTTCCGGTTTTAGAAAGGCCAGAAAACTTCTGCCATTTCTTTGGCATCTTGGTTGAAATCTTTAATTCATCTTGCCTATGTTGAGTCGGGTAAGACTCCGCCTCATAGGATTACAGCTCATTCTACTAGGTCAGTTTCTACTTCCTGGGCGTTTAGGAATGAAGCTTCGGTTGATCAGATTTGCAAAGCGGCAACTTGGTCCTCTTTGCATACTTTTACCAAATTCTACCATTTTGTTGTATTTTCTTCTTCTGAAGCAGTTTTTGGTAGAAAAGTACTTCAGGCAGCGTTTTCAGTTTGAATCTTCTGCTTATGTTTTTCATTAAACTTTATTTTGGGTGTGGATTATTTTCAGCAGGAATTGGCTGTCTTTATTTATCCCTCCCTCTCTAGTGACTCTTGTGTGGAAAGATCCACATCTTGGGTAGTCATTATCCCATACGTCACTAGCTCATGGACTCTTGCTAATTACATGAAAGAAAACATAATTTATGTAAGAACTTACCTGATAAATTCATTTCTTTCATATTAGCAAGAGTCCATGAGGCCCGCCCTTTTTTTGTGGTGGTTATGATTTTTTTGTATAAAGCACAATTATTCCAATTCCTTATTTTATATGCTTTCGCACTTTTTTCTTATCACCCCACTTCTTGGCTATTCGTTAAACTAAATTGTGGGTGTGGTGAGGGGTGTATTTATAGGCATTTTAAGGTTTGGGAAACTTTGCCCCTCCTGGTAGGAATGTATATCCCATACGTCACTAGCTCATGGACTCTTGCTAATATGAAAGAAATGAATTTATCAGGTAAGTTCTTACATAAATTATGTTTTTTTGACTATAGTGTCCCTTTAAGTTTAGGAATCTAAAAATTTTTTTTTAGATTCCTGGGAATTACTCTTCTCTAATACTAGGAGGAGGCAAAGATTCCCAAACCTAAAGAGCTCTATAAAACCCCTCCCACCTCACAGGAATCTGTCTTGTCTTTGCCTCCGCTGGAGGTGGTTGAAGAATGAAGATGTGCATTTGATCCTTCAGAGAGAGGGGCATTCAGTCTATGTTGAGGCCTGTTTTCCCCTCAGAGTACATTTTTTGTCAGAGGGATGTATTTGGGGTATGGTTTATGAATCTCTTTTTCACCTCATGGGAGATTTGTCACAAACCTTCTATAGTGGTTCCAGGGACTTGTTTTTGACTCCTCTTATGGATCTACAATATACTCATATTTCATAACCTCTGCTGATATGTTTCAGTATTGTTTTGGCTATCTACTTTACTAGTAGATGAGTGTTTGTTGGTAAGTATCATATTTTAATTATATGGTTGGGCATTTATAGTTATATATGTATTTGATATATATAGCCTTGGGACAGAATCATTATATATATAAAAAAATAATAATTTTAAATCATAATCTTTTATTGAGATTTGTATGAATAACAACAACAGAAAATACATGTCTGTTCACGATAGCAGGTAAATAAGATGTTTTCAAACCAATATACCAATATAATGAAGCGCACCGTTAAGGGTATATTAGTCACGCAACAATGCATTCGTTGAGAAGCTAATAGGTCTTCTGACAAGAGCTGCACATCAGAATACTGCTTCTAGATAGTATATATAAAATGCAAATAACATTTCTCAGCTAAGTGAAAAGTAGTAAATACAGACATTGGATATAACAATATTATCATGTCATCTTGCAGGAACTATATATATATATATATATATATATAGTAAAACATCAACAGTACTAACAGTAATAATAAATGACATTGTCAGCAGTAAAGTTAAATTTATATAAATGAAACCTTGTTTTTCTAAATACTTTTCCTCTCAATACACAGAAGGTCACTTGTGGACCTAGTTACATTTATGGTACAAGGAGGAAGAAGGCTAGCATTTGTAGTGGCCACTCTTGGACCAAAAAAACATTAGAAAGAAATCGTCATCAAATGATATTTGTAAAAAAATGAATACAAATACAATAAGTATTTTGGGCTTAAGAAGATTATTAGAACCAATACTTTCTGTAATGAGTAATATAGTTGTTAATGCGAACTAATTTAGCAGGATCCTGAAGGCAAATATGTAGGAGAGCCCTATTAACTCAAGGTGTAAGGTACTGTTAATGGGGTGTTCAAATATTTGCATTCTCTCTTCATGGTAATAGATTTAAGATACTGGTAAAAAAGATTACAATTATGTTGGGGTTTCGTTAGTATCTGTGCTAGGGCATTTATATTAAAGACCCTTTGAAAGATAATTATCAAGGGCAGTCCTATGCACTATAGTTACAAGGTGGGTTGAGTTCTGGACCTCAATATATGCACAACCTAGCAAAGACCAGTTAATCTTAATCTTTAGAATTAAACATTGCTGTGCTTAAAATGGAAGAGGAATAACAGTGAAATGAATCCATTTTATTGCGGTGAATAACTGACCTAGAATAAAAACATAGCTATAAATCCAATACTTCCAGCCTAGATAGTTAGAAACTGAAGGAAGTTAAGCCTCAGTTTGTATTAAACTATAATTATGAATTGATCAACCTGATTATCTATTACAACCTGCTAACTAAAAGAGAGTTTGAACTGAGTATGCTGTGCTGCCTCGGCTGCTGGCAGCACAGCTATGGCAAAAGTGGCAAGATGAATGACTAAATAACATGCAAAATAAAATGGCAAAAGTGGCAAGATGAATAACTAAATAACATGCAAAATAAACCAGGTGTGGAAATAACTAACTGTTATTTAAACAGGCTATGGTTTAGTACCCCTTATAGGCTATAATGCAGATAATAACAACAAAAGGTATTAACTGTCCCTCTGCAAAATTACCCTTCAAAGTTGGGAGATCTGCTTATATATACAGTATATATATATATATATATATATATATATTAAAGAATTCCAGACTCGCAGCATTTTGAGCAGAAAATACTCGGCCTCCGTTCAACAACATGACATCCAATTTAGCCTACTCCAACTCTGTTAGAGGGCTTCCAAGTCGAATGTCTAGTCCAGCAGTCCCTCTCAGAAGCAAGCTCAAGATTGATGGGGGTAATAAAGGAGGCCCAAACATCCTAGTACCAGATAACTGTAGGAAGAGAAAATTCTGTGAGCAAGATTGTCCTCCAGCTTCTCTTTTGAGACACTGATGAAGTGTAGGGTAAGTTGAGCATGAAGCAGCACATAATAGCCACAGGATCATGGTGTGTGCCGTTCTCCAGCGTCGTGCCACTTCCTGTCGATGGGGATTGCTCTCTGTATTGCTCTATCACCCCTCTGCCATCCAAAATATTAATCGTAGGTAAGTCACCAGAGTCCTGGCAGCTATCCAAACTTTCCAAGGTAGTGTGGGAAACCTTTTTCACTGCATTGGTAAGTTCTGAAAGGAACGCATCTGAAATAATCTTCTTGAGATTTTCAAAGGGGATCTGGATCAAATCTTCAAAAGCCTTAAGTCTCCAGCTTGTGATTATCTAGATGTCTGAAAAATCAGTATATATCTGGCGGATTATCAATCTGAAACTTGGAGCTCATAAATTCTGCGACCAGTCAGGGCTGTTGCTCGGACACGCCCCATCATTATATACATTTATTTTTACTTAAAATTTTTTGCGAGCGTCAGATTTTTGGCGTGCAGAATTAAGTTTGTATTTATTACCACGTGTCCATGTGTCTGCCTTTGGATCTGCGTTTGTTGGGATAGTGCACTTGAGCCCTCAGGATTGCACACGTTGGAGTTCACGAGCGTTAATTTTTCCCTGCACTTCGGCTTTCAGGTTAGTGCGTGTCGGGTTAACGCATGTTTGCTTCTAGTATGTGCACATCAAATTTTTGGTGCGCTAATCTTCCTTTTAGCAGCTTAGTTTTTGTGCGCATCCTTCTATTCTGCTGATCCCTTTACAGGCTTTGGGAGTGGAGTCTATTTGTGTCCTGCTTTATTTTTCTCAGCTTAGCACACCTTAGTCCTGTAATTGTTATTAGATTATTTTGGAAGGGGTACATTTTCCATTCCTCAAGAGCTTTTTAAGGGGATATAATTATTTATGCTATAATGAAGCCTTCTGATTCTGCTCCTAAATCTACTATAGAAGCTGTGTAATCAAAACATTTCCCTAATGTCAAGTGTGTATATTGTAAAAAAGCTGAAGTATCTCCTACAGCTTATTTATGTGACTCAAGTTTAAAGTTAATGTTAATGCATTCTTACCAACCTAATGCTGCTTCTATGTGTATCACTGCTCCTTCCGTTTGTCCCTTACAGGAAAGCTCTACAGATTTTTCTCCAGGTGGGAAAAACCTCATCAAATCTACCTTTTCTGAAATGTTGGCATCTCACTTGCCTTTAAGCAAGTGTAAAAGGTCAGTTCAGAATTTACATTCTGCTAGTGCTATGCTTTCTTAGGCTAGGGATATTCCTGTTGTGTCTTCAGAAGGAGAAGTTTCCTCTGGTGATGAGGAATCTCCTTCTGATGCTGAACCTGATTCATCCTCTTTTCTATTTAAAGTCGAACATATTTGCTCCCTTTTAAAAGATGTTTTGCTTACTTTATAGGTTAAATACTCTAAGGGTTCTTAGGGATAAGCCTTTTAACCGTTTAGATTCAGTCAGGTAATTATTTTAATCCTTCTTCAACGTTTAAGTTATACCCCTTTACTGCCTCTAATATTAATCTGTGCAAAGCTGTCACTAAAATAGATGGGGCTATTTCTATTTTGGCTAACCTTACTACTAACCCTTTGAAAGACTACTTTCTTCTGTTAAGTGTGATCAGTCCACGGGTCATCATTACTTCTGGGATATTACTCCTCCCCAACAGGAAGTGCAAGAGGATTCACCCAGCAGAGCTGCATATAGCTCCTCCCCCCTACGTCACTCCCAGTCATTCTCTTGCACCCAACGACTAGATAGGATGTGTGAGAGGACTATGGTGATTATACTTAGTTTTATATCTTCAATCAAAAGTTTGTTATTTTAAAATAGCACCGGAGTGTGTTATTACCTCTCTGGCAGAGTTTGAAGAAGAATCTACCAGAGTTTTGCTATGATTTTAGCCGGAGTAGTTAAGATCATATTGCTGTTCTCGGCCATCTGAGGAGTGAGGTAAACTTCAGATCAGGGGACAGCGGGCAGATGAATCTGCATAGAGGTATGTAGCAGTTTTTATTTTCTGACAATGGAATTGATGAGAAAATCCTGCCATACCGATATAATGTCATGTATGTATACTTTACACTTCAGTATTCTGGGGAATGGTACTTCACTAGAATTACACTGTAAGAAATACATAAAGCTGTTTAATAACTAGAGATTATGTTTAACGTTTTTGCTGGAATGTAAATTCGTTTTCATTTGCTGAGGTACTGTGTGAATAAATGTTTGGGCACTATTTTTCCACTTGGCAGTTGCTTAATCTGTTTTTCTGACAGTTTATGTTCTCCCTCACTGCTGTGTGTGAGGGGGAGGGGCCGTTTTTTGGCGCTTTTTCTATGCATCAAATATTTCAGTCAGCAACTCATTGTATTCCCTGCATGATCCGGTTCATCTCTACAGAGCTCAGGGGTCTTCAAAACTTATTTTGAGGGAGGTAATTTCTCTCAGCAGAGCTGTGAGAATTATAGTTTGACTGAGATAAAAAACGTTTATTCTGTAATTTGTTTCCTGCTTTCAGAATTTGTTATCTTTGCTAATGGGATTAAACCTTTGCTAAAGTTGTGTTGTTTACAAGGATTGAGGCTATAACTGTTTCAATTTATTAATTTTCAACTGTCATAGATCTTCTGTGTTTCTTAAAGGCACAGTACATTTTAATATTATTCTAATTGAATTGTATTTCCAAGTTGCAAGTTTATTTGCTAGTGTGTTAAACATGTCTGATTCAGAGGATGATACCTGTGCCAAAGTGGAGCCCAATAGAAATTTATGTACTAACTGTATTGATGCTACTTTAAATAAAAGTCAATCTGTACAAATTGAACAAATTTCACCAAACAACGAGGGGAGAGTTATGCCGACTAACTCGCCTCACGTGTCAGTACCTACATCTCCCGCTCAGAGGGAGGTGCGTGATATTGTAGCGCCGAGTACATCTGGGCGGCCATTACAAATCACATTACAGGATATGGCTACTGTTATGACTGAGGTTTTGGCTAAATTACCAGAACTAAGAGGTAAGCGTGATCACTCTGCGGTGAGAACAGAGTGCGCTGATAATATTAGGGCCATGTCAGACACTGCGTCACAGGTGGCAGAACATGAGGACGGAGAACTTCATTCTGTGGGTGACGGTTCTGATCCAAACAGACTGGATTCAGATATTTCAAATTTTAAATTTAAACTGGAAAACCTCCGTGTATTACTAGGGGAGGTGTTAGCGGCTCTGAATGATTGTAACACAGTTGCAATACCAGAGAAAATGTGTAGGTTGGATAAATATTTTGCGGTACCGACGAGTACTGAGGTTTTTCCTATACCTAAGAGACTTACTGAAATTGTTACTAAGGAGTGGGATAGACCCGGTGTGCCGTTCTCACCCCCTCCGATATTTAGAAAAATGTTTCCAATAGACGCCACCACATGGGACTTATGGCAAACGGTCCCTAAGGTGGAGGGAGCAGTTTCTACCTTAGCTAAGCGTACCACTATCCCGGTGGAGGATAGCTGTGCTTTTTCAGATCCAATGGATAAAAAGTTAGAGGGTTACCTTAAGAAAATGTTTGTTCAACAAGGTTTTATATTGCAACCCCTTGCATGCATTGCGCCGATCACGGCTGCAGCGGCATTCTGGATTGAGTCTCTGGAAGAGAACATTGGTTCAGCTACTCTGGACGACATTACGGACAGGCTTAGAGTCCTTAAACTAGCTAATTCATTCATTTCGGAGGCCGTAGTACATCTTACTAAACTTACGGCGAAGAATTCAGGATTCGCCATTCAGGCACGCAGGGCGCTGTGGCTAAAATCCTGGTCAGCTGATGTTACTTCTAAGTCTAAATTGCTTAATATACCTTTCAAAGGGCAGACCTTATTCGGGCCCGGGTTGAAAGAGATTATCGCTGACATTACAGGAGGTAAAGGCCATGCCCTGCCTCAGGACAAAGCCAAAGCCAAGACTAGACAGTCTAATTTTCGTTCCTTTCGTAATTTCAAAGCAGGAGCAGCATCAACTTCCTCTGCACCAAAACAGGAAGGAGCTGTTGCTCGCTACAGACAAGGCTGGAAACCTAACCAGTCCTGGAACAAGGGCAAGCAGACTAGGAAACCTGCTGCTGCTCCTAAAACAGCATGAATTGAGGGCCCCCGATCCGGGATCGGATCTAGTGGGGGCAGACTTTCTCTCTTCGCCCAGGCTTGGGCAAGAGATGTTCAGGATCCCTGGGCGCTAGAGATAATATCTCAGGGATACCTTCTGGACTTCAAATACTCTCCTCCAAGAGAGAGATTTCATCTGTCAAGATTGTCAACAATCCAGACAAAGAAAGAGGCGTTTCTACGCTGCGTACAAGAGCTCTTGTTAATGGGAGTAATCCATCCAGTTCCACGATCGGAACAGGGACAGGGGTTTTACTCAAATCTGTTTGTGGTTCCCAAAAAAGAGGGAACTTTCAGACCAATCCTGGACTTAAAGATCATAAACAAATTCCTAAGAGTTCCATCGTTCAAGATGGAGACTATTCGGACAATTTTACCTATGATCCAAGAGGGTCAATACATGACCACTGTAGATTTAAAAGATGCTTACCTTCACATACCGATTCACAAAGATCATTATCGGTACCTAAGGTTTGCCTTCCTAGACAGGCATTACCAGTTTGTGGCTCTTCCATTCGGATTGGCTACAGCTCCAAGAATCTTCACAAAGGTTCTGGGTGCTCTTCTGGCGGTACTAAGACCGCGGGGAATCTCGGTAGCTCCATACCTAGACGACATTCTGATACAAGCTTCAAGCTTTCAAACTGCCAAGTCTCATACAGAGTTAGTGCTGGCATTTCTAAGGTCACATGGATGGAAGGTGAACGAAAAGAAAAGTTCACTCGTTCCACTCACAAGAGTTCCCTTCCTGGGGACTCTTATAGATTCTGTAGAAATGAAGATTTACCTGACAGAGGACAGGCTAACAAGACTTCAAAGTGCTTGCCGCACCCTTCATTCCATTCAACACCCGTCAGTGGCTCAATGCATGGAGGTAATCGGCTTAATGGTAGCGGCAATGGACATAGTACCCTTTGCACGCTTACACCTCAGACCACTGCAACTGTGCATGCTAAGTCAGTGGAATGGGGATTACTCAGACTTATCCCCTTCTCTGAATCTGGATCAAGAGACCAGAAATTCTCTTCTATGGTGGCTTTCTCGGCCACATCTGTCCAGGGGGATGCCATTCAGCAGACCAGACTGGACAATTGTAACAACAGACGCCAGCCTTCTAGGTTGGGGTGCCGTCTGGAATTCTCTGAAGGCTCAGGGACAATGGAGTCAGGAGGAGAGTCTCCTGCCAATAAACATTCTGGAATTGAGAGCAGTTCTCAATGCCCTCCTGGCTTGGCCCCAGTTGACAACTCGGGGGTTCATCAGGTTTCAGTCGGACAACATCACGACTGTAGCTTACATCAACCATCAGGGAGGGACAAGAAGCTCCCTAGCTATGATGGAAGTATCAAAGATAATTTGCTGGGCAGAGTCTCACTCTTGCCACCTGTCAGCAATCCACATCCCGGGAGTGGAGAACTGGGAGGCAGATTTCTTAAGTCGTCAGACTTTTCATCCGGGGGAGTGGGAACTTCATCCGGAGGTCTTTGCCCAAATACTTCGACGTTGGGGCAAACCAGAGATAGATCTCATGGCGTCTCGACAGAACGCCAAGCTTCCTCGTTACGGGTCCAGATCCAGGGATCCAGGAGCAGTCCTGATAGATGCTCTGACAGCACCTTGGGACTTCAGGATGGCTTACGTGTTTCCACCCTTCCCGTTGCTTCCTCGATTGATTGCCAGAATCAAACAAGAGAGAGCATCAGTGATTCTAATAGCACCTGCGTGGCCACGCAGGACTTGGTATGCAGACCTGGTGGACATGTCATCCTGTCCACCTTGGTCTCTACCTCTGAAACAGGACCTTCTGATACAGGGTCCCTTCAAACATCAAAATCTAACTTCTCTGAAGCTGACTGCTTGGAAATTGAACGCTTGATTTTATCAAGACGTGGATTTTCTGAGTCAGTTATTGATACCTTAATACAGGCTAGGAAACCTGTTACCAGAAAGATTTATCATAAGATATGGCGTAAATACCTATATTGGTGTGAATCCAAAGGTTACTCTTGGAGTAAGGTTAGGATTCCTAGGATATTGTCTTTTCTACAAGAAGGTTTAGAAAAGGGTTTATCTGCTAGTTCATTAAAGGGACAGATCTCAGCTCTGTCCATTCTGTTACACAAACGTCTGTCAGAAGTTCCTGACGTCCAGGCTTTTTGTCAGGCTTTGGCCAGAATTAAGCCTGTGTTTAAAACTGTTGCTCCACCATGGAGTTTAAACCTTGTTCTTAATGTTTTACAGGGCGTTCCGTTTGAACCCCTTCATTCCATTGATATAAAGTTGTTATCTTGGAAAGTTCTATTTTTAATGGCTATTTCCTCGGCTCGAAGAGTCTCTGAATTATCAGCCTTACATTGTGATTCTCCTTATTTGATTTTTCATTCGGATAAGGTAGTCCTGCGTACTAAACCTGGGTTCTTACCTAAGGTAGTTACTAACAGGAATATCAATCAAGAGATTGTTGTTCCTTCTTTATGCCCAAATCCTTCTTCAAAGAAGGAACGTCTACTGCACAACCTGGATGTAGTCCGTGCTCTAAAATTTTACTTACAGGCAACTAAGGAATTTCGACAAACGTCTTCTCTGTTTGTCATTTACTCTGGGCAGAGGAGAGGTCAAAAAGCTTCCGCTACCTCTCTTTCTTTTTGGCTTCGTAGCATAATTCGTTTAGCTTATGAGACTGCTGGACAGCAGCCTCCTGAAAGAATTACAGCTCATTCTACTAGAGCTGTGGCTTCCACTTGGGCCTTCAAGAATGAGGCCTCTGTTGAACAGATTTGCAAGGCTGCAACTTGGTCTTCGCTTCATACTTTTTCCAAATTTTACAAATTTGACACTTTTGCTTCATCGGAGGCTATTTTTGGGAGAAAGGTTCTTCAGGCAGTGGTTCCTTCTGTATAAAGAGCCTGCCTATCCCTCCCGTCATCCGTGTACTTTTGCTTTGGTATTGGTATCCCAGAAGTAATGATGACCCGTGGACTGATCACACTTAACAGAAGAAAACATAATTTATGCTTACCTGATAAATTCCTTTCTTCTGTAGTGTGATCAGTCCACGGCCCGCCCTGTTTTTAAGGCAGGTAAATATTTTTTAATTTATACTCCAGTCACAACTTCACCCTTGGCTTTTCCTTTCTCGTTGGTCCTTGGTCGAATGACTGGGAGTGACGTAGGGGGGAGGAGCTATATGCAGCTCTGCTGGGTGAATCCTCTTGCACTTCCTGTTGGGGAGGAGTAATATCCCAGAAGTAATGATGACCCGTGGACTGATCACACTACAGAAGAAAGGAATTTATCAGGTAAGCATAAATTATGTTTTTTAAGGACCCTTTAGATAAGCAGGGATGCACAATTCCTATCTCCCGACGCCCGGGACATGCAATTCAGGGTGCAGGGCATGTGTTTGTTTGTTTTTTGCATTTAGTCCTGCAGGAGCAAGCAGACCTCAGCAGGGCTTAAAGATTTTTTTTTTTTTTAATAGCGGCCAGCGGGGGTGCGGTGGAAGTGTGAGAACTTAAGAGCAGGAAAAGAAGCCCACAGCAAATAGTTACAGCCTGGGGTACGATGGGCTAGATCACCCCGGTGCTGGTTATCTAGTGGTATATCTCCCAGGTCTCCGCTACCTTCTGATGTTTGACTCTTGCTGTGATGTCACACAGTGGCAGGCCTGCTAGCTTAAATTGAAACTTTAGAATGCGGGAGGCATGCATTGTGGGAGAGCTGTAAGTCAGAAGGTTCCTTGCTCTTGTCAAGGAGTCTAAAGGAGTTGTTTAGCTAGGATGTAGTGAACTGGTGAGGATGGGATGAGCAAATTTGGGCCATCATACCTTGTCTTGGATTATAGCATATTCAGCCGCAAGCAGGTTCTGCAGGATGCTCTGCAGACTCTAGACAAGGGCCATAGCAATTCTTCATCAGCCTGGACAGACGGCACTTATTCCTGATATTAACCCAGGAACGGAAGCACAGCATGTGTAACCTCATCACCCACTTGCACAGCATTTCTCGGTTATATGTGATCCCGCAACTGCAAGTCTCCATGCTGTACACTGATGCAGAGGCAGGTCTGTGCAAGGAGCACACAGAATGTAAATCATAGTCCTCATCTAAACTGTGCCATTGGTGATTCGCCGCTGATGAATAGAGAACACATTGCCAGTCTCTGGGAATAGTAAATGTGCTGCAGAACTTTTGTAAGCCTGTGCAATGCGCTGTACAAACATGTGAGGGCTGCAGGCACCTTGGGCAGTAAGAGATGTGTGGAATGTGTTACTGGGACCTAGTGCAGCACATTTATCCGAGAAATGCTGTGCAAGTGGGTGATGAGGTTACACATGCTGTGCACTGATGCAGGGGCGCGTGATGTGACTCTTCCATTCCTGGGGTAGTTTTAGAAATAAGTGCCATCTGTCCAGGCTGATGAAGACTTGCGATGGCAACAGAATAGTTGGAAAATCAATTTTAGACAAGGGTTACTTTTCTGGGGTTTCAGATACATTCAGTCTCCATGAGTCTTTCTCTAAAGAAACTGATAATAGAAAGCTAAAATGGGTGTCAAGCGATAATTAAATGAAAAAAAAAAGCTGTATATTTATTCAGTTGAAACAGAAGAAATAGACAATTCAGTATGCAGTCTTTATCCCACAACCAATGCTGTTGTGGTTAAGTATACACTAATCAGGCACTGAAAGCACAAATGTAAGTCACTGTCAGTCACTAAATATCTAACTAAGTCTAAAACATACACTGATCTACCACCTTAGTTAGAAAACAGAAAGTCCTCAGTCGATACACGGTTAAGGCCAGGTATCCAACCACTCCTATCACCATCTCTGTTTTTCCACTCTGTACAACTTCCAGCTCCTTTGTCAGGGTGGGAGTGTGCTCCTCATATCCAGCTTAGGAATGGTCTGTTGCGTCACCAAGTGTGGGGAAATTCTTTTGGCAACAGCGTTATGAGATCCCCAGTGAGTATCCTTTAGTAGAACAAAATGTGCTTAGTGCATGATTGTGTTGGAGTGTTTATTCAGCTAGCATATGCAATGTTTCTGATCACTAAGCATGATCCAAACAAATAACAAAACTTGCTGCTTAAATCTGGGTCAATATTCAAATGTAGCTTTCATTGGTTAGCAAACACCAACATAGAGAGTTCACAAGCAGGAGTGCCTGGCGCATTTCACACATGAGCTTCATCAGAGGCTAATGATTCTGGATACTAATCTACCAATCAAAGCTGTAAGTTTATCAACCAATGGAAAAGTATGTACAATATATCATACTACTGACTGTCTATCGTTTATAATACAGATCTATTCAAAAATATTTTACATCTTTTTTTCTGAAAAATAATTATAACTTCTTTTATTATTAATATTAAAGTTCAGGTACTGAGAAGTAAATGTATGTTAAAGTAGTTTTACTATCCAGAAGGCTTTCTTCTTTAAAAGAGTGATTAATCTATCTCCCCCTCTAGGACCTTTATTGATTATATCAATACCAATTAATGATAAATATTTAGAGCCTAATCCATAAGTGTGAACATGTTTCCCTACTGGAGTCCTGGGTTCAGTATCATCCAAGGACAACAGGTGCTCACATAGCCTGTCCTTGAGGGGACGTGTAGTGATACCAATATATTGGTAGAAACAAAAACCACAAGTAATTAAAAATATTACATACAGGGAAGTACAATCTATCCTATATTTGATACAAAAAATCTGACTTGTTCTAGTAGTTGAAAAGTTCTGGCCTTGGTAGTGTATTCGCAACATTTGCAAGGTACGTGACCACATCTAAAAAATACTTTTATGGAGCTTAACCAATTAGAAGCTGGTAAAGTTTCTCCGTATAACGTTTTCTTAGTAATGTGTCCACTAGTTGAAGCTTTTTTCATTATACATTTAAATCCCTTAGAGATTACTTCATTAAATACTTATAGAAAACAGGAAATATATAGACTATGATGGTTGGAATATGAGCCCTATAAACCACTATTTCCTATAGTAGGCGCTAGTGATAACCATAACAAAGCTAATCAATAATAAATGCAATAGATATAGGTATGTACATATGTGGGTATAAACAATATTACCAAATGAGTATGAGATGTGGAATGAATACCACAGAAAGAAATAAGACCAGTCCTTAAGTACAAAAAAGTCCAATGAAAGTCCTTGAGGTCTGGAAAACGTGGCAGGCTGCACTCTGACTTCACCCAATCAGATGATGGAACTCTACAGCAAAAAACAAAAAGGACAGAGGCACCACATGTGCAGATCAATCAACAACCAAATGATCCAATCTTAGAGATGCAGGGTACTCACAAGTAGGGCGGCACCCAAATGTGCCAATAGAAGCAGACTGGTATTTAACAGCAAACCAGCTAGCTGGAATAAGGCCGTCCTCACCATGATCAAATACCGTACGATACAGCTATGTCACTGGAACTGTGATGGAAGGAGATATGGAGAGAAGGGCAGTCTTGCCCCTGGGTAGCTGGAGGGGAGTCTTAACACCAACCAAACCAAATATATGTGTATAAAAACATATATATATATTTATTAAAAGCATACATAAAAAAATTAAAATATATACCCAAGGTATATCACATCAATCTCGGCAAGGTGTAAGATATCTCCCATGTGAAATACAAGGGATATAATAGCAACGCGTTTCTCAGGGGGCTCCCCGTTTCCTCAGGCTTGTATATCCTAAACAGACAAATGCCCTTTAAATAGGGCTATAACTACCACATGGTACAATGACCCCTCCCCTTCCTTCATAAAAATACAAAAAATGAGACCCTTCCTCTCCATACACACTCCATTGTGAATTAATTTTAAACGCGTTGCTATTATATCCCTTGTATTTCACATGGGAGATATCTTACACCTTGCCGAGATTGATGTGATATAACTTGGGTATATATTTTAATTTTTTATGTATGCTTTTAATAACTATATATATGTATTTATACACATATATTCGGTTTGGTTGGTGTTAAGACTCCCCTCCAGCTACCCAGGGGAAAGACTGCCATTCTCTCCATATCTCCTTCCATCACAGTTCCAGTGACATAGCTGTATCGTACGGCATTTGATCGTGGTGAGAACGGCCTTATTCCAGCCAGCTGGTTTGCTGTTAAATACCAGCCTGCTTCTATTGGAACATCTGGGTGCCGCCCTACTTGTGAGTACCCTTTATCTCTAAGATTGGATCATTTGGTTGTTGATTGATCTGCACATGTGGCGCCTCTGTCCTTTTCATTAAATACTTCATCACCACAAAGTTTTGAAAGATATCTCTTAGCGATGTTGCAAAATTGTCTTCTCTTATATACCATGTGATAAATATGGTGTTATCTTGTATATTAGTTTAATTATTTTTAATAAACAGGTCAGCTCTATTTAACTTTGCTACCTCCTGTTCCAAATTGGGTTTCTATTGTAACCTCTTTCTACAAGTCTCAGTGTCAATTTGTGAGGCTGAGCAAGATAAGTAGATAAATTAATACAGCTTCTACGCACTCGCAGATACTGTCCCATAAGGATTCCTTTCTTTAAATGTGGTGTATGACAGATGTCAGCTCCAAGTATTGTATTTCTTGCTAGGGGTTTCCTATAAATAGATGTCACTATATTATTATGCTCATCAATGTCCAGGCATATATAAAAAAAAATCAATGGTATTGTCACTGATATGACCACTGAAAGAGAAATTATACTCATTTTTATTTATGTAGTCAAAAAAGGAGCACGTTTTCTTTTTTGATTGCATTAAAATTGGTGTCAGCCTGTCTGAGCCTTCAGTCTTTCTCCTTTCCTTTGCAGCTTCAGATGCAATTCCATTTGCTAGATTTTCACATGAGACCTCTTCAGCTTTGTATGTTTCGTCAGTGGTGCTGTCATACTTAGCTATCTCAAAAAAAAAATCTGGGTCACAGTACAAGTCAGTCTCTGACTTGGTGGCTGGATTATTGGTTCATTATTCATCTTTTGCTTGTCCTACCTGGACAGATGCAAGTCTTTCAGGTTGGGAAACTGTTTGGAGGTCTCTAAAAGTTTGGACCCCTTGGGAGGCGAAGTTGCCAATAAATATTCTAGAACTCCCTTCTATTTTTAGGACTCCTCAGACATGGCCTCTCATCTCCTCTTTTAATCGGATAATGTCACAGCAGTGGCTTATATCAATCATCAGGGGGAACCCACAGTTTCCTAGCCATGAGGGAAATGTCTCAAATTTTCTCAAGGGTAGATGTCCTGTCTAGTTTCTGCAGTTCATATTCTAGGAGTTAAAAACTGGGGAGTAGTTCTTAGTCATCAGTCTCTGCATCCAGGGGAATGGTCTCTTCACCAGGATGTGCTCAATCAGATTGTGGATCTTTATGGTCTCCCACAGATAGATCTGATGGCTTCTTGTTTGAACAACAAACTTCCCAGGTACTTTACAAGGTCCAAGGAGCCTCAGGCGGAATTTGTAGATGCGCTAGCTGCTCATTGGTCATTTCAGCTTGCTTATCTGTTTCCTCCTCTGGTTCTTCTTCCAAGGGTGATGTGTAGGCTAGAGAAATCATCAGTAATCCCAACGCTTTGGCCTCACAGGATTTTGTTTGCAGATCTGATCCAAATGTCCAGTTATTTTGCTTGGCCTCTTCCACTTCGACCAGACCTTCTGTCTCAAGGTACATTTTTCCATCTTAATCTCAAATCTCTAAGCTTGATGGCATGGAGATTTAACGGTTAGTTCTTAAATATAGAGTTTTCTCAGACACAGTTATTGAAACTTTAATCCAGGCTCGTAAGCCTGTGACTAGGAAGTTTTATCATAAGTTCTGGAAGGCTTTTATTGCTTGGTGTATAGATCATGGCTTTTCCTGGCATGCCTAGAATTTTGCAGTTCTTACAGGATGGTTTGGATAAGGGGCTATCTGCCTATTCTCTGAAAGGGCAAATTTCTGCTCTTTCAGTTTTGTTTCATAGGAAGATTGCAAATCTTCTTGAAATTCATGGTTTTGTTCAGACGTTGGCACTGATAAGCCTGTGATAAAGCCAATTTATTCTCCCTGGAGTCTTTACTTGGTGTTAAAGGTTTTGCAAGCTCCTCCTTTTGAGCCTATGCATAAAGTGTTTCTTTTAGCTATCTTTTCTGCTAGAAGAATTTTAGAATTATCTGCTTTTTTGTGACCCTGCGTATCTTATCTTTCATCAGGATAATGCTGTATGTAAAGTTGTATCTTCAGAGAATATCAGTAGCAAAATTTGTCATTTCAGCTTGCTTATCTGTTTCCTCCTCTGGTTCTTCTTCCAAGGGTGATGTCTAGGCTAGAGAAATCATCAGTAATCCCAACGCTTTGGCCTCACAGTATTTTGTTTGCAGATCTGGTCCAAATGTCCAGTTATTTTGCTTGGCCTCTTCCACTTCGACCAGACCTTCTGTCTCAAGGTACATTTTTCCATCTTAATCTCAAATCTCTAAGCTTGATGGCATGGAGATTTAACGGTTAGTTCTTAAATATAGAGTTTTTTCAGACACAGTTATTGAAACTTTAATCCAGGCTCGTAAGCCTGTGACTAGGAAGTTTTATCATAAGTTCTGGAAGGCTTTTATTGCTTGGTGTATAAATCATGGCTTTTCCTGGCATTTCTAGAATTTTGCAGTTCTTACAGGATGGTTTGAATAAGGGGCTATCTACCTATTCTCTGAAAGGGCAAATTTCTGCTCTTTCAGTTTTGTTTCATAGGAAGATTGCAAATATTTTTGACATTCATGGTTTTGTTCAGACTTTGGCACTGATAAGCCTGTGATCAAGCCAATGTATTCTTCCTGGAGTCTTAACTTGGTGTTAAAGGTTTTGCAAGCTCCTACTTTTTAGCCTATGCATAAAGTGTTTCTTTTGGCTATCTTTTCTGCTAGAAGAATTTTAGAATGATCTGTTTTTTTGTGACCCTGCGTATCTTATCTTTCATCAGGATAATGCTGTCTGTAAAGTTGTATCTTCAGAGAATATCAGTAGCAAAATTTGTGTCCCTTCTTTATGCTAGATTATAAGTGAAGTGCAATAGTGTGCTTACACAAGCGCAATATTTTCACTCCACTCAGTAATATCAGCGCACAAAAATGTGTGCTGGTATTATAAGTGAGGCGTAATGCAAACGCGACCTCACGTTTGCATTGCCGCAAGCCAAGCATTCACTAGAGCGCACTTCTATATGCTTCAATGGGAGTCTTGTTTTTCATGCCAACAGCCATGGAGCACAGGAGGCAAATTACACAGCGTTGGGCAGCAATAATTAAATATATATGTATAACCATATACATATATATTTATAGTGAAAACACAGTCTCCCATTGAACTCCATATAAAGGCACTTTAGGTGCCGTTTTTTTTTTCTTCAAACACCCCACATCCCCTCACTTTAACCCCTTATAACTGCTTTGTGCAGCTTTTCTTTTTTTTTTTTTTAATGCTCATATTTATTTTCTATTGTAAAGTACTGTCCTCCTTATCTTGGGGCAATTGGGGCAACTTTTTCTTTTTAACCAGTGACCTGACCTCGCGGTCACATTAATCAGCCACTTGTAATGGCTGGTTATTTAACGTTCGCCCATAAACGGGGACAGGTAAAATAGCGCCTTACTTGTAATCTAGCCCTTTGTGTCCTAATCCCAAGAATGCTTTGCATAATTTTGATGTTGTTAGAGCATTGAAGTATTATATTGATGCTCCTAAGGATTTCAGACAAACTTCCAGTTTGTTTTTAACTTTTCTGGTTCTAGGAATGGGTTACTGTTAATTCTACAAGATCTGTTGCCACTTCTTGAGCTTTCAAGTATGAGGCTTAAAGTGAGCAGATTTGCAAGGAGGCTACTTGGTTTTCTTTGCATGCTTTTACTAAATTCTACCATTTTCATGTTTTTGCTTATTCTGAGGCAGCCTTTGGTAGGAAAGTCCTTCATGCAGTTGTCTCAGCTTAATTTATTTTTCCTGTTGTTTATATGTTAATGTTGAGTGCATTAAAATGCCCTTTTTGGGTACTTGTCTTCAGTGGATTTTTTTTAAAACAAGCTTTATTGAAAATGTAATGTCAAAAGTCAAAGTTATCAGAAAGTAACAATGGTTGTTTTGGGCACAAAGCTCTCAATAATAGGTAAATATGGAGTTCTATTGTTTATCTTAGTTACTGGTTTATTCTGAGGTGTGGCCTTAAGAAGGGCGCAGTTCAGTATCTCTGTGAAGGAAGAGGTGGGGGAGGGGTCTTAAGGGAGATTATGGGAGGGTGCAGTGGATTCCCAATAAGGGCTATCTTACTTGTCTTAATGTCATTTTCTCCCAGTAGAATTTAATTTCTAAGAACAAGTCTGTTCGGTTGCACTTCATTAAACAATATTCTTCCAGCATTAGGAGATCTCTGGTTTTCTCCAGCCACATCTCTTTACTAGATGAGATTGTGGTTTTCCAATGTCTGGCTATGAATGATTTAGCACTATTAATACCAATCTGAAGCAGATGTGATCTAGTTTTACATTGTGAGTTTGGTAGATCGTTCAGTAGAGCCATTTTAGGGGTCAGTATAAAGGAGATAGAGAAACGTGTCTTAAACTGGGTTTCTACTATTATCCACAGTGTGACATTTTTTGGGCAGTTCCACCACATGTGAAAGAATGTGCCCTGTGAACCACATTCTCTCAAGCATCTACCTGAAGTAGTTTTACATATTTTTGCAAGTTTGAAAATATGTTTTCTAAATCCCCCCCCCCCCCCTTTGTCAGTACTCATGGACTCTACAGCTTGGGTATTAGTTCCCAGGAGTAAGGGATCATGGACTCTCACCACTTGTATGAGAGAAAACATAAGTTATGCTTACCTGATTACCTGAATTAATTTCTTTCATGTTGGTGAGAGTTCACAAGACCTCACCCTGTGTTTTTGGTGTTGGTTTATTTCTTAAGCACATCTTTTTTTTCCCTGCTCCTTTTCATTTTTGCTCTTAGTTATTTTCCTATATAATTTTGCTTGGCTATATATTAGACTGAGGTACCTGCAAGGTGGGAGGGGTTTTAGAGCGCTCTTGGATTTGGGAATCTTGGCCTCCTCCTAGTGGTAGAGAAGAGTAATTCCCAGGAGTAATGGATCATGGACTCTCACCACCATTAAATAAATTAATTTATCAGGTAGGCATAAATTATGGTTTTTACTTAGCTTGTTATTAAACTGAGCAAAATTGATTTTTACATTTTTACATTTTTTTTTATACGTTGCTTTATAAATTATTTTATGCCAAAAAGTATTATTAATGTTTAATCACAGCCATATTTAAAATTGTAGGATTTTAATTGTTGTGTTATTGGAAATTAACATTCTTATTTGGTTGTGTTTGTATATTTTACCTAAAGATGGTGAAACTGCAAAGCTAGTGAAAGAACACGTGGAAGCATGGCTGCAAACGAAATCGGGAATAGACATTTCCTTCTCTGCCGAAAGAGCTCTCCAAAATCTGAAGAATTTCACAAACACATTGAAGTAGAGGGGCATGTAAGAAAGTAAACTGATGCACATATGAAGAACAATATCTTTGCTGGGTGAAAGATATATCAGTTTAATATTATTGGCTCCGTGAAGCCACTTGCACTCTTTTTGTTAAATTGAATTATGCTGCTATTGGATTATGTATGTGAATCCCAAAGACGCTTGAGATATATATCCAGTCAGTAATACGGTCAACTTTGGGATAGCTTTATATTTTGAATTGTGTCTCTAAACACTAAAGCTTTTATTGTAAATGCAAATATGCTGATGTATTTTTTTGCAAATGGATGAATGTATCTACTGATGTGTTTCCTTTTGTTACCTTGTACTTATTTATTATTAATGGCTACAGGCTTTAAGTGGCATTAAAGCAAAAACCAGTAGTCGGAGAGCACAAATGTAAATCCCATAAATAGAGTTCTGCTGATTTTACTGTATTATAAACTTTACAGCACTTTAGCCATTGCTAGTTGTACAGCAGGTAAAATAGCAATGTACATTTAAAGATATCCTTTTTTTGTGGCATATGCATTCAAGTTTCCTTTTTATTTCTTCCCTGCCATTGCTTTACAAATATCTGCACACCCTGTAATTAACACCAAATCTCAAAACTATTTTCCTTGATTTTGAAGCCAGAAGGGCCTATTTATCAAGGGGTGTCAATCAACCCGATTGTACTCAATCGGGTTGAATTCCGGCGATTCCTGTCCGCCTGCTCAGAGCAGGGTTCACAAAGACCGCTGCTTCATAACTGCTGTTTCTGGCGAGTCTGAAGACTCGCCAGAAACACGGGCCCACAAGCTCCGTTCGGAGCTTGATAAATGGGCCCCATTGAGTTGATACCTTAGACATCTTCATCCCAGTACAAAAATGTTGACAGCAATATTTTTTATGAACTAAATATAGCAGGGATGAAAAACCATCTAATTTCTTTAATTAGGTGGTGAAAGTCCACAAGCCATTACTCTTGGGGATAAATTCCTGGCTACTAGGAGAAGGTAAAGATACCTAATATTTCACAAGCTTTTAATCCCTCTCACCTCTCTAGTATGCCAGACTTATGATTTGACTCTACAGGAGAAAGGTGAAGAATAAGGTGCTCCAGATTCTTCGTTAAAATGGGGTTCTCAGACCTATGTTAGACCGGGTTTTCCCCTCACAGAGCCAGGAAAGAAGAGAGGGGAGTTAGGAGTACTGGGAAGTGAAACACAAACACCCTCTGGGATTTAGTTACAAGCCTGCCACAGGTGTCACGAGGACATGTCCTTTAGCCTCCTTCTTTTGGGTCAGTCTACCACAGGTGTCGTGGGGACTCCTCCTGTTAGTTTGTCATTGTAGTCCTCTTACAGATAGATGATCTGCTTGTGTTTGCACAGCACTGGATGGGCTCTATATTGGAAGCAGCTTCTGCAGCTGGTAAGCTTTAGTAGAGTTTATGCTTTTAAGGTAAGTGAGAACATTTTTGCACTCACATAGCCCACAGGCTATTTGCAGGTGATCTCTGAGGTACATCCTAGACTGGGGGTATCATTCGTTTACAGACATACCACATTTATTACCTAGACTGTTTGTTTTATCTCTGGGTCTAGTGTTTAACAAGAAATAGTTTTAGGCACATTAGGACTCTCTTTGTATGTGAAAATGTGTGCATTAGTACTTTTTAATTTTATTTTTATTTAGCATTAGTTTTTTTAGCATTCTCATGTTAGCTTGCACCAGGATGGTCTATGCAATTCATTTTTATTTTGCTCTCCAGTAGGGCTGCACGATTAATCACGATTATAAAATTCAAATTGCGGGAGTATGCGTTTTTTTATTTAAAAAAAATCCTCAGATGTGGCTGTACTGCATTGATTTGTAATTGATTTCTTTCAAACCAGCTTCATCTAGTCGTTGCTTTTAGCACACATTTGTAAAATGGCTGTTTTACTTTCACTTTCTACAAACGTGTTCTGTTTGTATCTCAGTAGCAGCCAATCAATCTATGTCTAAAAGCAGAGCCCATGCAGGAAAATGAAGAGGAGGGAAAGCCACTTACTTATATTTCCCGCTAGGGACGTCTGCAGTCTGAAACTTAGGGTATGTAATCATTATGGAACCTCCCACACAATCTCGTTCTCTCTGAGAAACGGCTCAAATACATAGCAGATGCAGTTAACCCCACGGCTGCCAAAAAGGCTTTTTTAATGTACAGTTTAATGCATTTTTATTGAGAAATGTATGTTTAACAGTTATTTAAAAAAAAAATTGCGATTAAAATTGCAATTGCGATATTTCATGCCCAAAATCGCAATATTCCTTTTTTCCCATATCACCCAGCCCTACTCTCCAGACTAATGATTGTGCATTTTGCCTTTTTTCTTCATAGTGTAAGCTGACTCTTTAATGAGTTATTTTATTATCTTTATTCTGCAGTGCGGCAGTTAATTTTTGTCGCCACCCTAGAATTTGCGTGCTCCTGTTCCCCTTAGTGTGCACCGCCCCCTTCCTGTCTCTCGCTCCTGACTCGGGACAGAGCAGTTTACTTTCTTGCTATTTCATTGGTTTAATACAGTAGTTGGTAGCACACCATTTAATTTATCTATCCCAATCTGTTAAACTTTAAAGCATTATCTGTGAAATGTGAATAGCGTTTCATAATACAGCTATTATTATACTGCTACTTATTTTGCTGCTGAGGTAATATTGTGATAGTCACTGCAAGCCAGAGTTAACAATGCTTTATTTGTTACGCAAAGAGGGCCTTACCTATTGCTTCTCAATTTACATCTCCTGTAGTTCTCAGACTTTAATTGTTAAGTCCCTGATATGAATACTCATTCATTTCATATTTGTTTATTCCATATAAATTTTATGCTTTATATAATAAAATGAGTTAGTAGTTATATATTATTTGTCTGTATTATTTGTGTACTTTATATGTTAGTAATGTCCCCTATTTGATGCTTTTAGATTATTTTTATATCCACTATTCACAAAAGAAAATTGTTTGTTTGGAAGGTTTGCAGTTCTGTAAGGTTCTTAAAGTGAAGGTCAATTTTGATGAATTAGTGCCCGGTTTTTAATAATCATATTAAAAACAAGGACACTTTAATTCATCAAAATTGACATTTCACTCTTTTTCTTCAAAACTTACCTTTTAATTCTGGCAGCCGCTCCAGCGATTCCCACAGCCGTCGGAATCCTCTGCAGACTTCAGAAATGATGAATCCGGCTTCCTCCAATCACGGTTTCCCCCTCCCAGGGGAATCTTGGCCTGATGCAACGCAGTGATTGGAGGAAGCCGGATTCATTATTTTGGACCTGCGAAGACGGCTTGTGGCGGGCAGAGGAAGTGCTGGAGCGGCTGCCAGGATTAAAAGGTAAGTTTTTGAAGAAAACGAGTGAAATGTCAATTTTGATGAATTAAAGTGCCCTTGTTTTTAATAGTATTATTAAAAACCGGGCACTAATTCATGTCAGGGTACAGGTAAATACATATATATATATATATATATATATATATGTATGTCAATTGGTCAGGGAAATGTGTTTATGTATGAAACCATATTTTTATCAGATATTACTAAAATAGGATTGAAATTCTGATGTCAGGATTTGATTCACAAAACCCCCACAAGTTTGAATACACATCTCAATACTAAATTGTAGACAAAATGTCTCCAGAGACTTTGACACTAAAACATTTGCTCCCTAGCTGGAAATACAAATTTTAAAACATTTTTTTTTCTCTCTCACCTCACCACTTGATGAGATTAGATCTTTTTCAGACAGAGATGCACATGGTGCCTAGATCAGAGTACATTCCCATGTATGGGCTTCCTACCAACGAGGGTGCCGACCCGTCTGGAGAGATGTTGAAAATGCAAACATTTTCCAAAGGGACTGATAATTAGCAAAAGCTTGTGGATTGACCCCATGCTATGTGGGTGGGGCAGTGAAGACCTTAGCCAGCAAAGACATGTGCTATGTGCAACTTTGAAATTTACTGAGAAATAATTCAAATAACCCATATATCTATATATATTGAACCTGGACATATTATATTAAGGGGGTAATTGCTGTATTGAATAATAACTACATTGATAATATTGCAGATAAACATATCAAATGCATGCCCCAGACTATACTGAATATATATCCGGGAGATAGATTTAAATCTGTATAGATTGAATAGCAATTGTGATTGTCCCATGTTTGGATGATGTATAACATGTTGTTTTCTGTGTTCCAGATGGGGCTAAAAGATACTAAATACAAGATCGTCTGTATGGAATAATAACCACTTCATAGAAATAATTAAGTTGTTAAAAATGTAGTAAATGTATTGCTGTGTTGTTTATCATGCTGCATGTATTGCTATGTTTTGTGTGTGTTGCTGCCACCCGTGGGCCAAAACCAAATATGACAGTTAAAGGATTTAGCTGTTCAAAAGATGCGTTTCCATGGTGAACATGCTCAGCTCCGTTAAGGGCCAATCCGATGAGATATTCCAGATATCCAATCAGAAGGGACAAGGAGGGCCACCCCTATTCATCACCTATGATGGAAAAGCTTATATAAGTTTAATGCAAGATAGAAAGAGGACAGGTTGTGCTGAGCTGACTTGTAACTGGATGCTGGGCGTGAAATACCATTTACTCTGGCAAAGCTAATCAACCTTTTCTCATTGATTACAAAAATATACTTATTGGTGATTCTGAGGTGAAAATATTCCTATAAAGGAATATTGGATATCGATTGGTGTATACCCTGGTAAAGTATTGAAATTACATGTGATGTTTTAAAATAAGTTATATGCATAGTCACTACAGTTAAATTACAATTGGAAGATTGGAGAGAGCAAATTGTGATTTTAAATTGTATTGCATAACCTTAAATAGTTCTTAGCTTGCCTATTTGTATGCAAAAAAGTAAACATTTATTATTGCTGTATGTAGCAGATTTAACAAAGTAGTTTGTATTTGAAGTTAGTATTTCATAAGCCTGTGTATTGTTAAACATATATCATTGATGCTAAGTTAATTATCTGTGAAAATTTTGATATTTTAAAGTAGAATTGTATTAGAATAAATTGCAGCTAAACAGCTACATATAGATATTGTTCTATTGTTTATTAGCACTGTTAATTGTATTGCTGAATATTAGTAGCTGTTATTGTAAGTCTCACTGGGATATTTTAGTCTTATTGTGTTAATTGAATGAAAGGCCATTGTAAGTCAGGCTAGTTTTAAAGGTAAACTATTATAAGCTTTATAAGAAGTAAAGCATATCTTAATAGTTGTTTTTAACGTGTATAATATTGTTTCATATCCTGGTATTACAAATATATTCCAATATGCTCATAGATATTAACTAAATAAAAGAATTCAGATATTTATATTAATTTTATGGTTTCTAGTAGATGCATATTGATTGAGGGTTGATATTTTTAAAGGATAATTATTTGAATATATTATGTTATAACCCTGCCATAGACTAATATAATTTTTAGAGAGCACTACTGAAGAGTCTTATAAATATATTGACTTATTGTATTTAGTATCTTTTAGCCCCATCTGGAACACAGAAAACATATTATACATCATCCAAACATGGGACTATAACACTTGCTATTCAAGCTATACAGATTTAAATCTATCTCCCAGATATATATTCAATATAGTCTGGGGCATGCATTTGATATGTTTATCTGCAATATTATCAATGTAGTTATTATTCAATATAGCAATTACCCGTAAATAGAAAAAGAGAGAGAGCGCACAAAGGATTCAAGTGTAGATTTTTATTGGCAACATTAACACACATAAATTAATGCACTTACTAGAAGTAAGATTTAAAAAGGCAAATCAGAGTTCAACTCTCTTTCCTCCGCTTGTATAGCCGCTCCACACTGCTGCCTAGGAAGAGTCAGTGTCCCCGGATGTTGATGCAAGATACCGGCTTCTGTAGCAGGGCTTTCCGGATGCCCTTGCTAACTGCCTGTCTTTCAATGGGGTGGAGCGGATCAAATTGGAGTCTGAGCGTCGGACCTGTTTGCCGGTTCCTAACGCGTTTCCCCCAGTCAGCGGCTGGGCTTTTTCAAAGGATAGGATCAAATATGTTTTTTCTTCTTTCCGCCCTAAGTTTTAAAAGGCAAGCGTCCAATTGAATTTGTGGGTGTGTTTATCCAGCCAATCATAGCGTCCAAATCTCTCCTCTGTGTTATTACACACCATTAGCTCACCTAATGCTAAAGGGAGTGTTCTCTAGACCAAATGCCATACTCCATCTGCATATTTGTTAGCCACATAACAGTAAAGAAACAAAACAGCAACAATATGTAACTAACGTGTATCACCAAACTATAACATATTATGTTTTTCATCAGAAATATTAGCGATCTATTTTATTGTCACTGGGTTATTAGAAAAAAATGACTCTAAATCAAATGTCTCTAAATCAAATTTTGTTATAATTGGGTTGTATTTCCTGTTTAATATCAGAGCATACATTCTATACCTAATAAAAGATTGCATTTTTTATTGTTTTTTGTTTTTTGTTTTTTATATATTGTTTTTATTTTCAAATACCCAAGGTTGCTTTGCAGAAACGTATATGTATATATATATAAATGTATCTCTATATGCAAAAATATTATTGGTATTATTAATGTCACATTATATATTGGCCTTTTATTTTATGCTCCTTCCCCTGAATTTAAATATGTTACAACCTGGTGTATACCTTATTGTAAATATCTATATCTATAAATTTAGATCATAATAAAATTATTATTTAAATCATGATGGGATTATTTAAAAACACATGTTGAACAAGTATTATTTAAACATACACACATAATACACAAAATCTATCACACAATGAATTTCATACCTATATTTATATTTGATCTAATCTTATTTTATAAAATTTTAATCTAATTTTCTACACTAAAAACATGTTATTATAATATTAAGTAAAAAATTGATTAAATCTAAAAATAGTATTAATAGTATATATAAAAAAATGAATTAAAAATGAATTAAAATCTTAATCTCATAGGTTTTTATAGGTTTTTATATAAATGCTGCTACGTCTATGTCTATATTAAGACCATGTGGTTGTAATGTATTTAATTTATAAATCCACTTGGTCTCCAATTTTCTTAGTGCTAAAAGACGATTAGATTTGGTTATAGGGACTCTATCTATAACTTGAACTTTGAGCGAACTAGGGTTGTGTCTGTGACATTCCAAAAAATGTTTGGGAACACTATGATTTGTCATCTTTTTTTCTATATTATATATGTGTTCATTCACTCGCCGTCTTATATGACGTTTTGTGCGGCCCACATAAAGTAGGCCACACCCACATTGTAATAAATATACAACATAAATAGATTCACAGTTGCTTCTAAATGAAATGTTAAAAGTTTCAGTTAATGAGCTATTTGAAAATGTAGGGGCTTTATTTCACTACCCTTATTTTTAATAATAGGTTTTATTTTACTTGGAGCGAGAATATTCTTAAGGCTTTTGCCTTTCCTATAATTAATAGTTGGTTTGTCCCCCAATGATGGCCCTAAAACAGGATCTAATTGAAGTAATGGCCAATGTTTTTTAATTATCTTTTCTAAACTTTTTGAACCTCCATTGAAAGTTGTTATGAATCTTGGTGGATCTAGTTTCACTGGTTCTATTAATTTATTATGTATAAGAGACCCTATTGCATTTGGTTTGTCTAATTTGATATTTATATTTCTCTCTTTTGCCATAGCCCTATTTTTTGCAGCTTGTATTAGTTTTGGTTCATAGCCTTTTTCTAAAAACTTTTCTTCTAATATTTTTGCTTCCATTTCAAAGTCATTTTCATGTGTACAGTTTCTTTTTATTCTTAAAAATTGACTGTATGGAACATTATCCAACCATGATTTTTTATGTGCGCTTTTGGCTTGTATATAACTATTTCGATCTATGCTTTTTCGGTAGTTTTTTACTGCTATTTAAAATTAAAAATAAGGGTAGTGAAACCGGGACCGAAAAAATAGAAAAAATAGGAACCACTTGGTTGAGCGAATGGAAGGGAACCATGAGATGTGGAAAACCCCGCTGCAACATGTGTAAACATGTTAATAAAGCCCCTACATTTTCAAATAGCTCATTAACTGAAACTTTTAACATTTCATTTAGAAGCAACTGTGAATCTATTTATGTTGTATATTTATTACAATGTGGGTGTGGCCTACTTTATGTGGGCCGCACAAAACGTCATATAAGACGGCGAGTGAATGAACACATATATAATATAGAAAAAAAGATGACAAATCATAGTGTTCCCAAACATTTTTTGGAATGTCACAGACACAACCCTAGTTCGCTCAAAGTTCAAGTTATAGATAGAGTCCCTATAACCAAATCTAATCGTCTTTTAGCACTAAGAAAATTGGAGACCAAGTGGATTTATAAATTAAATACATTACAACCACATGGTCTTAATATAGACATAGACGTAGCAGCATTTATATAAAAACCTATAAAAACCTATGAGATTAAGATTTTAATTCATTTTTAATTCATTTTTTTATATATACTATTAATACTATTTTTAGATTTAATCAATTTTTTACTTAATATTATAATAACATGTTTTTAGTGTAGAAAATTAGATTAAAATTTTATAAAATAAGATTAGATCAAATATAAATATAGGTATGAAATTCATTGTGTGATAGATTTTGTGTATTATGTGTGTATGTTTAAATAATACTTGTTCAACATGTGTTTTTAAATAATCCCATCATGATTTAAATAATAATTTTATTATGATCTAAATTTATAGATATAGATATTTACAATAAGGTATACACCAGGTTGTAACATATTTAAATTCAGGGGAAGGAGCATAAAATAAAAGGCCAATATATAATGTGACATTAATAATACCAATAATATTTTTGCATATAGAGATACATTTATATATATATACATATACGTTTCTGCAAAGCAACCTTGGGTATTTGAAAATAAAAACAATATATAAAAAACAAAAAACAAAAAATAAAAAATAATAAAAAATGCAATCTTTTATTAGGTATAGAATGTATGCTCTGATATTAAACAGGAAATACAACCCAATTATAACAAAATTTGATTTAGAGACATTTGATTTAGAGTCATTTTTTTCTAATAACCCAGTGACAATAAAATAGATCGCTAATATTTCTGATGAAAAACATAATATGTTATAGTTTGGTGATACACGTTAGTTACATATTGTTGCTGTTTTGTTTCTTTACTGTTATGTGGCTAACAAATATGCAGATGGAGTATGGCATTTGGTCTAGAGAACACTCCCTTTAGCATTAGGTGAGCTAATGGTGTGTAATAACACAGAGGAGAGATTTGGACGCTATGATTGGCTGGATAAACACACCCACAAATTCAATTGGACGCTTGCCTTTTAAAACTTAGGGCGGAAAGAAGAAAAAACATATTTGATCCTATCCTTTGAAAAAGCCCAGCCGCTGACTGGGGGAAACGCGTTAGGAACCGGCAAACAGGTCCGACGCTCAGACTCCAATTTGATCCGCTCCACCCCATTGAAAGACAGGCAGTTAGCAAGGGCATCCGGAAAGCCCTGCTACAGAAGCCGGTATCTTGCATCAACATCCGGGGACACTGACTCTTCCTAGGCAGCAGTGTGGAGCGGCTATACAAGCGGAGGAAAGAGAGTTGAACTCTGATTTGCCTTTTTAAATCTTACTTCTAGTAAGTGCATTAATTTATGTGTGTTAATGTTGCCAATAAAAATCTACACTTGAATCCTTTGTGCGCTCTCTCTCTTTTTCTATTTACATGTATCACTATCCCTACGACTGAGGTTTGGATTCACCCTGTCTGATTGGAGCTGCACAGAACGGGACTCAAGTTTACACTCATTTTAAAGGGACATATCTCTTTGCACTGGTTGTTTCACTTTCTGCAAAAGAAAGTAATGAGAATGGTCATAGGAAACCATTAGAGGTACTGTGGAATATAAACATTTTGTTAAATTAAGGTGCTGTTCTCTATATACATTTTTTGCTCTATATATAATTCTTGCTTACATTTGTATTTATATTGAAGGTGCTATTATCAATTTTTACATTTTTATCAATTTTTTTATACAATTAACTTTAATGTGATTTTAGAATTTTTTAGAATTTTTTATGTATATATTATTTATATATCATACACTCATCACTGTTAAGATCTACATACAGTTATAGTCCTTGTGGATACTAATTCAGTTCATATAGCGCAATTCACTTTTTTCTTTATAGCAATTACCCCCTTAATATAATATGTCCAGGTTCAATATATATACATATATGGGTTATTTGAATTATTTCAAACATACACATGAAACTATTGGCATTATTTCTCTTTTTTTTTTTCAAAATGTATTTAATTTTACTTATGTCATACATGGATTGTAAATGCTAATCTGTCTGCTCTCAGTAAATTTCAAAGTTGCACCATAGCACATGTCTTTGCTGGCTAAGGTCTTCACTGCCCCACCCACATAGCATGGGGTCAATCCACAAGCTTTTGCTAATTATCAATCCCTTTGGAAAATGTTTGCATTTTCAACATCTCTCCAGACGGGTCGGCACCCTCGTTGGTAGGAAGCCCATACATGGGCATGTACTCTGATCTAGGCACCATGTGCATCTCTGTCTGAAAAAGATCTAATCTCATCAAGTGGTGAGGTGAGAGAGAAATAAAATGTTTTAAAATTTGTATTTCCAGCTAGGGAGCAAATGTTTTAGTGTCAAAGTCTCTGGAGACATTTTGTCTACAATTTAGTATTGAGATGTGTATTCAAACTTGTGGGAGTTTTGTGAATCAAATCCTGACATCAGAATTTCAATCCTATTTCAGTAATATCTGATAAAAATATGGTTTCATACATAAACACATTTCCCTGTCCTATTGACATACATATATATATATATATTTTCGTTAAGCACCCTGGTCTGTGTTCGGGTTGGCAAGTGAGAGTGCACTTATTCGGAGTCTATATATATATATATATATATATATATATATATATATATATATATATATATATATATATATATATATATTTACCTGTACCCTGACATTCATCAAAATTGACCTTCCCTTTAATGTACATTCTAACCAAATGAATGCTATTTTTTCCTCGGAATCATCAATTACTGTTGGGAATATCACTCCTGAGCAGGAGGAGGCAAAGAGCACCACAGCAAAGCTTTTAAGTATCACTTCCCTTCCCACAACCCCCAGTCATTCTCTTTGCCTTCAGTGCAAGGAGGAGGTGAAATGTAGGTGTCTGTATAAGATTCTTCTATCAAGATTTCTTTTTAAAGACACGATGAGTCCACGGATTTCATCCTTACTTGTGGGATTATGCCTCTTGGTCAGCAGGAGGAGGCAAAGAGCACCACAGCAGAGCTGTTATATAGCTCCTCCCTTCCCTCCCACTCCAGTCATTCTCTTTGCCTACGTTAGTGATAGGAAGAGGTAAAGTGAGGTGTTAGATTAGATTCTTCAATCAAGAGTTTATTATTTTTAAAGTAGTGCCAGAGTGTGCTACTTTGTTCTAGGGTGTAGCCGTAGTCCATATCAGTCTCTACAGTAGAGCTATTGGTGGCTTTAGAGCAATGGGAACTAGTGGGGCATAATTCTCACTGCGCCTCCCATAGATTTATGCTGCCCTTTTCCTGATAGTCTAAGCAATTCTTAATTTAGGCTTTATCATTTCCCACAGGGCTATAGGAGGGAGAGGACCTCCTAAACCTGCTGAGCTGCCCTGCTGTCGGGCAGAATATAAAGGTAAGTGCTATCTTTTAATTCTGGGTCTATAGCACACAGAAGACAGAGGAAGTATAGCACTTTACTGGGACATATATCTCCTATATACTGTTTGAGGAGGATTTCTGACAGCATGTTTATTGCAGGCACTGGGGCTGAGGAGAGTAGCTTTGGGGGGCACTTGAACCGAGTGGACACCATGAGGGATATGCCCTGTGCCCCTTAAAATATTGTTTTTATGGGCTGGCTCAGTTCAGTTGTATGAGCCGTTTGTGTTGTGCACATTTTGTACCTTTCACCGGTATTGCAGTTTGCCCCCAGGTTCAGAGAGGGTTTCAGTGACATCTCCCGGTGGCCTATTTCTAATATAATAATGGCGACTGGGAGAACATGTATATTACGCCCACGAAGGGCGGGGTTTAGTTTTGGCGCCGTTTTCAGCAGCGCATATTTCTATCAGCAAGTGTCCTTATTAGTCTTTTTTGCTAAACTGCAGGCTTGGGGATGTGAATATCATGCCCACGAAGGGCGGAGCTATGTTTGGGACTTAGCCTGCACTTGTTCTTCCGTTCAATCAGAGTTAGAGCGGTTTCTAAGAAGGAGCCTCAGCAAGTATTCTTATTAATTTCTAGCTAAGCAATATCCCAGGTGGGTCCGTATAGCGCCAAAGCAGTGCTCCGGATCTGTTTACAATCTGTCATGTCTTTCTTAAGAAGAGGTACATGACGTTTTAGGGATGTATGAGCATTTGGAACTTCAACAAGTTAACTGAGTTTTTTTCAGTAGTTGTTGCTCTGTTTGTGTGCTAGTCTAAGCACTTTTCTGCTCGCAAGGATAAAAAGGTTAGTGTTTAAAATTTAAAGGGACAGTAACGTTTTTATCTGTTGATCTTAATTGAATTGCTTTCAATGTTTATTTGTTTAATCCATCCTTTGTGTTGTAGGATGGTACTAGAACTCCCAAAAAATGAATTACTTTTTAAATTTAAAGAGACAGTACGTTTTATCTGTTAATCTTTATTAAAGGAATTTCGCGGTTTATTTGCTTAATCCATCCTTTGTGTCTCAGGATGGAACAAGAACACACATAAATGAGTTACTTTTTTTTAAACAGACAGTAACGTTTGTGTAAATTTAAAAAAAAAAAAAAAAAACAGATTCTGTCTTTTCTGAACCTTCTCCTACTATGGGAGTCTGTTGACTATGGTCAATCTATGCCACAAATTTCTCCTATAGTGTCCCACAAAATGTTATGGCCCACATGCAGTGCCCTGCGCTTCCTCTAACACTCCGTTTGGATATACTTTGTATTTCCATACATGATAAGTTTTACCACAAGGTAGAATACATTTCTAGAGGAATTAATTTAAATCAGTTAGGGTTATTTATTTAATAGTTGCTATCCCAGCCGTTTCTTCCCTATTAACGAAAGGAGTAAGATACTTTGGGATTATCTGATAGAGAATTCTCAGGCTCAGATAGAATAATATCTTTATTTGATCCTGAGGTTGTTTTTCTCTGTTTTTTAACTTGATTACCTCCATTTGTTACTTTAGGAGGTTTTAGCTACCCTGGGCGACTCCGGCTCTGCTGGTGTTATCTAGTGCGTCCAGTAGGTTATTAAGGAATGGAAGGAACCGCATTCCCTATAATTGAATCAGATATTTTCCATAGTCTGCTTTGCTATGGAGGCTGGACAAGCATTCACTAGGGTGGACGGAGTAGTTTCCCGCTTGGCCGAGAGAACTACGATTCCTTTAGAGGATATTTGGGTTCGAAGGTGCTATGTATAAGAAGTAGAAGGGGACATATAACAGGGCTTATAATGGCAACCAGCTATGTACTTTGCTACCATCACTAGTGCGACAGCATATGGGTCTGATGCTTTTTCTGATGCTGCTAAGTCAGAATCTCCCCTGGATAGAGTCTGTTCTACGGATGTATGCTCTAAGTTTAAGCTTTTAGCGATTCCTTGCAAGGGGAAGACCTTGATGGGATCTGGCTTGCTGAAAGTTATATCTTTTGGAATTCACTTATCCTGCTGTTCAATTGGACACAACTTGGACACAACTTGAAGGGCATGCCTCTGATTCGGGACAGGATCTTGTAGGGGACAGAATTCTGTCTTCGCTCAGATTTGGGTTCGATCCCTGGGCTATAGAAATGGTGTCCCAGGGATACAAACTGGAGTTCAAAATTTTCCTCCTCGAGGAAGATTTCTTTTTTCAAGATTATCTGCAAACCAGATAAAAAGAGAGGCGTTCTTACATTGTGTAAGAAACCTTTCGTCCCTGGGAGTGATTTCTCCTGTTCCTTTACAGGAACACGGGCAGGGTTTTTATCAAATCTGTTTGTAGTTCCCAAGAAGGAGCTATTTTAGACCTCCAGAGTCTGAACAAGTTTCTCAGAGTTCCATCTTTCAAGATGGAAACTATTCGTACCATTCTTTCATTTTATGATGACAGTGGACTTAAAGGATGCATATCTACATGTCCCTATCCACAGAGATCATCACAAGTTCCTAAGGTTTGCCTTTCTGGACAGACCATTTCAGTACATGGTTTTTCACCCAGAATTTTCACAAAGGTTTTGGGGTCTCTATTGGCGGTTTTAAGTCCGTAGGGCATTGCAGTGGCACCTTATCTGGACAATATTCTAATCCAGGCGACATCTTGTCAACAAGCAAGGTCCCATACCAACATTGTACTATCCTTCCTGAGAACTCACGGGTGGAAGGTGAATCTGGAAAAGAGTTCCTTAATCTAGAAAGCAAGGGTGACTTTCTTGGGAACTGTAATCGATTCTATATCTATGAGGATTCTAGATGCCTGTCGAGCCCTTCAGTCCAATCCTCGGTCTTCAGTGGCCTAGTGCATGGAATTAATTGGACTGATGGTTGCGGCAATGGACATCATCCCGTTTCACCTCAGACCTCTGCAGTTAAACATGCTCAGGCTGTGGAATGGAGATTATGCAGACTTGTCTCCTCGAATAACCCTGGAGCAGGAGACAAGGGATTCACTTCAATGGTGGTTGTCTCTGGATCATCTATCCCAGGGAACATGCTTTCGCAGGCCATCCTAGGTGATTGTGACATCAGATGCCAGCCTTCTAGGGTGGGGAGCTATCTGGGGTCCTCTAAAGGCTCAGGGAGTGTGGACTCTGGCAGAGTCTGTTCTTCCTATAAACATCCTGGAACTGAGAGCGATCTTCAATACTCTTCTGGCCTGGCCTCAGTTGGCTTCGGCCCAGCTCATCAGATTCCAGACAGACAACATAACGATAGTGGCTTACCTCAATCAGGGAGGAACGAGAAGTTCCTTCGCGATGACAGAGGTAACCAAGATAATCTGGTGGGCGGAGGCCCATTCTTGCCATCTGTCAGCGATCCACATCCCAGTAGTGGACAACTGGGAGGCGGATTTTCTGAACAGGCTGACTTTTCATCCGGGAAGGAACTCCATCCGGGAGTATTCTCCAACCTGATTCTCAAATGGGGTCGGCCGGAGTTAGATCTCATGGCGTCTCGTCAGAATGCCAAGCTCCTGATATACGGATCAAGGTCCAGGGATTCTCAGGCGGAGCTGATAGATGTTCTAGCAGTTCCTTGGTCCTTTAACCTAGCATATCTTTTTCCCCCGTTTGCTCTTCTTCCTCGGGTCATGGCTCAAATCAAACAGGAGAAGGCATCAGTGATTCTTATTGCTCCTGAGTGGCCTCACAGGATTTGGTATGCAGACCTGGTGGACATGTCATCCCTGCCACCTTGGAGACATTCGTTGAGGAAGGATCTTCTCATTCAAGGGCCCTTCCTTTACCTATATCTAGCTTCTCTGAAGCTGTTTGCTTGGAGATTGAATGGTTAATCCTATCCAAGCGGGGATTTTCTGATTCGGTCATAGAGACCATGATTCAGGCTTGTAAGCCTGTAACTAGAAGGATTTACCATAAGATATGGCGTAAATGTCTTTATTGGTGTGAATTCAAGGGTTACTCATGGAGTAGAGTTAGGATTCCCAGAATTTTGCTTTTCTCCAAGAGGGTTTGGAGAAGGGTTTGTCGACAAGTTCCCTAACGGGTCAAATTTCTGTCTTGTCTATTTTATTACACAAACGTCTGGCAGATGTCCCAGATGTACAATTTTTTTGTCAGACCTTGGTTAGGATCAGACCTGTGTTCAGACCAGTTACTCCTCCATGGAGTTTGAATTTAGTTCTCGAAGTTTTTCAAGGGGCTCCGTTTGGGCCTATGCATTCCTTAGATATTAAGTTGTTATCTTGGAAAGTTTTATTTCTTGTCATTATTTCCTCAGCTCTTAAAGTGTCTGCACTCTCGGCGTTGCGATACATTTCGCCTTATCTTATTTTCCATTTAGATAAGGTGGTGTAATGGACTAAACTAGGTTTTCTTTTTAAGGTTGTTTCAGATAGGAACATTAATCAAGAATTGTTGTTCCTTCCTTGTGTCCTAATCCTTCTTCTCAAAAGGAACGTCTTCCGCACAATTTAGACGTGGTCCGTGCTTTAAAATTTTACTTGCAAGCGACTAAGGACTTTCATCAGTCCTCTTCTTTGTTTGTGTTTTTTTCTGGAAAGCGTAAGGGGTCAGAAAATTTCTGCTACCTCTTTTTCTTTTTGGCTGAAGAGTATCTTCCGCTTTGCATATGAGACTGCTGGACAGCAGCCTCCTGAGAGGGTTACGGCTCATTCCACTAGGGCTGTTGCTTCCTCATGGGTATTCAAAAATTAAGCTTCTGTAGAACAGATTTGCAAGACTGCAACTTGGTCCTCTATTCACACTTTTTCTAAATTTTTCAAATTTGATACTTTTGCCTCAGCTGAGGCTGCTTTTGGGAGAAAGTTTCTTCAAGCAGTGGTGCCTTCCGTTTAGGTTTCCTGCCTTGTCCCTCCCTTATCATCCGTGTACTCTAGCTTTGGTATTGTATCCCACAAGTAAGGATGAAATCCGTGGACTCATCGTGGCTCTTCTTCCTCGGGTCATGGCTCGAATCAAACAGGAGAAGGCATCAGTGATTCTTATTGCTCCTGAGTGGCCTCACAGGATTTGGTATGCAGACCTGGTGGACATGTCATCCCTGCCACCTTGGAGACTTTCGTTGAGGAAGGATCTTCTCATTCAAGGGCCCTTCCTTCACCTGTATCTAGCTTCTCTGAAGCTGTTTGCTTGGAGATTGAATGGTTAATCCTATCCAAGCGGGGATTTTCTGATTCGGTCATAGAGACCATGATTCAGGCTCGTAAGCCTGTAACTAGAAGGATTTACCATAAGATATGGCGTAAATGTCTTTTGGTGTGAATTCAAGGGTTACTCAAGGAGTAGAGTTAGGATTCCCAGAATTTTGCTTTTCTCCAAGAGGGTTTGGAGAAGGGTTTGTCGACAAGTTCCCTAACGGGTCAAATTTCTGTCTTGTCTATTTTATTACACAAACGTCTGGCAGATGTCCCAGATGTACAATTTTTTTGTCAGACCTTGGTTAGGATCAGGCCTGTGTTCAGACCAGTTACTCCTCCATGGAGTTTGAATTTAGTTCTCAAAGTTCTTCAAGGGGCTCCGTTTGGGCCTATGCATTCCTTAGATATTAAGTTGTTATCTTGGAAAGTTTTATTTCTTGTCATTATTTCCTCAGCTCTTAGAGTGTCTGCACTCTCTGCGTTGCGATACATTTCGCCTTATCTTATTTTCCATTTAGATAAAGTGGTGTAATGGACTAAACTAATTTTTCTTTTTAAGGTTGTTTCAGATAGGAACATTAATCAAGAATTGTTGTTCCTTCCTTGTGTCCTAATCCTTCTCAAAAGGAACGTCTTCCACACAATTTAGACGTGGTCCGTGCTTTAAAATTTTACTTGCAAGCGACTAAGGACTTTCATCAGTCCTCTTCTTTGTTTGTGTTTTTTTCTGGAAAGCGTAAGGGGTCAGAAAATTTCTGCTACCTCTTTTTTTCTTTTTGGCTGAAGAGTATCTTCCGCTTTGCATATGAGACTGCTGGACAGCAGCCTCCTGAGAGGGTTACGGCTCATTCCACTAGGGCTGTTGCTTCCTCATGGGTATTCAAAAATTAAGCTTCTGTAGAACAGATTTGCAAGACTGCAACTTGGTCCTCTATTCACACTTTTTCTAAATTTTTCAAATTTGATACTTTTGCCTCAGCTGAGGCTGCTTTTGGGAGAAAGGTTCTTCAAGCAGTGGTGCCTTCTGTTTAGGTTTCCTGCCTTGTCCATCCCTTATCATCCGTGTACTCTAGCTTTGGTATTGTATCCCACAAGTAAGGATGAAATCCGTGGACTCATCGTGTCTTTAAAAAGAAAAGAAAATTTATGCTTACCTGATAAATTTGTTTCTTTTTAGACACGATGAGTCCACGGCGCGCCCTGTTCTCTGAGACAGGTTATTAATTTTTGTAAACTTCAGACACCTCTGCACCTTGGCTTTTCCTTTCTCTTCCTTACTTCGGTCCAATGACTGGAGTGGGAGGGAAGGGAGGAGCTATATAACAGCTCTGCTGTGGTGCTCTTTGCCTCCTCCTGCTGACCAGGAGGCGTAATCCCACAAGTAAGGATGAAATCTGTGGACTCATTGTGTCTAAAAAGAAACAAATTTATCAGGTAAGCATGCATTTTCTTTTTTTTATTTTGAAGCCAGAGCAGGCTTGCTCTGATCTTCCCTGACAAGCTGGGTTTAGCTGTACTCCACGTTAGTCTCTTCAGTAGGGCAGTGGTGGCTTTAAAGCAGTTAGGAACTTGTAAGGTTGGCCTTGCTGGATTTTCCTATCACTTTGCTGCCCTAGTACAGAAAGCCAGAATAGGTTTATTCTGATCTTTCTTTCTTTCTACAAGCCTATGTGGGGAGCGGCATCCTCTCATGCCGGGTAAGCTGTCCTCTTGCTGGACGGCTAGATGCAGGTAAGTGCTGTCTTCTTTGTTTTGGGGGATTTGCACTTTTAAAGAATTTGTCTGCATTTTTCTGGGATATTTTATATCTTTGGGAAGGATATTTTTCTTTTGCAAGGTGTACCGAGTCCACGGTTTCATCCCACAAGTAAGGATGAAACCGTAGACTCGGTACATCGCAAAAGAAAGAAATTTATCAGGTAAGCATAAATTTTGTTTTTAGGCAGGACGCAGGCACTGGTGACTAGGAGGAGTTAATTATTGCCCTGATTATTGAGTTCATTAAGGGTTAATTAGGATTCCTGGGTGAATCTATGCAGTATGGACTTGTTAGCTTTTTAATTATAGATAGCTAACTGTTCAGTCTGTTATGGCACTTATTGCGAGAAGCCTGCTGCTATGTGGGTTACAAATAGTGCAAGTGTGCTTTTTAGTGAATGTAATGAGCAATGCTTTTTATGGGCTTCAGGACTTGTTCAGGGTTATGGTCCCTAAGTATGTTTATTTTGCCAGTAACACTGTGTGTGGTTTTTTTTCCCGTTTGGACAGAGAAGCGCCATTTTCGGCTCTATCTGTGACGGTCTGTAGCCACGCCTCCTTGTTGCCGATAGAACAGAGGATGTTTTCCTTAAGTAAATACTCTGTGGAGGCTATTTTCATAGTGGTGCTATGTTATTCTATCTAATGTACAAGTCTCAAAGTTCCTTGTTATGCTTATGCAAAAACTTAAGCGTTTACTATCGTTAACCTTTAAGAAAAGGCAGAAGGAGATGTACATATTTATTAATAATAACAGGTCTTTCTTCTGTTAAGTGTGATCAGTCCACGGGTCATCATTACTTCTGGGATATTACTCCTCCCCAACAGGAAGTGCAAGAGGATTCACCCAGCAGAGCTGCATATAGCTCCTCCCCTCTACGTCACTCCCAGTCATTCTCTTGCACCCAACGACTAGATAGGATGTGTGAGAGGACTATGGCGTAATCCCACAAGTAAGGATGAAATCTGTGGACTCATTGTGTCTAAAAAGAAACAAATTTATCAGGTAAGCATGCATTTTCTTTTTTTTATTTTGAAGCCAGAGCAGGCTTGCTCTGATCTTCCCTGACAAGCTGGGTTTAGCTGTACTCCACGTTAGTCTCTTCAGTAGGGCAGTGGTGGCTTTAAAGCAGTTAGGAACTTGTAAGGTTGGCCTTGCTGGATTTTCCTATCACTTTGCTGCCCTAGTACAGAAAGCCAGAATAGGTTTATTCTGATCTTTCTTTCTTTCTACAAGCCTATGTGGGGGAGCGGCATCCTCTCATGCCGGGTAAGCTGTCCTCTTGCTGGACGGCTAGATGCAGGTAAGTGCTGTCTTCTTTGTTTTGGGGGATTTGCACTTTTAAAGAATTTGTCTGCATTTTTCTGGGATATTTTATATCTTTGGGAAGGATATTTTTCTTTTGCGATGTACCGAGTCTACGGTTTCATCCCACAAGTAAGGATGAATCCGTAGACTCGGTACATCGCAAAAGAAAGAAATTTATCAGGTAAGCATAAATTTTGTTTTTAGGCAGGACGCAGGCACTGGTGACTAGGAGGAGTTAATTATTGCCCTGATTATTGAGTTCATTAAGGGTTATTAGGATTCCTGGGTGAATCTATGCAGTATGGACTTGTTAGCTTTTTAATTATAGATAGCTAACTGTTCAGTCTGTTATGGCACTTATTGCGAGAAGCCTGCTGCTATGTGGGTTACAAATAGTGCAAGTGTGCTTTTTAGTGAATGTAATGAGCAATGCTTTTTATGGGCTTCAGGACTTGTTCAGGGTTATGGTCCCTAAGTATGTTTATTTTGCCAGTAACACTGTGTGTGGTTTTTTTTCCCGTTTGGACAGAGAAGCGCCATTTTCGGCTCTATCTGTGACGGTCTGTAGCCACGCCTCCTTGTTGCCGATAGAACAGAGGATGTTTTCCTTAAGTAAATACTCTGTGGAGGCTATTTTCATAGTGGTGCTATGTTATTCTATCTAATGTACAAGTCTCAAAGTTCCTTGTTATGCTTATGCAAAAACTTAAGCGTTTACTATCGTTAACCTTTAAGAAAAGGCAGAAGGAGATGTACATATTTATTAATAATAACAGGTCTTTCTTCTGTTAAGTGTGATCAGTCCACGGGTCATCATTACTTCTGGGATATTACTCCTCCCCAACAGGAAGTGCAAGAGGATTCACCCAGCAGAGCTGCATATAGCTCCTCCCCTCTACGTCACTCCCAGTCATTCTCTTGCACCCAACGACTAGATAGGATGTGTGAGAGGACTATGGTGATTATACTTAGTTTTATATCTTCAATCAAAAGTTTGTTATTTTAAAATAGCACCGGAGTGTGTTATTACCTCTCTGGCAGCGTTTGAAGAAGAATCTACCAGAGTTTTGCTATGATTTTAGCCGGAGTAGTTAAGATCATATTGCTGTTCTCGGCCATCTGAGGAGTGAGGTAAACTTCAGATCAGGGGACAGCGGGCAGATGAATCTGCATAGAGGTATGTAGCAGTTTTTATTTTCTGACAATGGAATTGATGAGAAAATCCTGCCATACCGATATAATGTCATGTATGTATACTTTACACTTCAGTATTCTGGGGAATGGTACTTCACTAGAATTACACTGTAAGAAATACATAAAGCTGTTTAATAACTAGAGATTATGTTTAACGTTTTTTGCTGGAATGTAAAATCGTTTTCATTTGCTGAGGTACTGTGTGAATAAATGTTTGGGCACTATTTTTCCACTTGGCAGTTGCTTAATCTGTTTTTCTGACAGTTTCTGTTCTCCCTCACTGCTGTGTGTGAGGGGGAGGGGACGTTTTTTGGCGCTTTTACTATGCATCAAATATTTCAGTCAGCAACTCATTGTATTCCCTGCATGATCCGGTTCATCTCTACAGAGCTCAGGGGTCTTCAAAACTTATTTTGAGGGAGGTAATTTCTCTCAGCAGAGCTGTGAGAATTATAGTTTGACTGAGATAAAAAACGTTTATTCTGTAATTTGTTTCCTGCTTTCAGAATTTGTTATCTTTGCTAATGGGATTAAACCTTTGCTAAAGTTGTGTTGTTTACAAGGATTGAGGCTATAACTGTTTCAATTTATTAATTTTCAACTGTCATAGATCTTCTGTGCTTCTTAAAGGCACAGTACGTTTTAATATTATTCTAATTGAATTGTATTTCCAAGTTGCAAGTTTATTTGCTAGTGTGTTAAAACATGTCTGATTCAGAGGATGATACCTGTGTCATTTGTTGCAATGCCAAAGTGGAGCCCAATAGAAATTTATGTACTAACTGTATTGATGCTACTTTAAATAAAAGTCAATCTGTACAAATTGAACAAATTTCACCAAACAACGAGGGGAGAGTTATGCCGACTAACTCGCCTCACGTGTCAGTACCTACATCTCCCGCTCAGAGGGAGGTGCGTGATATTGTAGCGCCGAGTACATCTGGGCGGCCATTACAAATCACATTACAGGATATGGCTACTGTTATGACTGAGGTTTTGGCTAAATTACCAGAACTAAGAGGTAAGCGTGATCACTCTGGGGTGAGAACAGAGTGCGCTGATAATATTAGGGCCATGTCAGACACTGCATCACAGGTGGCAGAACATGAGGACGGAGAACTTCATTCTGTGGGTGACGGTTCTGATCCAAACAGACTGGATTCAGATATTTCAAATTTTAAATTTAAACTGCAAAACCTCCGTGTATTACTAGGGGAGGTGTTAGCGGCTCTGAATGATTGTAACACAGTTGCAATACCAGAGAAATTGTGTAGGTTGGATAAATATTTTGCGGTACCGACGAGTACTGAGGTTTTTCCTATACCTAAGAGACTTACTGAAATTGTTACTAAGGAGTGGGATAGACCCGGTGTGCCGTTCTCACCCCCTCCGATATTTAGAAAAATGTTTCCAATAGACGCCACCACAAGGGACTTATGGCAAACGGTCCCTAAGGTGGAGGGAGCAGTTTCTACCTTAGCTAAGCGTACCACTATCCCGGTGGAGGATAGCTGTGCTTTTTCAGATCCAATGGATAAAAAGTTAGAGGGTTACCTTAACGAAAATGTTTGTTCAACAAGGTTTTATATTGCAAACCCCTTGCATGCATTGCGCCGATCACGGCTGCAGCGGCATTCTGGATTGAGTCTCTGGAAGAGAACATTGGTTCAGCTACTCTGGACGACATTACGGACAGGCTTAGAGTCCTTAAACTATCTAATTCATTCATTTCGGAGGCCGTAGTACATCTTACTAAACTTACGGCGAAGAATTCAGGATTCGCCATTCAGGCACGCAGGGCGCTGTGGCTAAAATCCTGGTCAGCTGATGTTACTTCTAAGTCTAAATTGCTTAATATACCTTTCAAATGGCAGACCTTATTCGGGCCCGGGTTGAAAGAGATTATCGCTGACATTACAGGAGGTAAAGGCCATGCCCTGCCTCAGGACAAAGCCAAAGCCAAGACTAGACAGTCTAATTTTCGTTCCTTTCGTAATTTCAAAGCAGGAGCAGCATCAACTTCCTCTGCACCAAAACAGGAAGGAGCTGTTGCTCGCTACAGACAAGGCTGGAAACCTAACCAGTCCTGGAACAAGGGCAAGCAGACTAGGAAACCTGCTGCTGCCCCTAAAACAGCATGAATTGAGGGCCCCCGATCCGGGATCGGATCTAGTGGGGGGCAGACTTTCTCTCTTCGCCCAGGCTTGGGCAAGAGATGTTCAGGATCCCTGGGCGCTAGAGATAATATCTCAGGGATACCTTCTGGACTTCAAATACTCTCCTCCAAGAGAGAGATTTCATCTGTCAAGATTGTCAACAATCCAGACAAAGAAAGAGGCGTTTCTACGCTGCGTACAAGAGCTCTTGTTAATGGGAGTAATCCATCCAGTTCCACTATCGGAACAGGGACAGGGGTTTTACTCAAATCTGTTTATGGTTCCCAAAAAAGAGGGAACTTTCAGACCAATCCTGGACTTAAAGATCCTAAACAAATTCCTAAGAGAACGATGGAGACTATTCGGACAATTTTTACCTATGATCCAAGAGGGTCAATACATGACCACTGTAGATTTAAAAGATGCTTACCTTCACATACCGATTCACAAAGATCATTATCGGTACCTAAGGTTTGCCTTCCTAGACAGGCATTACCAGTTTGTGGCTCTTCCATTCGGATTGGCTACAGCTCCAAGAATCTTCACAAAGGTTCTGGGTGCTCTTCTGGCGGTACTAAGACCGCGGGGAATCTCGGTAGCTCCATACCTAGACGACATTCTGATACAAGCTTCAAGCTTTCAAACTGCCAGGTCTCATACAGAGTTAGTGCTGGCATTTCTAAGGTCACATGGATGGAAGGTGAACGAAAAGAAAAGTTCACTCGTTCCACTCACAAGAGTTCCCTTCCTGGGGACTCTTATAGATTCTGTAGAAATGAAGATTTACCTGACAGAGGACAGGCTAACAAGACTTCAAAGTGCTTGCCGCACCCTTCATTCCATTCAACACTCGTCAGTGGCTCAATGCATGGAGGTAATCGGCTTAATGGTAGCGGCAATGGACATAGTACCCTTTGCACGCTTACACCTCAGACCACTGCAACTGTGCATGCTAAGTCAGTGGAATGGGGATTACTCAGACTTATCCCCTTCTCTGAATCTGGATCAAGAGGACCAGAAATTCTCTTCTATGGTGGCTTTCTCGGCCACATCTGTCCAGGGGGATGCCATTCAGCAGACCAGACTGGACAATTGTAACAACAGACGCCAGCCTTCTAGGTTGGGGGTGCCGTCTGGAATTCTCTGAAGGCTCAGGGACAATGGAGTCAGGAGGAGAGTCTCCTGCCAATAAACATTCTGGAATTGAGAGCAGTTCTCAATGCCCTCCTGGCTTGGCCCCAGTTGACAACTCGGGGGGTTCATCAGGTTTCAGTCGGACAACATCACGACTGTAGCTTACATCAACCATCAGGGAGGGACAAGAAGCTCCCTAGCTATGATGGAAGTATCAAAGATAATTTGCTGGGCAGAGTCTCACTCTTGCCACCTGTCAGCAATCCACATCCCGGGAGTGGAGAACTGGGAGGCGGATTTCTTAAGTCGTCAGACTTTTCATCCGGGGGAGTGGGAACTTCATCCGGAGGTCTTTGCCCAAATACTTCGACGTTGGGGCAAACCAGAGATAGATCTCATGGCGTCTCGACAGAACGCCAAGCTTCCTCGTTACGGGTCCAGATCCAGGGATCCAGGAGCAGTCCTGATAGATGCTCTGACAGCACCTTGGGACTTCAGGATGGCTTACGTGTTTCCACCCTTCCCGTTGCTTCCTCGATTGATTGCCAGAATCAAACAAGAGAGAGCATCAGTGATTCTAATAGCACCTGCGTGGCCACGCAGGACTTGGTATGCAGACCTGGTGGACATGTCATCCTGTCCACCTTGGTCTCTACCTCTGAAACAGGACCTTCTGATACAGGGTCCCTTCAAACATCAAAATCTAACTTCTCTGAAGCTGACTGCTTGGAAATTGAACGCTTGATTTTATCAAGACGTGGATTTTCTGAGTCAGTTATTGATACCTTAATACAGGCTAGGAAACCTGTTACCAGAAAGATTTACCATAAGATATGGCGTAAATACCTATATTGGTGTGAATCCAAAGGTTACTCTTGGAGTAAGGTTAGGATTCCTAGGATATTGTCTTTTCTACAAGAAGGTTTAGAAAAGGGGTTTATCTGCTAGTTCATTAAAGGGACAGATCTCAGCTCTGTCCATTCTGTTACACAAACGTCTGTCAGAAGTTCCTGACGTCCAGGCTTTTTGTCAGGCTTTGGCCAGAATTAAGCCTGTGTTTAAAACTGTTGCTCCACCATGGAGTTTAAACCTTGTTCTTAATGTTTTACAGGGCGTTCCGTTTGAACCCCTTCATTCCATTGATATAAAGTTGTTATCTTGGAAAGTTCTATTTTTAATGGCTATTTCCTCGGCTCGAAGAGTCTCTGAATTATCAGCCTTACATTGTGATTCTCCTTATTTGATTTTTCATTCGGATAAGGTAGTCCTGCGTACTAAACCTGGGTTCTTACCTAAGGTAGTTACTAACAGGAATATCAATCAAGAGATTGTTGTTCCTTCTTTATGCCCAAATCCTTCTTCAAAGAAGGAACGTCTACTGCACAACCTGGATGTAGTCCGTGCTCTAAAATTTTACTTACAGGCAACTAAGGAATTTCGACAAACGTCTTCTCTGTTTGTCATTTACTCTGGGCAGAGGAGAGGTCAAAAAGCTTCCACTACCTCTCTTTCTTTTTGGCTTCGTAGCATAATTCGTTTAGCTTATGAGACTGCTGGACAGCAGCCTCCTGAAAGAATTACAGCTCATTCTACTAGAGCTGTGGCTTCCACTTGGGCCTTCAAGAATGAGGCCTCTGTTGAACAGATTTGCAAGGCTGCAACTTGGTCTTCGCTTCATACTTTTTCCAAATTTTACAAATTTGACACTTTTGCTTCATCGGAGGCTATTTTTGGGAGAAAGGTTCTTCAGGCAGTGGTTCCTTCTGTATAAAGAGCCTGCCTATCCCTCCCGTCATCCGTGTACTTTTGCTTTGGTATTGGTATCCCAGAAGTAATGATGACCCGTGGACTGATCACACTTAACAGAAGAAAACATAATTTATGCTTACCTGATAAATTCCTTTCTTCTGTAGTGTGATCAGTCCACGGCCCGCCCTGTTTTTAAGGCAGGTAAATATTTTTTAATTTATACTCCAGTCACCACTTCACCCTTGGCTTTTCCTTTCTCGTTGGTCCTTGGTCGAATGACTGGGAGTGACGTAGAGGGGAGGAGCTATATGCAGCTCTGCTGGGTGAATCCTCTTGCACTTCCTGTTGGGGAGGAGTAATATCCCAGAAGTAATGATGACCCGTGGACTGATCACACTACAGAAGAAAGGAATTTATCAGGTAAGCATAAATTATGTTTTCTCAGCCCTATACTTTATTATATTATACTAAATTTTATTAAGTTATATTGCATTAATAATGTGAGTGTCTCTTACAGTTTATAAGGGGCTAAGTCTGATTTCTTTTTTGAAACAGAAGCCTACTGCTATGTGTAATGTATGCTGTCTTGAGTTATAAGAGTTTTAACGTACAACTGTGATTCATACCCTGATTTTCTGACAGGTATATCATTTTAGCACATAGTGTTTCTCTGTGACACAAATTCAGTTCAGGCAATGCCACAGCTTCTCCTTCCTTGTCCAAAGCCTTATTGACGTCACATGCAGTGCCCTGCTGTTCCAGGAGGAGTGTATTTGCCTGCAGATTTGCAGCTCAGCTATCCTCTGCGATAGCTGTGGCTTTATCTGCCTTTCCTATGCTTCAGGGAAAATGCAAGAGGACATTTGCTATACTCAGAAGGTTTCTGCTCTGCACAGGTTGCTTTTCCTTCTAAGTTTGGTGAGGAGAATTCGCCGGTAGTTCTGTGGGTGAACTCTCAGATTCGGACAGTATTATTCCTTCATCTGGTATGAAGGGATTTTTTTTCAGATGTATGCTTGCACACCTCGTGTACTGTTAAAGGAGGTTTTGGCTACTTGGATAACATTGATTCCTCTGTCGCTGTCAACCTTTGAAAGTTTTTTGTGAACTTGCTCATTTCAATGTTGCTCTTTCTTTTGAAAAATTTATACAGGAATGGGAGAAGCTAGAGATACCTTTTCTCCCTGTATGCCGTCCTTGAAAAGATTTTCCTGTCGTTGAATACATTATTATGCACGTTGTCCTTAGTAGAAGAGAGTTTTTCTACTATGACTCAGATAACTTTTCCTATGGAGTGTAGCTGTTTTCTTACGGATCCTTGGATAAGCAGCTGGAGGCTTGTTTATCTAGAGCAGTGCCTTGTTTTTTAGAGTTGCGGTGCTAGCCGCCAGGAAATTGTGGCTGACTATTGGCTATTCCTGTAGCTTAGCGGTACAGCCCAGGCTTATAGATCTGCAGTTGCAGTTTCAATATTTTGTGTTTCCCCCAAATCCACACTTCTGGCATTTCCTTTTCAAGGAGAAGACTGCTTGGTCTTGGTCTGACAGAATTATCCTCTGACTTTGCGGGTGGTAAGATGTTTTCTACTACACTTCAAGAGAGTAGAACTAAAGGAAAGTTTTCCGATCTAACTACAGTTGACTTAAATTCTCTTTTCAGTGCTTCAATGTATGGCAATTGTGTCTGATAGTTTTCATGGACATCGTTCTTTTGCTGTTTTACATAAAATGGAGAACATTTGGATCTGTCTCGGAGAATAGATCTAGGTTAGTCTCTACTCCATAGTGGTTTCTCAGGAGTAGCTGTTTCAGGGCGTGTGCTTCTAGAGACATTCCTGGGTTTTGTGTCCACGGATGCCAACCTGCTGGGCTGGGAATCAGTCTGGGCCTAGTTTAGAGCAGGGTTTTTGGACTCAGAAGTGTCTGCTCTCCTCTTTAATATCTTGGAGATGGGAGCGTTTTTCAATGCTTGTCCTCAGTTGTCCTTACCTGGGTTCCAGTCGGACATTGTCAACGCAATGGTTTTTATCAACTACCAGGGAGGAACTCAGAGTTCCTTAGCCATGTAGGAGGCGTCTTAGATTGGTCAGGAGGCGGAAGCTCACAATTGTGTCTATCTGCAATCCACAATCCGTCAGGTTAGCATATCCCTTCCTCCGTTTGCTTTCCTTCCACGAGTCATCGCTCAGGTCAAGCAAGGTGAGCATCTATGATTCTAATAGCTTCTGCGTTGCCTTGCAGGATTTGGTATGCAGATGTAGAAGGAATGTCCTTTTCTACCTCCATGGATGCTTCCTCTAAGAATGGACCTTCTACTTAAGGGGCCTTTTCTTCATCCAAATCTTTTTTCTCTGAAGCTGTCTGCTTAGAGATTGAACGCTTGATTTTTGCTAAGCATGGATTTTCCGAATCGGTCATTGTGACGATGATTCAGGCTTCTAAGCCTATTACTAGAAAGATTTACCATATGATCTGGTGTAAATATCTTTATTGGTATGAGTCTAAAGGTCAGGATCCCTAGGATCTTGTCTTTTCTCCAGGAAGGCCTCGAGAAGGAAGTATCTGTCAGTACCCTCAAGGGCAGATTTCCGCCTTATCTATTCTTTTACACAAGCGTCTGGCGAACGTGCCAGATGTTCATTCCTTTTGCCAGACCCTGGCCAGAATCAGGCCTGTATTTAAATTAGTTACTCCTCTATGGAGCCTTAAACTTGTTTTTAAAGTTTTACAACAGGCTCGGTTTGAGCCTATGCATTCCATAGATATTAAGTTATTATCTTGGAAGGTTTTGTTTGTTACTGCTATTTCTTCTGCTAGGACGGTTTCTGAAGGCTCAGCATTGCAGTGTGAATCTCCATATCTCATGCGGATAAGGCAGTTCTACCTACTAAGTTTTAGTTTTCTTCCTAAAGTTGTTTCAGACAGAAATAATTATCATCAAATGGTGGTTCCTTCTCTCTGTCCTAATCCTTCTTCTCATAAGAAACGGTTGTTGCACAACTTTTTGCCAGTCTTCTGCTTTTCTGGAAAACGTAAGGGTCAGAAAGCTACGGCCACTTTTCTTTCTCTTTGGTTGAGAAGTAGTATTCGTTTGGCATATGAGTCTGCTGGACAGCAGCCTCCTGAGAGAATAACAGCTCATTCCACTAGGGCTGTTTCTTCTTCTTGGACCTTCAAGAATGAGGCCTCTGTAGAAAAGATTTGTATGGCTGCGACTTGGTCTTCTTTGCACATTTTTCTACATTCTATAAATTTGATTTTTTTTTGCCTCGGCTGAGGCTTCTTTTGGAAGAAAGGTTCTGCATGCAGTGGTGCCTTCTGTTTAGGTTACCTGTCTTGCCCTCCCTAATCATCTGTGTCCTCTAGCTTGGGTATTGATTCCCAACAGTAATTGATGATTCCGTGGACTCACCGTGTCTTAAGAAAGAAAACAAAATTTATGCTTACCTGATAAATTTATTTATTTCTTGACACAGTGAGTCCACAGCCCTCCCTGTTTTCTCAGACAGGTTTTTTTATATAAACATCAGGCACCTCTGCACCTTGTGTTATTTCCTTTCTCTCCTTTTCCTTCGGTTGAATGACTGGGGGTTGAAGGAAGGGAAGTGATACTTAACAGCTTTGCTGTGGTGCTCTTTGCCTCCTCCTGCTGGCCAGGAGTGATACTCCCAATAGTAAATAATGATTCTGTGGACTCACCGTGTCAAGATATAAAGAAATGTATCAGGTAAGCATCAATTTTGTTTTCTCTCTGTTTCCATTGTACAGAGGAGTTCTACAGCTATTGCTCCAGGATTTCAGGATTTTCTGTGCTCTACAATTCCTTAAAGTGAAGGCAAAGTTTGCTCGTTCTGCAAGCAGTATTTAATCAAGCAGCTTGTGAAATATACAGTCGCTAACTTATTTTCTGGGCAACATTACATATTTCTATAATAAATTTATTTTGTTCTTCCCTACCGTTCCGTTATAAACTCCTCCCATGATCCATTTCCTTATTTCTTAGCTTATGACGTGTAGAGCGTCTTCAATGCTCGTGCACGGTGAAGGAAACCACTGCGCATGCCCAAAACATCATCGCCGATCGAAAATGCGCTTGCGTTAATGCCAGTTTTTTCTACGTAATGCTGTGTAAATAAGGAAATTTGCAGTAAGCATGCGCGAAACGGGACCGCGTTTTGTTTTTCAGGGAGTGTGAAAAAGCTAACGCATGTGCAGAGCGTGTAAGATGGCGATGACGTCAAATGACGGCCGCCTAACGGCCAGAAAGTCAATTGGCTGGTGTAAAAACGTGACCAGCAGGGTAAATTATTTTTTAATTACGGGTTGAATTTGACTGTTGAGATATAGAAAATAAAAACGGTGAAAACTCGTATTAACCATAAAATTATAAAATTTGATGAATGAAAGTGACATTTATGTCTGCTGCAATGTAGATAATTACATTGGAATAGAACAAAATTTACCTTCACTTTAAGTTTGGGCGGCTATTTCTCCTACAAGGCAGCGCAAAGATTTTTGTCTGAAAGTCATCCTACAGTTGACTCATATGGTTTTACTGAATTTTAGACAGATCAGACCAGCTAGGATGTCTTTTAAGAATCAGACTGACTCATCAGCTTTGTTTTGGTTCAGTCTAGTTTCACAACTTCTGCTGTTGTAGATTTTCAAAATATTTTGATTCTTCCAATTTCAAAAAATCCCATTTGGCTATATTAATGCTAAGGTATGACTTTTTGCAGTCCACCCAGAAGAGCTCTGTGGTTCAGTTCATTAGCACTTACTGTCCCCTACATTAGGTACCAAATATACACAATAATTTCAGTAAATCAAGTAATAATACATAAGGCCAAGTGTAGTGACTCTCAAGAAAATTCCTGAAAAATATACAAAGATATATAACACACTGAATCTCACAAAGCTATAATCAAGTCAAAGTCAATATATATATATATATACTAAGGGGAAAACGTAATCAGCCCTACATTGACTTGATTCTACAAAAAATACAACCAATAACTACTCTGTTCAAAGTTTGTAATTTCAACACTTTACAAGTACTCATATGTAATAGAAAAAATAGGTTGAAAAAGAAGCACAATAACAATTAAGCTACATTGCTACTTTAGAATATATTTCACAAGTATCAACCTATATAATCTCCAACTATTGATACAAAGTATCTGCACTAACGAGTTAAAATAACAAACTGCATATGTATGTACGTGTTTATATGCACGATCTAATTCTGCAGATATATTTACTTAAACAAGATTAAGAGAAAAGATATAACAGCTTGTGTACAGACCACAATGCCCCAGAAATAAGGGGAATGCTCCTATCGCTCTTATAAGGACTAAGATAAAATTTGCTGTTTAAACATTATCTAAAGGCATTTATCCCTATAGCGCATTGTAGCCAGATATATATATATGCTCCTATCGCGCTTATAAGGACTAAGATAAAATTTGCTGTTTAAACATTATCTAAAGGCATTTATCCCTATAGCGCTTTGTAGCCAGATATATATATTTTTTCTCAATACTTGAATTCCAGCATATATAGCAGAATTACATCTGCACGTGTACACAACACTTAAATCTTAAATCATAAAAGTTTATTCTCTTATCAATTCAATTAAATACGATACTATATTTTTCTCAATCTGATATACAAGCTCATTAGAGGAGGTGTATACTATTTAGTTTTATTAGAGAGATATAATACCCAGAGCAACACCATACGTATGCACATCAATAATTTGATACAGTAACGTAGTTGTTAGAGATAAAAGAGAATCCACACTTATATCAGCCCTTCAGATAAACGTATTTCAGTATCATAATATCTGAACACTGATACCCCTCTTTCATTTCGTTACTCCACCCAAATACTAAATAAAGGGTACAATTTAACCCCAATTTCTAAGTTCTACGCGAATTTGTGTTTTTAATTGTATGTTATTATTTCCTTTTTTTAAGTGTTGAAATAAAAGTTAGGTTTTAATTATAGATACACGCTGCTCCACCCACATTTTCTTCCTTTTCAAGGTTTTTCGATACCTAATGTAGGGGACAGTAAGTGCTAATAAATGCAACCTGCTCTTGGAGCCAGAAACTCACATTTCTGACTCTACTTTTTTCTGAATCATTGATTCTTGCATAAGCACTGCAGCAAGTACCCACTGTAAAATTGAATGTAGGTACAAACTAGCAGTCCCTATTCACGAGTGTAGTGCGGTTGCAATCTTTTGCGTCTTCTAGTGGTTCAGTTCATGTTTAACAGACGGTGGCCTAGATTTAGAGTTGGGCGGTAGCCGTCAAAACCAGCGTTAGAGGGTCCTAACGCTGGTTTTTTACCGCCCTCTGGTATTTGGAGCCAGTCATTAAAGGGTCTAACGCTCACTTTCCAGCCGCGACTTTTCCATACCGCAGATCCCCTTACGTCAATTGCGTATCCTATCTTTTCAATGGGATCTTTCTAACGCTGGTATTTAGAGTCGTGTCTGAAGTGAGCGTTAGAAATCTAACGACAAAACTCCAGCCGCAGAAAAAAGTCAGTAGTTAAGAGCTTTCTGGGCTAACGCCGGTTTATAAAGCTCTTAACTACTGTGCTCTAAAGTACACTAACACCCATAAACTACCTATATACCCCTAAACCGAGGTCCCCCCACATCACCGCCACTCTATTAAAATTTTTTAACCCCTAATCTGCCGTCCGCACTCCGCCGCAAGGTACATTATACTTATTTACCCCTAATCTGCTGCCCCTAACACCGCCGACCCCTATATTATATTTATTAACCCCTAATCTGCCCCTCAACGTCGCCTCCACCTGCCTACACTTATTAACCCCTAATCTGCCGACCGGACCGCGCCGCTATTATAATAAAGTTATTAACCCCTAATCCGCCTCACTCCCGGCCTCCCTAACATCGCCGACACCTAACTTCAAACATTAACCCCTAATCTGCCGACCGGAGCTCACCGCTATTCTAATAAATTTTTTAACCCCTAAAGCTAAGTCTAACCCTAACACTAACACCCCCCTAAGTTAAATATAATTTAAATCTAACGAAATAAATTAACTATTATTAAATAAATTATTCCTATTTAAAGCTAAATACTTACCTGTAAAATAAACCCTAATATAGCTACAATATAAATTATAATTATATTGTAGTTATTTTAGGATTTATATTTATTTTACAGGCAACTTTGTATTTATTTTAACCAGGTACAATAGCTATTAAATAGTTAATAACTATTTAATAGTTACCTAGTTAAAATAATTACAAAATTACCTGTAAAATAAATCCTAACCTAAGTTACAATTAAACCTAATACTACACTATCAATAAATAAATTAAATAAACTACCTACAATTATCTACAATTAAACCTAACACTACACTATCAATAAATAAATTAAATACAATTCCTACAAATAAATACAATTAAATAAACTAACTAAAGTACAAAAAATAAAAAAATATTTACAAACATTAGAAAAAAATTACAACAATTTTAAACTAATTACACCTACTCTAAGCCCCCTAATAAAATAACAAAGACCCCCAAAATAAAAAAAATGCCCTACCCTATTCTAAATTACAAAAGTTCAAAGCTCTTTTACCTTACCAGCCCTTAAAAGGGCCCTTTGTGGGGCATGCCCCAAAGAATTCAGCTCTTTTGCCTGTAAAAAAAAACATACAATACCCCCCCAACATTACAACCCACCACCCACATACCCCTAATCTAACCCAAACCCCCCTTAAATAAACCTAACACTAAGCCCCTGAAGATCTTCCTACCTTGTCTTCACCATGCCAGGTATCACCGATCGTTCCAGGCTCCGAAATCTTCATCCAAGCCCAAGCAAGGGCTGGCGATCCATAATCCGGCAGATGAAGAGGTCCAGAAGAGGCTCCAAAGTCTTCATCCTATCCGGGAAGAAGAGGCGATCCGGACCGGCAACCATCTTGATCCAAGCGGCATCTTATATCTTCATCCAATGACGACCGGCTCCATCTTGAAGACCTCCACCGCGGACCCATCTTCTCCTTCCGACGACTTCCCGACGAATGACGGTTCCTTTAAGGGACGTCATCCAAGATGGTGTCCCTCAAATTCCGATTGGCTGATAGGATTCTATCAGCCAATCGGAATTAAGGTAGGAAAATTCTGATTGGCTGATGGAATCAGCCAATCAGAATCAGGTTCAATCTGATTGGCTGATCCGATCAGCCAATCAGATTGAGCTCGCATTCTATTGGCTGATCGGAACAGCCAATAGAATGCGAGCTCAATCTGATTGGCTGATTGAATCAGCCAATCGGATTGAACTTAATTCTGATTGGCTGATTCCATCAGCCAATCAGAATTTTCCTACCTTAATTCCGATTGGCTGATAGAATCCTATCAGCCAATCGGAATTCGAGGGACGCCATCTTGGATGACGTCCCTTAAAGGAACCGTCATTCGTCGGGAAGTCGTCGTAAGAAGAAGATGGGTCCGCGGAGGAGGTCTTCAAGATGGAGCCGGTCATCATCGGATGAAGATAGAAGATGCCGCTTGGATCAAGATGGTTGCCGGGTCCAGATCGCCTCTTCTTCCCGGATAGGATGAAGACTTTGGAGCCTCTTCTGGACTTCTTCAGCCGTCGCTTGATAGAAGACTTCAGCCGGATGATGGATGTCTAGCCCCCGCTTGGGCTTGGATGAAGATTTCGGAGCCTGGAACGATCGGTGATACCTGGCATGGTGAAGACAAGGTAGGAAGATCTTCAGGGGCTTAGTGTTAGGTTTATTTAAGGGGGGTTTGGGTTAGATTAGGGGTATGTGGGTGGTGGGTTGCAATGTTGGGGGGGGGTATTGTATGGGTTTTTTTACATGCAAAAGAGCTGAATTCTTTGGGGCATGCCCCGCAAAGGGCCCTTTTAAGGGCTGGTAAGGTAAAAGAGCTTTGAACTTTTGTAATTTAGAATAGGGCAGGGCATTTTTTTATTTTGGGGGTCTTTATTTTATTAGGGGGCTTAGAGTAGGTGTAATTAGTTTAAAATTGTTGTAATTTTTTTCTGATGTTTGTAAATATTTTTTTATTTTTTGTAACTTAGTTCTTTTTTATTTTTTGTACTTTAGTTAGTTTATTTAATTGTATTTATTTGTAGGAATTGTATTTAATTTATTTATTGATAGTGTAGTGTTAGGTTTAATTGTAGATAATTGTAGGTAGTTTATTTAATTTATTGATAGTGTAGTGTTAGGTTTAATTGTAACGTAGGTTAGGATTTATTTTACAGGTAATTTTGTAATTATTTTAACTAGGTAGCTATTAAATAGTTATTAACTATTTAATAGCTATTGTACCTGGTTAAAATAAATACAAAGTTGCCTGTAAAATAAATATTAATCGTAAAATAGCTACAATATAATTATAATTTATATTGTAGCTATATTAGGGTTTATTTTACAGGTAAGTATTTAGATTTAAATAGGAATAATTTATTTAATAAGAGTTAATTTATTTAGTTAGATAAAAATTATATTTAACTTAGGGGGTGTTAGTGTTAGGGTTAGACTTAGCTTTAGGGGTTAATACATTTATTATAGTAGCGGTGAGCTCCGATCGGCAGATTAGGGGTTAATTATTGTAGGTAGCTGGCGGCGACGTTGTGGGGGGCAGATTAGGGGTTAATAAATATAATATAGGGGTCGGCGGTGTTAGGGGCAGCAGATTAGGGGTACATAGGGATAATGTAGGTAGCGGCGGTATACGGAGCGGCAGATTAGGGGTTAAAAAAATATGCAGGTGTCAGCGATAGCGGGGGTGGCAGATTAGGGGTTAATAAGTGTAAGGTTAGGGGTGTTTAGACTCGGGGTACATGTTAGAGTGTTAGGTGCAGACGTAGGAAGTGTTTCCCCATAGAAAACAATGGGGCTGCGTTAAGAGCTGAACGCTGCTTTTTTTGCAGGTTTTCTATGGGCATATTGTGCACGAGCACGTTTTTGAAGCTGGCCGTGTCCGTAAGCACCGCTGGTATCTAGAGTTGCAGTGGCGTTAAATTATGCTCTACGCTCCCTTTTTGGAGCCTAACGCACTGAAAACCCAGCCATTCTGTGAACTCTAAATACCAGCGGTATTTAAAAGGTGCGGGAGAAAAAAAAGCACGCGTAGCTAACGCACCCCTTTGGCCGCCAAACTCTAAATCTAGCCGACAGTCTTTATGATATTCTTTATCTCTGTTTTTCTATGTAAGGCTTTTTTTACTTGGTTACATGCTATTATTTATACTGGAGGATGTAGGAGTTTCTTTCCTCAGGACATGAAGTCTAAAGGAATTTACTGCTTTTTAATAGTAATTTTCGTTCCTTAGTGAATCCAGGCCAACTTTTCCTGCGATGAAAGTTATTATAGTTTATTTTTCAAAAGATCCTGTTCAGATAGGAATTATTTTCTCTCTGCATTTGACCTTGCACTTAGTAGGTGATTGTTATAACAGGCACTTGGCTAAAAGAGTGATTTCTGTCTCTGCTGCAGGCGTTCCATACCTTTTTAAAGGAGGCCTAGAAGATCAGTTAGGCTTTAATTGCAATAGTCTAGATTAGCTCTGTGTTTGTAGCATGTGGTTGCTTGTGTATTGAGTTACTGAACCTCTTACTCTGGCAATTATTTCTTGGATTTACTGGTTTGACTTCTGTTCTCCATGACTATGCTTTTGCATTAAAGGGACAGTCAGTTCCTAAGTTGTCATTGTTTAAAACAATAGATAATCCCTTTATTACCCATTCAACCAGTTTTGCATAACCAACGTGGTTATATTAATATACTTTTTACCTCTGTGATTACCTTGTATCTAAGCCTCTTCTGACAGCCCCCTGATCACATAACATTTTATTATCTATTGACTTGCATTTTAGCCTATTAGTGCTGTGTTGTGCGAAACTTCAGGGGCGTGAGAACAATGTTATCTATATGGCCCACATGAACTAGAATTATCCTGTTGTGAAAAGCAAATAAAAAAGCATGTGATAAGAATCTGTCTGTAGTGGGTTAGAAACAGGCAGAAATTTTGAGGTTTAAATGTTATAAAGTTTGTTAATATGTTGGTTGTGCAAAGCTGTGAAATGGATAGTAAAGGCTTTATCTATCTTTTTAAACATTAACAATTTTGGTGTAAGATTGTCTCTTTAACCCCTTGTTTGTGACTGACTTGGTTTTTGACTTTTGATGGTTTGTGGACTCTGCATTTGTTTAATGATGTTGTTCTCCTTTTTTATTGAGAGGCCTTGTCCCAGACTGTCTGACTAAGTTTATCTTTACCCTGGATAAACATTGCATTAAGCAAGCTGCATTCTTCTGGATAGCGAGACTACACTTACACAAATGTATATCTTTCTTTGATATTCAAATGTATCAACTTACAGTTGCTTTCTAGGACTGTTGTTTGTTTTGTAGGAGATGATTTAAGAAGTAGAAAGAGAGTTCAGCTACTAAGTTTAGTCTTATTGCTCTCTTATTCCTGGCCTCTATTGAAGCACTGTGTTAACGTTAAGTGCATAACTAAGGGCTTGTGGTTAGATGAGTCTCTCAGCCATTGATTACAGTTTGTTACATTCGAAACAACAGCTCTGCACCTGACACTGAGAAGATGCATGCTCGGACAGGAAAGCGGTTTGTTACAGTGATAGTGTTGGTTCCAGTCCTTTGAAATAGATCAATGATTTTAATCCTTGTTGTTCTTGCCCCTAAGAAAGAAAACTTTTGGACTATTTTAGATCTGAAATCTGTTTTCTAAAAGTTACTACTTTCAAGTTGGATTCTGTTTGGTCAATTTTGCCCTAGTTCATAGAGTTAGTTTATGTTCTCTTTAGTTTTGAAGAATACCTTCTGTCATATTCCTATACCAGTTCCTGTGTTTGTCCTTCCAGGCACTTACTTTAGCTCCCATACTTTTTTTTTTTTGCATGAGCTCTGGAGCTCTGGGTTTTTCATTGGTTCCATTTATGGAAACTATTTTATTTCAGGCTCCATGTTTTTCCCTTTTAGCTGTATTTAAGAACCATTTACTATTTTTATTTGCGAGCATGGTGGGAAAATCAATTTCTCCAACATTGGTGTGTCCGGTCCACGGCGTCATCCTTACTTGTGGGAATATCTCTTCCCCAACAGGAAATGGCAAAGAGTCCCAGCAAAGCTGGCCATATAGTCCCTCCTAGGCTCCGCCCACCCCAGTCATTCTCTTTGCCGTTGCACAGGCAACATCTCACGGAGATGGTTAAGAGTATGTGGTGTTTAGTTGTAGTTTTTTATTCTACTATCAAGAGTTTGTTATTTTAAAATAGTGCTGGTATGTACTATTTACTCTGAAACAGAAAAAGATGAAGAATTCTGTTTGTGAGAGGAAGATGATTTTAGCAGACAGTAACTAAAATCCTTTGCTGTTTCCACATAGGACTGTTGAGATGAAGTAACTTCAGTTGGGGGAAAACAGTTAGCAGACTTTTCTGCTTAAGGTATGACTAGCCATATTTCTAACAAGACTGTGTAATGCTGGAAGGCTGTCATTTCCCCTCAATGGGGACCGGTAAGCCATTTTCTTAGTCTCAAGCAGAATAAAGGGCTTAATATGGGCTATAAAACTGGTAGACACTTTTATGGGCAAAATCGATTGCTTTATTTGGGCATTTTATACATGTTTATGCTGGTATTTCACACTTATAAACTTGGGGAACGTTTTTTAACGTCAGGCACTATGTTAGACACCTTTTCCAGTCAGGAAGGGCCTTCCCAGTTATAGGCTGAGCCTAATTTTCGCGCCATTACTGCGCAGTTGTTTTTGAGAGCAAGACATGCAGATGCATGTGTGAGGATCTGAAGATAGTTGGAAAAGTTCCTAGAAGGCGTCATTTGGTATTGTATTCCCCTCTGGGCTTGGTAAAGTCGCAGCAAAGGCTGTAGCTGGGACTGTAGAGGGGTTAAAACTGTAACCAACATTGGTGTGTCCGGTCCACGGCGTCATCCTTACTTGTGGGAATATCTCTTCCCCAACAGGAAATGGCAAAGAGTCCCAGCAAAGCTGGCCATATAGTCCCTCCTAGGCTCCGCCCACCCCAGTCATTCTCTTTGCCGTTGCACAGGCAACATCTCCACGGAGATGGTTAAGAGTATGTGGTGTTTAGTTGTAGTTTTTTATTCTACTATCAAGAGTTTGTTATTTTAAAATAGTGCTGGTATGTACTATTTACTCTGAAACAGAAAAAGATGAAGAATTCTGTTTGTGAGAGGAAGATGATTTTAGCAGACAGTAACTAAAATCCTTTGCTGTTTCCACATAGGACTGTTGAGATGAAGTAACTTCAGTTGGGGGAAACAGTTAGCAGACTTTTCTGCTTAAGGTATGACTAGCCATATTTCTAACAAGACTGTGTAATGCTGGAAGGCTGTCATTTCCCCTCATGGGGACCGGTAAGCCATTTTCTTAGTCTCAAGCAGAATAAAGGGCTTAATATGGGCTATAAAACTGGTAGACACTTTTATGGGCAAAATCGATTGCTTTATTTGGGCATTTTATACATGTTTATGCTGGTATTTCACACTTATAAACTTGGGGAACGTTTTTTAACGTCAGGCACTATGTTAGACACCTTTTCCAGTCAGGAAGGGCCTTCCCAGTTGTAGGCTGAGCCTCATTTTCGCGCCATTACTGCGCAGTTGTTTTTGAGAGCAAGACATGCAGATGCATGTGTGAGGATCTGAAGATAGTTGGAAAAGTTCCTAGAAGGCGTCATTTGGTATCGTATTCCCCTCTGGGCTTGGTAAAGTCGCAGCAAAGGCTGTAGCTGGAACTGTAGAGGGGTTAAAACTGTAACCGGCTCCGGTTTCGTTATTTTAAGGGTTAAAGCTCTGAAAATTGGTGTGCAATACCTTTAATGCTTTAAGACACTGTGGTGAAATTTTGGTAAATTTTGAACAATTCCTTCATATTTTTTCACATATTCAGTAATAAAGTGTGCTCTGTTTAAAATTTAAAGAGACAGTAACGGTTTTGTTTTAAAACGGTTTTTGTGTTTACTGACAAGTTTAAGCCTGTTTAACATGTCTGTGCCTTCAGATAAGCTACGTTCTATATGTATGAAAGTCAATGTGTCTCCCCCTTCAAAATTATGTGATAATTGTGCCATAGCGTCCAAACAAAGTAAGGACAGTACTGTCAGAGATAATGAAGTTGCCCAAGATGATTCATCAGATGAAGGGAGTAGACATGGTTCTACATCATCTCCTTCTGTGTTTATACCAGTTTTGCCCACGCAGGAGGCCCCTAGTACTTTTAGCGCGCCAATGCTTATTACCATGCAACAATTGACGGCTGTAATGGATAACTCCATAGCAAATATTTTATCCAAAATGCCTGCATATCAGAGAAAGCGCGATTGCTCTGTTTTAAACACTGAAGAGCAGGAGGGCGCGATGATAATTGTTCTGTCATACCCTCACACCATCTGAGGGGCCATGAGGGAGGTTTTGTCAGATGGGGAAATTTCAGATTCAGGAAAAATTTCTCAACAGGCTGAACCTGATGTTGTGACATTTAAATGTAAATTAGAACATCTCCGCGCACTGCTTAAGGAGGTGTTATCTACTCTGGATGATTGTGACAACCTGGTCATTCCAGAAAAATTATGCAAGATGGACAAGTTCCTAGAGGTTCCGGTGCACCCCGACGCTTTTCCTATACCCAAGCGGGTGGCGGACATAGTGAATAAGGAGTGGGAGAAGCCCGGCATACCTTTTGTTCCCCCTTCTATATTTAAGAAATTATTTCCTATGGTCGACCCCAGAAAGGACTTATGGCAGACTGTCCCTAAGGTCGAGGGGGCAGTTTCTACTCTAAACAAGCGCACTACTATTCCTATCGAGGAAAATTGTGCTTTCAAAGATCCTATGGATAAAAAATTGGAGGGTTTGCTTAAAAAGATTTTTGTACAGCAAGGTTACCTTCTTCAACCCATTTCGTGCATTGTTTCCTGTCACTACAGCATGTGGTCTGGTTCGAGGAACTAGAAAAGTCGCTCAGTAGAGAGACTCCATATGAGTGAGTTATGGACAGAGTTCACGCACTTAAGTTGTGCTAACTCTTTTATTTTAGATGCCGCTTTGCAATTAGCTAGATTAGCGGCGAAAAAATCAGGGTTTGCAATTGTGGGCGCGCAGAGCGCTTTGGCTAAAGTCTTGGTCAGCGGATGTATCATCCAAGACAAAAATTGCTTAATATCCCCTTCAAAGGGTAAAACTCTCTTTGGGCCAGAATTGAAAGAGATTATCTCAGACATCACTGGGGGAAAGGGCCACGCCCTCCCACAAGATAGGCCTTTTAAAGCCAAGAATAAGTCTAATTTTCGTTCCTTTCGTAATTTCAGGAACGGACCGGCCTCTAATTCCTGCATCCTCTAAGCAAGAGGGTAATGCCTCACAGACCAAACCAGCCTGGAAACTGATGCAAGGCTGGAACAAGGGTAAGCAGGCCAAGAAGCCTGCCGCTGCTAACAAAACAGCATGAAGGAGTAGCCCCCGATCCGGGACCGGATCTAGTGGGGGCAGACTCTCTCTCTTTGCTCAGGCTTGGGCAAGAGATGTTCAGGATCCCTGGACGCTAGAAATAGTTTCTCAAGGGTTATCTTCTAGAATTCAAGGAACTACCCCCAAGGGAAGGGTTCCACATGTCCTCCACTTATCCTCAAACCAAATAAAGAGACAGGCAGGCGTTCTTACATTGTGTAGAAGACCTGTTACAGATGGGAGTGATACACCCAGTTCCAATGACGGAACAAGGAAATGGGATTTTACTCAAATCTGTTCGTAGTTCCCAAAAAAGAGGGAACCTTCAGAACCAATTCTGGATTTAAAGATCCTAAACAAATTTCTCAGGGTGCCATCGTTCAAAATGGAAACCATTCGAACGATTCTACCTACTATCCAGGAAGTCAATTTATGACTACCGTGGATCTAAAGGATGCGTACCTACATATTCCTATCCACAAAGAACATCATCAGTTTCCTAAGGTTTCGCCTTTCTGGACAAACATTACCAGTTTGTGGCCCTCCCTTTCGGGTTAGCCACTGCTCCAAGGATTTCACAAAGGTTCACGGGTCCCTTCTAGCGGTTCTAAGACCGAGGGGCATTGCAGTAGTACCATACTTGGACGACATTCTAATACAAGCGTCGTCCCTTTCAAAAGCAAAGGCTCATACACAGACATCGTTCTGGCTTTCTTCTCAGTATCTCACGGATGGAAGGTGAACATAGAAAAAAGTTCTCTGTCTCCGTCACAAGAGTTCCCTTCTTGGGAACAAATAATAGATTCCTTAGAAATTAGGATTTTTCTGACAGATGTCAGAAAGTCAAAACTTCTAAGCGCTTGTCAAGTTCTTCATTCTGTTCCACGTCCTTCCATATATCAGTGCATGGAAGTAGTAGGGTTGATGGATGCAGGCAATGACATAGTCATTTTGCGCAAATTCATCTAAGACCATTACAACTGTGCATGCTGAAACAGTGGAATGGGGACTATACAGACTTGTCTCCAGTGATTCAAGTAGATCAGAAGGACCAGAGTATTCACTCTGTTGGTGGCTAACCCTGGACCACCCTATCCCAGGGAATGAGCTTCCGCAGACCAGAGTGGGGTCATCGTCACGACCGACGCCAGTCTAGTGGGCTGGGGCGCGTCCTGGGAATCCCTGAAAGCTCAGGGACTATGTCTCGGGAAGAGTCTCTTCTCCCGATAAACATTCTGGAACTAGAGAGCGATATTCAATGCTCTCAGGGCTTGACCTCAGCTTGCAAAGGCCAGATTCATAAGAATCCAATCAGACAACATGACGACTGTTGTGTATATCAATCATCAGGGGGGAACAAGGAGTTCCCTGGCGATGAAAGAAGTGACCAAAAATAATACAATGGCGGAGGATCACTCCTGCCACCTATCTGCGATCCACATTCCAGGTGTGGAAACTGGGAAGCGGATTATTTGAGTCGTCAGACATTCCATCCGGGGGGAGTGGGAACTCCACCCGGAGATCTTTGCCCAGTTGACGCAACTATGGGGCATTCCAGATATGGATCTGATGGCGTCTCGTCAGAACTTCAAGGTTCCTTGCTACGGGTCCAGATCCAGGGATCCCAAGGCGACTCTAGTGGATGCACTAGTAGCGCCTTGGACCTTCAACCTAGCTTATGTGTTTCCACCGTTTCCTCTCATTCCCAGGCTGGTAGCCAGGATCAAACAGGAGAGGGCCTCGGTGATCTTGATAGCTCCTGCGTGGCCACGCAGGACTTGGTATGCAGACCTGGTGAATATGTCATCGGTTCCACCATGGAAGCTACCTTTGAGAGAGGACCTTCTTGTTCAGGGTCCATTCGAACATCCAAATCTGGTCTCCCTCCAGCTGACGGCTTGGAGATTGAACGCTTGATTCTATCAAAGCGTGGGTTTTCAGATTCTGTGATAGATACTCTGGTTCAAGCCAGAAAACCGGTAACTAGAAAGATTTACCATAAAATATGGAAAAGATATATCTGCTGGTGTGAATCCAAGGGATTCCCATGGAATAGGATAAAAATTCCTAAGATTCTTTCCTTTCTACAAGAAGGTTTGGATAAAGGATTATCTGCGAGTTCTCTAAAGGGACAGATTTCTGCTTTATCTGTCTTACTACACAAACGACTGGCAGTTGTGCCAGATATTCAAGCATTTGTTCAGGCTTTGGTTAGGATCAAGCCTGTTTACAGACTTTTGACTCCTCCCTGGAGTTTAAATCTAGTTCTTTCAGTTCTTCAAGGGGTTCCGTTTGAACCTTTACATTCCATAGATATTAAGTTGTTATCTTGGAAAGTTTTGTTTTTGGTTGCTATTTCTTCTGCTAGAAGAGTTTCTGAGTTATCTGCTCTACAGTGTACTCCGCCCTATCTGGTGTTCCATTCAGATAAGGTTGTTTTGCGTACTAAGCCTGGTTTTCTACCAAAGGTTGTTTCCAACAAAAATATTAATCAGGAGATAGTTGTACCTTCTTTGTGTCCGAATCCAGTTTCAAAGAAGCAACGTTTGCTACACAATTTAGATGTAGTCCGTGCTCTAAAATTCTACTTAGAAGCTACAAAAGAGTTCAGACAAACTTCTTCTCTGTTTTTCGTCTATTCTGGTAAAAGGAGAGGTCAAAAAGCGACTTCTACCTCTCTTTCTTTTTGGCTTAAAAGCATCATCCGATTGGCTTACGAGACTGCCGGACGGCAGCCTCCAGAAAGAATCACAGCTCACTCCACTAGGGCTGTGGCTTCCACATGGGCCTTCAAGAACGAGGCTTCTGTTGATCATATATGTAAGGCAGCGACTTGGTCTTCACTGCACACTTTTGCCAAATTTTACAAATTTGATACTTTTGCTTCTTCAGAGGCTATTTTTGGGAGAAAGGTTTTGCAAGCCGTGGTGCCTTCTGTTTAGGTAACCTGATTTGCTCCCTCCCTTCATCCGTGTCCTAAAGCTTTGGTATTGGTTCCCACAAGTAAGGATGACGCCGTGGACCGGACACACCAATGTTGGAGAAAACAGAATTTATGCTTACCTGATAAATTACTTTCTCCAACGGTGTGTCCGGTCCACGGCCCGCCCTGGTTTTTTAATCAGGTTTGATGAATTATTTTCTCTAACTACAGTCACCACGGCACCCTATAGTTTCTCCTGTTTTTTTCCTCCTGTCCGTCGGTCGAATGACTGGGGTGGGCGGAGCCTAGGAGGGACTATATGGCCAGCTTTGCTGGGACTCTTTGCCATTTCCTGTTGGGGAAGAGATATTCCCACAAGTAAGGATGACGCCGTGGACCGGACACACCGTTGGAGAAAGTAATTTATCAGGTAAGCATGAATTCTGTTTTTCAGAAAGTTCTGCTACATTTAGCCACTAATCAGCAAGCGCTACCCAGGTGCTGAGCCAAAAATGGGTGGCTCCTAAAGTTTCTTAAAATTGCATGCTCTATCTGAATCATGAAATAAAAAAAATCACGTTTCATATCCCTTTAATGAAAAAAATAATAATAAAGTAACATTTATTATGGAGGGGGGTGGATGCTTTCTGGTAAATTTTGTCAGAGGGAAGGCCCACTGCTTAAGACTTTGAAAACCCCTGTTCTAGATCTAGTCTAGATTTGCTCTTCCTGAGAACCGTATTGGTTTTAAGAATTTTTCAAACTTATCTTTTAAACCTTCAAATGGTTTAAGCTTTCTGCTTTTTTTAGAGTGATTGTTTATTTTGCAATATTTCTTTCCTAAGATATGGTAAGTCTACAACGTCATCAATTACTAGTGGGAATATCACTCCTGGCCAGCAGGAGGAGGCAAAGAGCACCACAGCAAAGATGTTAAGTGTCACTCCCCTACCCACAATCACCAGTCATTCTCTTTGCCTCTGTTAATGGAGGAGGTGAAGTTTCGGTGTCTGAAGAAAATTGGATTTCTTTTGCTACATGCAAGATTTTAGGTATAGCTGTAGTCCATGTCAATCTCTTCAGTAGAGTAGTGGTGGCTTTAAAGCAGTTAGGAACTTGTAAGGTGGGCCTTGCTGTGTTTTCCTAACATTTACTGATCTTTCATTTTTTTACATGTCTCTGTGAGGAGTATGTGTCCTTTCAAAGCATGTATGTCGTCCTCCTGCCGGGCGGCCAGACTGCAGGTAAGTGCTCTTTGTCTTCTAGGTATGGAGACTGCACTTCATGGGTTAACTTTAAAAGACAGGCTGTGTGGCGGATAGCTCAGATAAGTTAACTAATAATGCAGATTTATATTGGGACTGGTAAATCCTTTAGGACATAGGATTTATGAGGGCAGGTGCAGGCATTTTTATATGAATATTTAGAGAAAAAAAATTTCGGCAACGGAAGGCACACACCTGGTTGCCAGTCATGTGACCCGCCCCTTCGATGTAAAGAGAGAGCAGCGTACTTTTCTCCTCAGTATTAACGGATTGGCTTCATTTGTGCATCGTGCAAGCTAGTCTCAGTGTGCAAGATTCCGCTCGAGTCACCAATTATTGTGTTCCCTTATGTATGGTAGGGCACCTCAGAAATCTGGGGTGTAGAGGTTATTATTTAATAACGTTTTTTTGATATATAGTAAGATAGTAAGAGTTAGATAGTAAGGTTTCTGTTCCACCTACTGCTACTCAGGTTGCCCTCCCTCATGAGTCTAATGAGGTGTATATGTCAGTAGCCTCTGAGGGTAAAATCTCAGATTCGGACAGTATAATTCCTTCATCTGTTGCTGAAGTAGTATCCTTCAGATTTAAGCTTGAACACCTTCGTGCATTGTTAAAGGAGGTTTTAGCTACTTTAGATGACTGACACGCCTGTCATTGTCAATACTAAGAAATCAAGTAAACTTAATAGATACTTTGATGCTCCTTCCTCTGTGGAAGTGGTCCCTGTTCCTGACCGTGTAACGGAGATTATTGCACAGGAATGGGAGAAGCCTGGGATACCTTTTTCCCCTTCTCATGTTTTTAAAAAGAAGTTTCCTGTTGCAGACTTCATTAAAGATTCTTAGCGCACGGTGCCTAAAGTAGAAAGGGCTATTTCTACTCTGGCTAAGAGGACTACGATCCTATAGAGGATAGTTGCTCTTTTAAGGATCCAATGGATAAAAAGATGAAGGCTTATTTGAAGAAGATGTTTGTTCATCAGGGTCTTCAATGGCAACCTGCAGTTTGTATTGCCACTGTGTCACGTGCGGCATCCTATTGGTTCAACGCCTTGTCTGATTATCTTCAGGTTGAGACTCCTTTGGAGGAGATCCAAGACAAGATTAAGGCTCTTAAACTAGCCAATTTATTTATTTCTGATGCTACCATGCAATTTATTAAACTGGGAGCTAAGATATCTGGCTTCACTGTGCTAGCCCGCAGGGCGTTGTGGCTAAAATCTTGGTCAGCTGATGTTTCTTCCAAATCCAAGCTTCTGGCACTTCCTTACAAGGGTAAGACCTTGTTTGGACCCAGTCTGGCAGAAATAATTTCTGATATTACCGGTGGAAAAGGGTCTTTTCTTCCACAAGACAGGAAGATTAGACCTAAAGGACATCAGAGTAATTTTCATTCCTTTCGTAACCTTAAAGGAAAGCCTTCATCTGTCTCTTCCAAACAGGAACAGCCCAAGCCCTCTTGAAAGCCCAATCAGTCTTGGAATAAGGGGAAGCAATCAAAAAAGCCCGCAGCTGAGTCTAAATCAGCATGATGGTGTTGCCCCCGATTCGGGATCGGATCAAGTGGGGGGGCAGACTTTCTGTGTTTTCTCAAGGTTGGATACGAGATGTCCCAAATTCCTGGGCTGTGGACATAGTATCTCAGGGTTACAAAGTAGAATCAAAACCTTTCCTCCCAGGGGCAGGTTTCACCTCTCAAGATTATCTGCAGACAGATAAAAAGAGAGGCATTCTGGTATTGCAGTCCTCGCGCCTGTGCAGCTGACTGAGATGGAGCGGGAGGCCCGGTGTTTCAACAGAGGAAACAGGTTGCAGAGTAGAGCCGGCTAAGATTGCGCCGCTGGCTGAGTGGATCACTTGCATGATGGAGCCCAACGTACCTACTGCAGCATTGGCGTGAAGATCAGCCATCTCCTGAGGCCCTCCTTGTCACTGGATGCGCTGCCACCAAGCTGGGAGGAGTGACCGGCTGGCCTCCATTCTTTCTGCCCCGGCTTGCTAATCAACAGCCTTCAGACCACAGCTGCCGACGTCAGAGAATTACGGTTGGCCTTCACGCAGGGGAGACTGGTCCCGGTCTGAAATTACAGGGGAACCCCACCTGCTCAATTTGAAAGTCTATACTATAAGTCTCTTGCCCTACCGTTACTGTCTGCCTACATCCATAATGCCGCACAATGCCAGGAGGCAATCTAAGCCTCAGTCCAAGGCCAAGAAGACAGTCTTGGATCATTTTTCCCTTCAAGCCCCCAGAGTACCGTCTCAGTCGGCCTCTAGCCATGCTGATCATGACTCTCAAGATGGGGACTCACAATCCAGTGTCAACTCCTGCATATCTTCTTCCAAATACATCACAGAGACAACTATGCAGAAACTGTTGGCCGCCCAAACCCATTCAATCACCCAAGAGATCCATCGCAGCTCTGCGGAGCTACGGAAGGACATTTCTGAGATTGGGGAATGGGTTGACGATTTGGAATGCAAACAAGACGACTTGGTCACTGACCACACTAACCTGCTGGCATACTCTGAATCTCTGGCAGAACAAATCACGCAACTGGAGCATAAATTGGCTGATTTAGAGGACAGGTCACGCCGCAGCAATATTCGCTTTCATGGCATCCCAGAAGATATTTTACCTGCTGAGTTAAATGGTTACCTCTCAGAGCTGTTTAAAGAACTCTTGGGTACATTCACTATGTCTCCTAATACCTTGGAGCGCTGTCACAGAGCGTTGAGACCGAGAGCGCTTTCGGCAGACAAACCCAGGGATGTAGTTGCATGTTTCCACAGCTATAGCCTGAAAGATCAGATTCTGCAGGCAGCCTTTCGTAAGCCTACCCTACCTGAAAAGTTTAAGAATGTCCAGCTGTTACAAGATCTATCACAACATACCCTCCAGCAAAGGAGATTGCTCTCCCCAATAACAGGGGTTCTGAGGCGTGAAAACATAAAGTACAGATGGGGTTTCCCAACCAAAATACTCATCACAAAAGACAATCGTTCACACACTGTGATTAACCTCACTCAGGGCTTCACGCTACTTGAATCTTGGGGCCTGAGCCCACCTATAAATACCCCCCAATCATCTATCACCCAGTCTAGGCTCAGGGCTTCGGCCCCTGAGTGGCAGGTCAAAGAGCAGAGGCCTTAACGACAGAAACATCTATCCGCCCCTCAGGAGGGGATTCCCTGAAGGCCCACGCACTTGGACTTTGTGCTTCACAGGTTGGGACTCTCAGCTACAAGATGAGTATATATCTCATTTTCCTTATGCTGATCTATTTGTCAGTTATGTTCTGTTTATTGTTCTATTTAAATGTTTATTGTTATGATCCCCTGAGGGTCCATACTTTCGGACTTTGTGATTCACAGGTTTAGACTCTCAGCTACAAGATGATTATATACCTTATTTTTCTGTTATGCTTAATTATATGTCAGTTAAGCTCTGTTCATTGTTCTTTTTAAATGTTTATAGCTATATTTGCACCTCCAGGTCAAACCGCCCCGGTCCCTTTGCCGGACCTTGGTTGTCTCCCCCCCATTTAACCCCAATGTTGGGTTCACCTTGGTGGACTAATTCCGCCACAACAATTTATCAGTTGTTTAATAAAGACTATATTCCTTATGTACTTTCTCTTTCCTTTCCTCCTTTCTTCCTTCTTTCTTCTTCAAGCTCTTGTTCTTATATTGCTTCCCACAATACTTAAATGGCTAACAGGGACACCTTAAAATTTCTCACACATAATGTTAGAGGGTTGAATTCACCTGGTAAGCGCAGTGTCTTCCTTAGGTCTCTCCAACACTCAAACCCAGATGTCGTCTTCCTCCAGGAGACACACTGGAAAGTCGGTAACATTCCCACACTTTTCTCCAAACAATATACAACTGTAGTCCTTGCCCCCTTTACCGCAAAGGCTAGAGGTGTTGCCATCTTAATCCACAAGCGTCTGGCCTGTGAAATTGTCTTCCAAGAAATCGACCCCCAGGCTAGATATATTATTCTTGGCTGCAGACTAAACCAATGCATGCACACCCTAGTATCGATTTACCTCCCTAATTCAGGCCAGTGTAAATGCTTACACAAAATTCTTAAGACAGTTGATAAATATAAGCAAGGTAGAGTTATCCTGGGTGGAGACTTCAACCTTATATGGGACCCCTTGCTTGATAAAAAATCTAATAAACCGAACCCTAACCCTAAATCACACCCTGGATAGGGACTATACGCATTTTTCTCCCCCTCACCTAACCTACACCAGACTGGACTACATTTTTAGCCAATCCCAAACTTTAGACCACGTTAAGGATACTCATATTCTCCCTTGTGCATGGTCTGACCATGATCAAGTGTCACTTACAGCCTACAACTCTCTTACCTCTTCATGCCGACCTACATGGTCTATGCCACACACTATCCTATCCGACATTCCCTTTCGATTGGAATTAGAAAAAGACCTTAGAGAGTTGATTGCTTTAAATGACACTCAAACCGTTACTGACAATACCCTTTGGGGGGCCATCAAGGCCTCAGTTAGAGGCTTGTTTATTAGAAAACAGGCTATTCTTCATAGATCCCATGGGTTGCCCCTTTCGCAAGCCTTTAGCAAGCTCAACGAGTTAGAGAAACTCAATCGACACTCTCCCTCCCCAGCACAGTCCACTGCCATTACAGAACTTAAAGCTCACATACGCACTCTAGAACTACAACGGACGCAGCAGCAGCTTCTGAAATTGAGGCAGCTGTTTTATTACAAAGGGAACAAGGCAGACACCATGCTGGCAAATAAGCTCAGACATAGAGAAAGTGCCTCCCGAATACAAATTCTGAAACATAAGGGCCAGTCCTCCACACTACCTAAACAAATAGGTTCTATGTTCGCTTCCTACTATGAGGAACTTTATAATATCCGGAACTCAGAATCCCCCACCATTACCCCACAACTCGATATTCAGCAGACCCTTCGAAACCTTAACCTCCCTACCCTGACAGACGAACAACAGGACACCCTCAAAGCACCTATTTCTATACTCGAAGTTAGGCGGGTAATTGACTCCCTCAAACCACTCAAGGCCCCGGGCCCGGACGGGTTCCCTGCACTATTCTATAAAACGTACAAAAGGGATCTCATTCCCATTTTGCACCGTTTCTTCCAATACTCTGGCTCTCAGGGCTCTTTTAAAAAGGAGTTCCTGGAAGCCACAATTGTCACTATACCTAAGGCAGGGAAGGACCCCTCTCTGTGTCCCAGTTACCGACCCATATCCCTCATCAACACCGATATCAAGATTTATTCTAAGATTCTTGCGAATTGTATGGCTACTCTGCTACCCAGCTTAATTAATATGGACCAGGTAGGGTTCATACACAATCGCGAAGGTCCTGATAACACCAGACGCCTAATTAATATTGTGTCGGAAGCCACAAGATTGGGAAAACCCTTCTCGGTTATCTCCCTTGATGCCGAGAAGGCGTTCGATCGGGTTCGCTGGGAATACTTGTGGGAGGTACTATACACTCTCAAATTCCCCCAAGAGTCTGTGTCCTTTATTAAAGCCCTGTATTCGTGCCCGTCGGCTAAGGTCAGAGGCTTGGGGTTTTGCTCCAGCTCCTTCCCTTTGACTAATGGAACGCGTCAGGGGTGTCCATTGTCATCCCTTACTTTTTGCCCTCGCTATTGAACCCCTCGCTGAGCTTACGCGTCAAGATCCTCTATCTCCGGAATTACCCTTCACGGTACCACCCATAAAATTGCTCTCTTCGTGGACGACATTACTATATTTACATCCTCCCCCATACAACTATTCCAGCCCTTTTATCGTTGCTCCACCGTTTTGGAGGCATGTCGTTTTATAAGCTTAATGTCTCAAAGACTGAGGTATACACTAAGGGATTCCCCGCAGACTATACTCAGGCATTAATACAAACACATGGGTTTAATCATAAGCCCACTAATATCAAGCACTTAGGAATCTTTATCTCACCAGATAAAACCCAGTTGATACGCGACAACTACCTCCCTTTACTAGCTGAACTAAGATCCTTGCCCTCTAAATGGGATTATAAATCTATCTCTTGGTTGGCAGGATTACGGCCTTTAAATATGTCATTTCTCCCTAATTGACCTACCTCTTTCGTTGCCTGCCTATAAGGCTTACGCGATGTCTGTTTGCTGCAGTTCCAAAGTGGTTTCTCGAAGTACATCTGGCAGGGTAACGCAGCCAGAGTTGCCACATAAGCTACTTCAATACTCGAAATCATTAGGAGGAGTTGCTTCTCCATCTGTTACCCGCTACTACGAAGCAGCCATGCTTTCCCATATTTCACAATGGGGGAGAAACAGATCGTGTGCAAGCAGATGGCGCGCTCTGGAGCAGGCATCCCCTTCCCAGCCAGCAATGTTCATTTGCATGACTTAATTTGGATTCCCCCCACATTGCCGACGCGCCCTTATTATCGAGAATTTATCATTAACGAAATGCCTAAGTTCCTGGGATAAACTGAGACATCTTCCTAAAAATATCCCCCTCACCCCTCGCCTATCCACTCGCTCACTGGTCTGTTGTTGGCCTCCCTGACTCGCACCCTAACACGTGGTCCAACCTGGCCTTTCTTTGGTTTCCGACCTAATCTCACCCCACCCTCCGGATACTACCCAGCCTTTGCCCCAATTAACCGTACGACGGTCACCCCCTCCCAACTAACTACGCTTTGAATACACTCGGATTAAAAGTATCTTGAGATCCTGGGGATTCACCCAGCCCCCTATCCCGTCCCTTGACCGCTTGGGAGACACTATGGAAAAAGGGGGGAAAATTTTGTAGGCCCTTGACTCTCTTCTACTGGCTTGTGGAGGGGCAACTCCCAGATGCATAAGGCACTACATGTCAAAAAATGGGAGGATATATTACATGTGCATTACCCCCAGTCCCTATTGGTCTAGGGCCTTTGACCTCACCTAGAAGAAAGCCATACACTGTACGACTCTTATGAATCATATTATAAATTGCTTTCCCATTGGTTATTTTACCCCAATGAGACTCTTTAGACTTAAACTGATTCCTACCTCCCAGTGTTGGAGGCTCTGTGGGGAAACAGGAGATTCCCTCCACATCTGGTGGGCCTGCCCCAAACTTAAGCATCTGTGGCATAGGGTTTACACTCTTCTAGACAGGTTAAATATACATGTCCCAAAATCCCCCAGAAAACTGCTCTATTACATGTAGCCTTCACTCCCTCCCCAAGTTTCAGAGCTATATGTGTGTGTACCTCTTCTCGGCCACTAGATTGGCGATCACTAGAGCTTGGAAATCCCAGAACCCCCCGAGTTGGTCCTCTGTTGTAGACATCATGGCCTATATTAACTCTATGGAAAGAAATGTGTTCTATACCATAAATAAAATAGACCTCTTCGAGTCGACTTGGGAAAACTGGGCTACAATGTTTAAGCCTCATTGGCTCCCAGGGCTGATATGTAGATGCCTCCCTCTGATCACTCCCGTTGGTGGAATGTCTTCACAAGAGCCCCTCTCCTCTCTTTTCTTCTTCCCCATTTTCCTCTCTTCCTTTTATTTCTTCTCTTTTTCCCCATTCTCTTTCTTTCTTTTTTTTTCTCTCTCTCTTTCTTTCTCTCTCGCTTTTCTTTCTTTCTCTTCCTCTCCCTTTCAAGATGTACCAGCTATTATCCACTCACTCGTAGCTCATCCGTATTGGCTTACGGTTACCAATTGACACGGGGAAAAAGTTTTTTTTCTTTTTTCCCCTCTTCTTTCTGTTGTATATGACCTATATGCAACTTGTTTGGCATTTCCCACTGTGTTTGGGAACTTATTTGTATTGCTAGATTTATTACTATAAAGCTTTAAAAAAAAAAAAAAAAGAGAGAGGCATTCTTAAATTGGTTTGGGATCTTTCCTCCCTGGGGGTGATAGTTCCAGTTCCTGTAAGCGGATCCTGGGCCTGGGATTCTATTCAAATCGGTTGGTGGTTCCAAAAAAAGAAGGAACTTTTCATACCATTCTAGACCTAAAGTGTCTCAACAAGTTTCTCAGGGTGCCCTCCTTCAAAATGGAGACCATTTGGTCCATTCTTCCCTTGGTACAAGAGGGGTCAGTTCATGACAACCATAGACATGAAGGATGCCTATCTTCATGTTCCCATTCATAGGGATCATCACAGGTGCCTGAGATTTGCCTTTCTATTAAAACATTTTCAGTTTGTGGCTCTTCTATTTAGCCTGCCACAGCTCCCAGAATTTTCTCAAAGGTTCTGGGGCTCTGCTTGGCAGTGATAAGGTCTTGGGGAATTGCAGTGGCGCCATACCTGGATGACATATTGGTTCATGTGCCATCTTTCAAAAAGCAATCTCTCATACAGAGACCTAGTTGTCTTTTCTACGTTCCAACAGATGGAAAGTGAAAGAGTTCCCTTGTTCCAGCTTCAAGGGTGGTTTTCTTAGGGACCATAATAGATTCTCTATCTCTGAAAAATTTTCTGACGGAGGTCAGAAGATCCAAAATTCTCTCCCCTTGCCTCTCTCTGCAGTCTACTGTTCGGTCATCAGTGGCTCAATTTATGGAGGTAATTGGTCTGATTATTGCTTTCATGGACATCATTCCCTTTGCTCGTTTCCATTTGAGAGCTTTGCAGTTATGCATGCTCAGGCAGTGGAAAGGGGACCATTCGAATCTGTCTCAAAGAATAGATCTAGATCAGTCGACAAGAGACTCTCTCCCGTGGTGGCACTCTCAGGAGCATCTGTCTCGAGGCACCTGTTTCAGGAGACCTTCCTGGGTGATTGTAACCACAGATGCAGCCTGCTGGGTTGGGGAGCAGTCTGGGACTCGTTAAAGGCGCAGGGGACTATGGACTCAGGAGGGGTCTACTCTCCCCATAAATATATATGAGTTGCCCAATTTATCAGGTTCCAGTCAAGACAATATCACATCAGTGGCTTACAATCAACCACCAGGGTGGAACTCAGAGTTCCTTAGCCATGAAGGAGGTGGCTCGGATTGTTTAGTGGGCAAAAGCTCACTATTGCTGTCTCTCTGCCATCCACATTCCAGGTGTGGACAACTGGGAAGCGGACTTCCTGAGCAGACAGACATTTCATCCGGGGTAGTGGGCTCTCCATCCGGAGGTGTTCTCCAGGTTAACCCTCAAATTGGGAGATGCCGGAGTTGGATCTGATGGCGTCTCGGCAGAATGCAAAGCTTCCAATGGTACGGTTCAAGATCAAGAGATCCGCAGGCCGCCCTGATAGATGCTCTGGCGTCCCTTGGGATTTCAGTCTGGCATATCTGTTTCCTCAGTTTGCTCTTCCACAAGTTATTGCTCGTATCAAACAGGAAGGAGGGCGTCGGTAATTCTAATAGCTCCTGCGTGGCCTTGCAAGATCCTGGTATAGCAGATCTAGTGAATGTCATCTCTTCCACCTTGGAGGCTGCCTCTGAGGAAGGACCTGCTAATTCAGGGTCCATTCCTTCATTCAAATTTTGTTTCTCTGAAGCTGACTGCTTGGAGATTGAACGCTTAGTTCTGTCTAAGCGTGGTTTTTCTGAGTTGGTCATTGAGACCATGATTCAGGCATGCAAGCCTGTTACTAGATGAATTTACCATAAGGTATGGCGTAAATACCTTTATTGGTGCGAATCCAAGGGCTACTCTTGGCGTAGGGTCAGGATTTCTAGGATTTTGTCGTTTCTTCAGGATGGTCTGGAGAAAGGATTGTCAACCAGTTCTCTGAAGGGTCAGATTTCGGCATTATCTATTTTGTTGCATAAGCGTCTGGTGGATGTGCCAGGTGTTCAATATTTTTCTCAGGCCCTGGTCAGGATCAGGCATGTGTTTAAGTCTGTTGCTCCTCCTTGGAGCCTTAACCTTGTTCTTAAAGTTTTTCAGCAGGCTCTGTTTGAACCTATGCATGCCATAGATATTAAGTTGTTATCTTTGGAAGGTTTTGTTTCTTATTGCTATTTCTTCTGCTCGGAGAGTCTTGGAACTCTCGACCTTGCAGTGTGATTCACCTTATCTTATTTTTCATGCTAATAAGGCGGTTCTTTGTACTAAGTTGGTTTTTTTTCTTAAAGTGGTTTCAGATAGAAATGTTAATCAGGAAATTGTTGTTTCTTCTCTATGTCCTAATCCTTCTCATAAGGAGCTTTTGCTGCACAACTTGGATGTTGTGCGTGCTCTGAAATTTTATGTCCAGGCAACTAAGTATTTTCACCAGTCTTCTGTCCTGTTTGATTGTTTCTCTAGAAAGCGTAAAGGTCAGAAAGCTGCTGCTACTTCTCTTTCTCTCTTGTTGACAAGTATTTCGTTTTGCTTATGAGACTGCTGGTCAGCAGCCTCCTGAGAGGATTACGGGCTCATTCCACGAGGGCTATCTCTTCTTCTTGGACTTTCAAAAATGAAGCTTCTGTGGATCAGATCTGCAAGGCTGCAAATTGGTCCTCTCTGCATACTTTTTCCAAATTTGATACTTTTGCCTCGGCTGAGGCCTCTTTTGGAAGAAAGGTTCTTCAAGTGGTGGTGCCTTCTGTTTAGGTCTGCCTGTCTTGTTATCCTTCCCTAGTCATCTGTGTTCTCTAGCTTGGGTATTGGTTCCCACTAGTAATTGATGACGTTGTGAACTCATCATATCTTAGGAAAGAAAATAAAATTTACGCTTACCTGATAAATTTCTTTCTTTCCGGATATGGTGAGTCCACGACCCCTCCCTTAAATTTAAGACAGTTATTTTTTGACTAAACCTCAGGCACCTCTACACCTTTAGCAACAGAAAGTCAAAAAGAGATTTGACAAAAAAGTATGCACTTTTACAGCACTTTCATCTCCCCTAGTCTGTTTGACATTATTTTCTAGGAAGTGGAAAACATTTAAAATTAAAACTTAACTTTTATTACAAAAATAACTCTTAAAACCAAGAAATTTAAAATTACAAAGAAAATTTAAAGATGCATTATCATGATGTGGTTGAGCACCGGTTATTCTTAAACAATCACTGTGGTTTCATACCATATGAAGCGTGCCAGACCCCAATGTGTTATGGAATAAAAGTATACAGTTTCTTATAAAATACTTAAAACCTGGGTGGATAGTATAAGACTATTTTTGCACCATAGTCTGGTAACACACATAATAAATTGGTGTGAAGTGATTATAACATACGTGTTCTTGAGACTATATAAGATTAAATGAGTCAGGATTTTAAACAACAACAAAACTCTGTTGTCTACAAAATAATATCTCACCAGCAAGGTTTATAAAATAGACATAAATTACACGCTAGATTTATTTCCAAAGTAACAGGTATAATGGACAACAAATACTGTGTAGCACTGTACACGTCCACCTGATTACTCTGATGTTACTATTGTGTTTGGTGCAATACTTTATTATTGGCAAGTGTCTCTATATAGAGGTATTTCAGACTAAGAAATCCCACATGTATATTACCTTGTGTGCCAAATTAATTCCACCCCTGTGAGGTTAAATACACCAATATTGCAGCAATTATATAAATATTATCTGAAGCAATCTATAAAACTATATGTCCTGGTTTTGTGCACCAAAGGACCCTTGGCTGTCTCAATGATTGCGTGTTAATATCACACAGGTGAAAAATGATGTTATGCACTGCTTTATCATACAATTGGCAGTGAATATGTTTAAAAATGCATTTACATGCAACATATTTCACATCCACGGAGTCTTTAACAGCAAATAAAACCTATATATATATATATATAGATATATATATATATATATATATATATATATATACTATATATATATATATATATATATTATACACAACAATTGCAACCTTATTGGCTGATATTATTGATGGGTACTGTTAGTGCTGTTATGTAGGGTATTCAAGATATTAGAATCCTTTAGGATGTCTCTTTAAACTTATATTCATTGGTTAGCCCAAACACAGTATTTGCTAATATTGTTGACAATTGGATTGCAGTACTATATAAGTGCACAAAGTAACAAAATCTTGTAAAATAAATGTTTAGATTGCTCCAGTATTGTTATTGTATATATAATATGCAACAAAATGTTTTTTTTAAGGCCTGCATTAACATAGTTGCTGACACAGTATCTATTAAAATTGTTTTTCTTTCATGTAATTGGCAAGAGTCCATGAGCTAGTGACATATAGGGATATACAATCCTACCAGGAGGGGCAAAGTTTCCCAAACCTCAAAATGCCTATAAATACACCCCTGATTTTCTTTGTTGATATGCGCTTCTCAGCATTTTGAAGCACGATTCCTCTCAGAGTACAGTGTTTGTCAGAGGGATATGAAGGGAGTATCACCTATTGATTCTATGGTTTTCCTCACTGGAAATCTTTTCAAAGGTTCTCTGTTATCGATCATAGAGATTCATCTCCTACCTCCCTTTTCAGATCGACGATATACTCTCATATTCCATTACCTCTACTTTTACTGTTTCAGTACTGGTTTGGCTATTTGCTATATGTGGATGGGTGTCTTTCGGTAAGTATGTTTTCATTACTTAAGACACTCTCAGCTATGGTTTGGCACTTTATGTATTAATATAAAGTTTTAAATATATGTTTTGTACTTATATTTGCCATGAGTCAGGTTTATGTATATTTTCGTATATTTTCTTTTGCAGACTATTAGTTTCAAAATTGGTAAACATATTTAGGAAGTTATTTTTTTCTTACCTGGGGTTATAGTCTTTTCTTCAAATTGACTGCTTTTTCATTAATTTTTGTGGGCAAAATTAGGCTCGCAAGGTCGCAAAATGCTGATATTTATTGCATCATTCTTGGCACAAAGGTACGGTCAGTGACGCAATTCGTCATTTCCAGCTGTTGTCAGCGCTAAAAAAATTCATTTTGCGTTGTGCGTCATTCTTGCCGCCAAATATTTTAATTATTTAAACCCCACTTCCTATATGCCTCTTGCCTCTTTTTATGCTCAGAGGGCTATGCTGTTTGGATTTTTTCCCATTCCTGAAACTGTCATATAAGGAAATTGATAATTTTGCTTTATATGTTGTTTTTTTCTCTTACATTTGCAAGATGTCTCAATCTGATCCTGTCTCAGAAACCACTGTTGGAACCCTGCTGCCTGATAACAGTTCTACTAAAGCTAAGTGTATCTGTTGTAAGTTAGCGGAGATTATATCTGCAGCTGTAGTATGTAACAGTTGTCATGATAAGCTTTTACATATCCATCAGTACTAGTACAATGCCTGTTGTTCCTTCAACATCCAATATACATGATATCCCTGTGAATATAAAAGATTTTATTGCTGATGCAATTCAGATGGCTTTGTCTGCTATTCTGCCTTCTAATAAACGTAAAAGGTCTTTTAAAAATTCTCATAAAGTTGATGAAATTTCAAATGACCGACAACATACTGATTTATCCTCCTCTGATGAGGATCTATCTGGTTCAGAAGATCCTACCTCAGATATTGACACTGACAAATCTACTTATCTCTTTAAGATGGCGTATATTCGTTCCTTGTTAAAAGAGGTGTTGATTACTTTGGATATTGAGGAATCTAGTCCTCTTGATACTAAAACTTGTAAACGTTTAAATTCTGTTTATAAACCTACTTTGGTTACTCCAGAGGTTTTTCCAGTTCCTGATACTATTTCTAATATGATTTCAAAGGAACGGAATAGGCCTGGTACTTCTTTTATTCCTTCTTCAAGGTTTAAAAAGTTGAATCCTTTGCCCGCGGTTAGGTTGGAGTTTTGGGAAAAAAATCTCCAAGGTTGATGGGGCTATTTCTAATCTTGCCAAACGTACTACTATTCCTATGGAAGATAGTACTTCTTTTAAGGACCCTTTAGATAGGAAACTTGAATTGTACCTAAGGAAAGCTTATTTATTTTCTGGCTACATTCTTTAGGCCTAGCTATATCCATGGCTGATGTTGCAGCTGCATCAACTTTTTGGTTGGAAAGCTTAGCGCAGCAGGGAAACAGATTCTGATTTAGCTAGCATTGTACGCTTGCTTCACATGTTAATAATTTTATCTGTGATGCTATTTTTTATATAATCAATATTGATGTTAAATCTATGTCTTTAGCTATTTTAGCTAGAAGCGCATTGTGGCTCAAATATTGGAATGCTGACAAAGTTTAGATTACTATCTCTTTCCAAGGTAACAATTTATTTGGTTCTTAGTTGGATTAAAATATTTCAACTGTCACTGGGGGTAAGGGAGTTTTTTTACCTCAGGATAAAGATCCAAGGGTAAATCTAAAAGCTTCTAATCATTTTTGTTCTTTTCGACAAAATAAGAAACATAAAGCCAATCCTTTCCCCCAAAGAATCTGGTTCCAACTGGAAGTTGGAATAAATCCAAGCCTTTTAAGAAACCAAAGCCAGCACCAAAGTCCGCATGAAGGTGCGGCCCTCTTTCCAGCTCAGCTGGTGGGGGACAGATTAAAATTTTTCCAAAACATTTGGGCAGATTCTGTCCAAAATCAATGGATTCAGAGTATTGTCTCTCAAGGGTACTGAATAGGTTTCAGAGTAAGACCTCCTGCGAGAAGATTTTTTTCTTTCACACGTTCCAGCATATCCAGTGAAGGCTCAGGCTTTTCTGAAGTGTGTTTCAGATCTAGAGCTTTCAGGGGTAATCATACCAGTTCAGTTACAGAAACAGGGTCTGGGGTTTTATTCAAATCTATTCATTGTCCCAAAAAAAAAAAAATTCATTCAGACCAGTTCTGGATCTGAAAATTTTGAATCATTTTGTAAGAGTGCCAACTTTTAAAATGGTGACTATAAGGACTATTCTGCCTTTTGTTCAGCAAGGTCATTAAATGTCCACAATAGACTTGCAGGATACATATCTTCATATTCCGATTCATCCAGACCACTATCGGTTTCAGAGATTCTCTTTTCTAGACAAGCATTACCAATTTGTTGCTCTTCCATTTGGCCTAGCGACAGCTCCAAGAATTTTTTCAAAGGTTCTCGGTGCCCTACTGTCTGTAATCAGAGAACAGGGTATTGTGGTGTTTCCTTATTTGGACAATATCTTGGTACTAGCTCAGTCTTTACATTCTGCAGAATCTCACACGAATCAACTAGTGTTGTTTCTTCAAAGACATGGTTGGAGGATCAATTTACCAAAAAAAGTTCCTTGATTCCTCAGACAAGGGTCACCTTTTAGGTTTCCAGATAGATTCAGTGTCTATGACTCTGTCTCTAACAGACAAGAGACAAATAAAATTGGTTTCAGCTTGCCGAAACCTTCAGTCTCAATCATTCCCTTCAGTGGCTATGTGCATGGAAGGTTTTAGTCTCATGACTGCAGCATCGGACGCGATCCCCTTTGCTCGTTTTCATATGAGACCTCTCCATCTTTGTATGCTGAACCAATGGTGCAGGGATTATACAAGGATATCACAATTAATATCCTTAATTCCCATTGTTCGACTCTCTCTGACTTGGTGGTTAGATCACCATTGTATAGTTCAAGGGGCCTCTTTTGTTTGTCCAACCTGGACTGTAGTCACAACAGATGCAAGTCTTTCAGGTTGGGGAGCTGTCTGGGGATCTCTGACAGCACAAGGGGTTTGGAAATCACAAGAGGTGAGATTACCAATCAATATTTTAGAACTCCGTGCTATTTTTAGGACTCTTCAGGTTTGGCCTCTGATGAAGAGAGAACCATTCATTTGTTTTGAGACAGACAATATCACAACTGTGGCATATGTCAATCATCAGGGTGGGACTCACAGTCCCCTAGCTATGAAAGAAGTATCTTGGATACTTTCTTGGGCGGAATCAAGCTCTTGTCTAATTTCTGCAGTGCATATCCCAGGTGTAGACATCTGGGGGAGTGGTCTCTCCATCCAGATGTGTTTTTTCAGATTGTTCAGATGTGGGGTCTTCCAGAAATAGACCTGATGGCTTCCCATCTAAACAAGAAACTTCCCAGGTACTTGTCCAGGTCCAGGGATCCTCAGGCGGAGTCGGTGGATGCGTTAGCAGTTCCTTGGTTTTAACAACCTGCTTATATCTTTTAGCCTATAGTTCTTCCAAAAGTGATCTCCCAGATCATCATGGAACAATCGTTTGTGTTTCTGGCGGCACCAGCATGGCTTTACAGGTTTTGGTATATGTATCTTGTCCGGATGTCCAGTTGCCAACCTTGGCCACTTCCTTTAAGACCAGACCTTCTGTTTCAAGGACCGTTTTTCCATCAGGATCTCAAATCGTTAAATTTGAAGGTATGGAAATTGAACGCTTAGTGCTTAGTCATAGAGGTTTCTCTGACTCAGTGATTGATACTATATTACAGGCTCGTAAATCTGTTTTTAGGAAGATTTATTATCGAGTTTGGAAAACTTATATTTCATGGTGTTTTTCTCATAAATTCTCCTGGCATTCTTTTAGAATTCCTAGAATTTTACAGTTTCTTCAGGATGGTTTGGATAAAGGTTTGTCTGCAAGTTCCTTGAAGGGATATATCTCTGCTCTTTCTGTTTTATTTCACAGAAAGATTGCTAAGCTTCCTGATATTCACTGTTTTGTGCAGGCTTTGGTCCGTATCAAGCCTATCATTAAATCAATTTCTCCTCCTTGGAGTCTTAATTTGGTTTTGAAGGCTTTACAGGCTCCTCATTTTGAGCCGATGCATTGTTTGGACATTAAACTACTTTCTTGGAAAGTGTTGTTCCTTTTGGCTATCTCTTCTGCTAGATGAGTTTCTGAATTATATGCTCTTTCTTGTGAGTCTCCTTTTCTGATTTTCCATCAGGATAAGGCAGTTTTCTTCATTTAAATTTTTACCTAAAGTTGTGAATTCTAACAACATTAATAGGGAAATGGTCGTTACCTCTTTGTGTCCTAATCCTAAGAATTCTTTGGAGAGATCCTTACATTCTCTGGATGTTGTAAGAGCTTTGAAATATTATCTTGAAGCTACTAAAGATTTCAGGAAGACTTCTAGTCTATTTGTTGTATTTTCTGGTCCTAGGAAAGGTCAGAAAGCTTCTGCCATTTCCTTGGCATCCTGGTTAAAGCTTTTGATTCATCAGGCTTATTTGGAATCGGGTCAGGCCCCGCCTCAGAGAACCACAGCTCATTCTACTAGATCAGTTTCCACTTTGTGGGCTTTTCAGAATGAAGCTTCAGTTGATCAGATTTGCAAAGCAGCAACTTGGTCTTCTTTGCATACATTTACTAAATTCTACCATTTTGATGTATTTGCCTCTTCGGAAGCATTTTTTGTTAGAAAAGTTCTTCAGGCAGCTGTTTCAGTTTGATTCCTCTGCTTATGTTTTAAGTTTTTTCTTTTTCAATTATGAGAAAATGTTTGTTTTTTTTAGATGTGGATTTAATTTCAGCGGAAAATGGCTGTTTTTATTTTTATCCCTCCCTCTCTAGTGACTCTTCTGTGGAGTACCACATCTTGGGTATTACTATCCCATACGTCACTAGCTCATGGACTCTTGCCAATTACATGAAAGAAAACATAATTTATGTTAAAACTTACCTGATAAATTAATTTCTTTCATATTGGCAAGAGTCCATGAGATCCACCCTTTTTATGGTGGTTGTTTTTTTGTATAAAGCATAATTATATTTCCAGTTCCTTTTGTTGATGCTTTTTACTCCTTTTTCTATCACCCCACTACTTGGCTATTCTTTAAATTGAATTGTGGGTGTGGTGAGGGGTGTATTTATAAGCATTTTGAGGTTTGGGAAACTTTGTCCCTACTGGTAGGATTGTATATCCCCATACATCACTAGCTCATGGACTCTTGCCAATATGAAAGAAATGAATTTATCAGGTAAGTTCTTACATAAATTATGTTTTTCAACCACTTGAAGTATACATCCTATGTACAAATGCTGGGCCGTTAAATTTTTAGGTTATCATACAATCTTTAGTCAAAACGAAATATAAGGCAGTCCCACATGTGTATGACCTGATACGGTCAAATTGTTCCACTAGTTAAAGTTAGACACGCTACTGAAACAGAGATTGTTTGAGCTACATTATATTATCTACCCATATATTGGTATACCGAGTGCTTTGTTAGCGTTTACTATAATCAACATCAGCATCAATTTGCTTTGATACATTAAAAAGTTAAAGTTTACTGGGCATTTCAACTACACTCCCTTAACATGTTTTGCCGTGTCTGGCTTTTTCCATTATACCTGTTACTTTGGAGATAATTTAGCGTGCAATTTATGTCTATCTTATAAACCTTTCTGGTGAGATATTATTTTGTAAACAACAGAGTCTTGTTGTTGTTTAAAATCCTGACTCATTTAATTTTATATAGTTTCAAGAACACGTATGTTATAATCACTTCACCCCAATTTATTCTGTGTGTTACCAGACTACGGTGCAAAAATAGTCTAATACCATCCACCCAGGTTATAAGTATTTTATAAGAAACTGTATACTTTTATTCCATAACACTTTGGGGTCTAATACGCTTCATATGGTATGAAACCACAGTGATTGTTTAAAGGGCCACTAAACCCCACATTTTTCTTTCATGATTCGGATAGAGAATACAATTTTAAACAACATTCCAATTCACTTCCATTATCTAATTTGCTGCAATCTTTAGATATCCTTTGTTAAAGAAATAGCAATGCACATTGGTGACCCAATCACATGAGGCATCTATGTGCAGCCAGTGCCAGCCACCAATCAGAAGCTACTGAGCCTATCTAGATATGCTTTTCAGGAAAGAATATCAAGAGAATGAAGCATATTAGATAATAGAAGTAAATTAGAAAGTTGTTTAAAATGGGATTCTCTATCTGAATCATGAAAGAAACAAATTGGGTTTAATGTCCCTTTAAGAATAACCAGTGCTCAACCACATCATGATAATGCATCTTTAAATTTTCTTTGTAATTTTAAATTTTAAATTTCTTGGTTTTAAGTTATTTTTGTAATAAAAGTTATGTTTTAATTTTGAATAAGTTTTCCACTTCCTAGAAAATGATGTCATACAGACTAGGGGAGATGGAAGTGCTGTAAAAGTGTATACTTTTTAGTCAAATCTCTTTTTGACTTTCTGTTGCTTATTGTACCCATGCACAAGCACTTCAGCCCACAAGGTATACCCTAATATAAGCCATATAGGGCATCCCTTTACGTGTGTATTTCTATTGCAACCCTTTTTTTGTTTGTACTTCTACACCTTTGTGTTATTCCTTTTTTCATTTTCCTTTGGTCGAATGACTGGGGATTGTGGGTAGGGGAGTGACACTTAACAGCTTTGATGGGGTGCTCTTTGCCTCCTCCTGCTGTCCAGTAATGATATTCCCACTAGTAATTATTGACTTTGTGGACTCACCGTATCCGGAAATAAATAAATGTATCAGGTAAGCATACATTTTCTTTTTCACCAGCAAAGTATCTGGTTTATTTATCATCAGAGTCCTTATCTTATTTTCTATTAAGTAACATAAGGTATTTTCTCTGCATTTTTCTTTTTTTCAGTCAGGACATTGTAGTTCACTTTCTTTGTTCTATTTCAATTTTTAAAGAGTCTTTAATTTGTTCTCATCCCATTCAAAAAATCAAAAATAATTTGTCCATGTATGAGTCAGACTACAGTTGTTGCACTAGCATCCTGGTTAAAGTTCCCATTGAAGTATAGCTTTATTGGAAGCAGGAAATGTTCTTCCAGAAATTTTACAATTATTTTTTCTACTAGATTAGTTCCACTTTGGGGACCCTTTTTAAAATGAAGCTTCTGTTCGGTAGATTACACAGCAACAACTTGGTTTTCTTTACTCTTTTCTTTTGTGATAGTTTTTCACAGGAAAGTCTTACAGTCTTAGTGGTTACCATAATTTTACGAGTTATGCAATAACTGTTGCGCGCAAGCTATATAATGCTTTTCTCTGTTTTTTGCATGCAACGGAAATAGCGCACATATTGCAAATACATATTTCTATACATACCTGTATATCTATTCTATTAGATATATAGGTGTAGATATGTATCTTACATTAACAGTAACAGGTATATATAAATATATATTTAATAATAAAAAGTAAAATGTTTCTATGTGAAGAGCATTGGAATGTAAAATATGCGTTACGCTATTCGGGGTTCGCAATTTAGGACTAACTTTTTTTTTTAATTATCATACATACTGTAAAAAATATAGACGTATTCTATGGATTCTTTAGAATATTTTACAGTATAATAATTTTAAATAATTCTGTTGAATATTTTTTAATAGTTTATATTTAATATTTCTATAACATGCATTGAACATCGCAGTTCTTCATGTGCACTAACCCAACTGAGTTAGTCCTAACTTACCAAAACCTATGCATTTTATGCATATTTTACAATCCAGAGCTATTCACATAGAAAAAAAAATACTTTTTTATTATTAAATATATATTTCTCTATATATATGATACTTTTAATGTAAAATACATCTATAGGAATATATATACATATATAGGTGTGTGTGTGTGTGTGTGTATATATATATATATATATATATATATATATATATATATATATATACATAAAGGGTTCCAGTGAACAGAGGCACTCGCCGGTATAGTGAACAAAGTGTTTTTATTCTATCACATCACAATAAACGTTTTCGGGCAGTAATGCCCGTCATCAGACTCCTGTGAATACAAACAGTGTAAATTTGTTATTACCTGACCAGGGCCTAAATAGACCATGAGCTGCCCGGAACGCCACCAGCCCCTCCGCTGCCGCACCGGAAAACCGGAAGTGACGCGTAAGCGTCTGACGTCACACGTTGGAAGCCGTAGCGCCCGGACCACTCCTGGCAGGAAACAAAAAAATGATTACAAAAGTGCAAATAACATTGATTACTCATCTTGACATAGTGTATATATGTAAGTAAATAAGTGACTTAATCCAGTGGGATAATTTTATGTGATTGGGAAATATGTGCATATTCGATAGTGTAAATTGCTGTGAAAGATAGTGTAAAAATTAAAAGTTAAAAAGTCTATAGGAGAGCTATTAAGTGACAGGTTATCTCCTCATTATCGGCCAATGTTCCTTATATGTAGGGCTAAAAAATTATATAAGTAGATATTGCTCTATAGCAGGAGCAATCATATAAGTGCCCCATATGTGTTTGGCAATTTACTATTTGCTAGATCAAGGTGTCATCGTGGTACTGGTAGTTATTTCTTCACAGTAGTGAAGAGCAGTGTAGTAATAATAATTATACTTTCTGATTAGTACAGTTTACAGATAGCTACGCCAATCTAGATGGGTATTTAGACCCCCTGGAGTCATGGTACCCAATTCAAAAGTCCATTTCACCTCCAATTGTAGCAGTCGTCTGCCCCTATCACCCCCTCTGGGAGAGGGGGGGTACATGGTCAATAAGGGTATATTTTAAGTCCTTAACTGTATGACCTGTTTGCGCAAAATGTCGGGCAACTGGTTGCTCAGATGTCCCCTTTTCTATAGCCGTCCTTATTGATGACCTGTGATTGGCCATTCTGGTACGCAGGTCATCTTCTGTTTTCCCCACATAAAATATACCACATACACAATGTAGGAGATAAACCACATGTGTAGTGGTACATGTCATCCGATGTTTGTGTTGATATTTTTTCTTTTTATAGGGGTGTGTGAAATAGGTTCCTGTGATGAGAGCACTGCAGGTAGTACATCCCAGACACTTGAAACAACCTGTTTTTTTATTTTTATTCAGCCAGGTTCTTTTTTCATAATTATGTGTCGGGTCAGTATGTACAAGATAATCCTTGAGGGACTTAGCTCTTTTATAGCCAATCCTAGGTGGTGCTAGGTTTTTGAATGGAAGAGTATTGTCCGTACTCAAGATGTCCCAATTCTTGTGCAAGCTAGTTATCAAATTGTGTTTATCTTGTGTATAAGTTGTTATGAAAGTCATTCTACGTTGCATCTTTTCTTTTGTGGTATCGGTATCTTGTATTCTGAGTTCTTGTTCTGTTTTTCTGAGTTGGCTCTCTGGATATCCTCGTTGGGTGAAGCGCTCCTTCATTTCTCCAAGCTGTATATCTACGTTATTTTGTTGCGTGTTGTTTCTAATGACTCTCATAAGCTGAGATTTGGGTAGAGCCTTTTTTAGCGCTGGGGGGTGACAGCTGGTATAGTGCAATAAGGAGTTCCTGTCGGTATCCTTTTTATACAGCGTGGACTGTATATGATTGTCCTCCTTATACAAATGTAGGTCCAAAAAATCTATGGTTTTGTTGCTATAATTCATTTTGAACTTGATATCTGGGGATACTTGGTCCAACTGTTTAAACCATATAAGTAGTTCTTCTTCGGTACCACGCCAGATTAGAATGAGATCGTCTATGTACCATTTAAACAGCTGTATTCTAGAATCTAGAAAAAGGTCTGTATCTTCAGTTTCGAATATCTCCATGAACAAGTTTGCATAGGATGGGGCCACATTGGACCCCATCGCTGTGCCTGTTAGTTGTAAATAGAGTTGATTTTCGAATTTAAAATAATTCGTTGTCAAACAAAACTCAAGTAGTGTCAGCAGTATTTCTGCTGGAGGTCCCACATATGGATAACGTTGGAGCTGTTTAGTAATTGCTCTCATTCCTAGATGGTGAGGAATCGCTGTATAAAGACTGGTAACGTCAAGCGTTACCAGTATGTCTGTGTCCAATACTGGTCCCATATTTCCAATGATGTTAAGGAGCATATTGGAATCCAATAAAAAGGTATCCATATTTCTCACAAGTGGCTGAAGAAAAGAATCTGTGAATTTTGCTAGTGGTTGATGTAAGGACTGGATAGCTGACACAATTGGTCGTCCAGGTGGTTGGTTTAGCCTCTTGTGGATCTTGGGAACCGTGTAGAACACTGGTATTCGTGGATATTGTGTCTTCAGGAATCCCAGTTCTTGTTTTGTAATATAGCCTTCTGTATGGGTTTGGTCAAGAAACTTGTCTATCTTTTCCTTGAAGTATCCCGTGGGATCTCTTGGTAGCTTTCGGTAGGTCTGTGGATCTTCTAGCTGGGCTAGGGCTTCCATCTTGTAGTCACTATATTTCTGAAGGACTATAGCCCCACCCTTGTCAGCCTCCCGTATAATGATAGATGGATCCTTTGCCAGGTTTTGTAGAGCCTCACGTTCCTTCCTCGATAGGTTGTTAAAGCCTTTGTTCTTTTGTTGTTGGATTTGTTTAGTCATATCCATAGTCGTCAATCTGTGGTAAGTACGGATACTTGCATTATGACTGAGGGTCAAATGTTGACCTCTTCTTAAAAATGGAGGTTGTGGGTTCTTCCTCTGCTGTTATAGCAAATTTCTCCTTTAGTTTCAATTGTCTCTGAAATCTTTGTAAGTCAATATATAGACCAAACTTGTCAGTGCTACATGTTGGTATGAAGGTTAGGCCTTTATTCAGCACGATTTCCTCAGTGGTAGTTAATGGTCTGCTACTGAGGTTTACTACTATATTGGCCCCTATTTGTTTGGTGGACGTGGGGGCTTTTTCTTTGTAGCCACCCCTTCGGGGGTGTGGTCTCGGCCTACCCCGTTTTTTGAGCGGGCGGTCACCCCTGCTGCACGTGCCTGTTGGTTCATTGTGCTTTGTTGTGGGGTTTCCCCTTCTGAACTTGATCCTGATGAATCCACGGTCTGTAGTGTAGATGGTTTCTTATATCTCATCCTCCTCTGTCTACCCTGGTACACTCTTTGTCTGTCTTGTGCTGACAGTTGCCATATATAGATACGTCTGTCTCTATAATCTTCAGTTACTGTAGCCAGTTTTTTATTTTTAAACTGTATCAGGTCTTTTTCATAGTTAGAGACTTGTGTCTGTAGTTTTTCCAGCCAGTTTTCTTGCTTGTCCTGTTGCATACTTTCAAGATTGATAGATTCGTACTGATGTATCTCCAATTTGGTTTGGTGTAGCAGTGTGGTAACTTCCTGTATAACCAGGCGTATAAGGTCCAGGGAGCATTTATTTAATACACTACACCATTTCTCACAGAATACTGGGTTGTACCGCCCTATAGTTGGTGTGTTCCTTATTCTAAACCCCTGTGGGATGTATCTTTTTCGGTGGTATTCTGAGAGGTACGCACCATGCAGTTCCAGATCCTTTTGTCGTTTTTTCAGTTTTAGTAGATGGTTAAACGTATATGAAGGTTTATTTACTGTTGGTGTGATGGTAAGTACATCAAATAGTATGGCTTGTGCATCCTCATCTGTGAAGTGTAACGTTGTTGCTCCTTGTATTTCCTCCATATCACCACCTTCCATGTGGGCCTGTCCGGTTGTTAACGATAGCTCTCCCTGAGACATGTTAAAAACAAAAAATCCCAGTGTCTATCAAAAGTTCTTGTATCTTTTTTATAAAGTAATCCAGTTATATCCTGCCGTTATGGCAGCGTTTAATGGATAGGGTGCTGTAGTAAAAAAATTAAGTATAAATCCAGTAGTACCAGCACTCGCTATTAAATTGCAGCGTCGGGGTGCTCCCAAGTATTAAATATGCATAAAGGGTTCCAGTGAACAGAGGCACTCGCCGGTATAATGAGCAAAGTGTTTTTATTCTATCACATCAGAATAAACGTTTTCGGGCAGTAATGCCCGTCATCAGACTCCTGTGAATACAAACAGTGTAAATTTGTTATTACCTGACCAGGGCCTAAATAGACCATGAGCTGCCCGGAACGCCACCAGCCCCTCCGCTGCCGCACCGGAAAACCGGAAGTGACGCGTAAGCGTCTGACGTCACACGTTGGAAGCCGTAGCGCCCGGACCACTCCTGGCAGGAAACAAAAAAATTATTACAAAAGTGCATATAACATTGATTACTCATCTTGACATAGTGTATATATGTAAGTAAATAAGTGACTTAATCCAGTGGGATAATTTTATGTGATTGGGAAATATGTGCATATTCGATAGTGTAAATTGCTGTAAAAGATAGTGTAAAAATTAAAAGTTAAAAGTTAAAAAGTCTATAGGAGAGCTATTAAGTGACAGGTTATCTCCTCATTATCGGCCAATGTTCCTTATATGTAGGGCTAAAAAATTATATAAGTAGATATTGCTCTATAGCAGGAGCAATCATATAAGTGCCCCATATGTGTTTGGCAATTTACTATTTGCTAGATCAAGGTGTCATCGTGGTACTGGTAGTTATTTCTTCACAGTAGTGAAGAGCAGTGTAGTAATAATAATTATACTTTCTGATTAGTACAGTTTACAGATAGCTACGCCAATCTAGATGGGTATTTAGACCCCCTGGAGTCATGGTACCCAATTCAAAAGTCCATTTCGCCTCCAATTGTAGCAGTCGTCTGCCCCTATCACCCCCTTTGGGAGAGGGGGGTACATGGTCAATAAGGGTATATTTTAAGTCCTTAACTGTATGACCTGTTTGCACAAAATGTCGGGCAACTGGTTGCTCAGATGTCCCCTTTTCTATAGCCGTCCTTATTGATGACCTGTGATTGGCCATTCTGGTACGCAGGTCATCTTCTGTTTTCCCCACATAAAATATACCACATACACAATGTAGGAGATAAACCACATGTGTAGTGGTACATGTCATCCGATGTTTGTGTTGATATTTTTTCTTTTTATAGGGGTGTGTGAAATAGGTTCCTGTGATGAGAGCACAGCAGGTAGTACATCCCAGACACCTGAAACAACCTGTTTTTTTATTTTTATTCATGTGGTATATTTTATGTGGGGAAAACAGAAGATGACCTGCGTACCAGAATGGCCAATCACAGGTCATCAATAAGGACGGCTATAGAAAAGGGGACATCTGAGCAACCAGTTGCCCGACATTTTGCGCAAACAGGTCATACAGTTAAGGACTTAAAATATACCCTTATTGACCATGTACCCCCCTCTCCCAGAGGGGGTGATAGGGGCAGACGACTGCTACAATTGGAGGCGAAATGGACTTTTGAATTGGGTACCATGACTCCAGGGGGTCTAAATACCCATCTAGATTGGCGTAGCTATCTGTAAACTGTACTAATCAGAAAGTATAATTATTATTACTACACTGCTCTTCACTACTGTGAAGAAATAACTACCAGTACCACGATGACACCTTGATCTAGCAAATAGTAAATTGCCAAACACATATGGGGCACTTATATGATTGCTCCTGCTATAGAGCAATATCTACTTATATAATTTTTTAGCCCTACATATAAGGAACATTGGCCGATAATGAGGAGATAACCTGTCTCTTAATAGCTCTCCTATAGACTTTTTAACTTTTAATTTTTACACTATCTTTTACAGCAATTTACACTATCGAATATGCACATTTCTTTCATGTAATTAGCAAGAGTCCATGAGCTAGTGACGTATGGGATATACATTCCTACCAGGAGGGGCAAAGTTTCCCAAACCTCAAAATGCCTATAAATACACCCCTCACCACACCCACAATTCAGTTTTACAAACTTTGCCTCCGATGGAGGTGGTGAAGTAAGTTTGTGCTAGATTCTACGTTGATATGCGCTCCGCAGCAAGTTGGAGCCCGGTTTTCCTCTCAGCGTGCAGTGAATGTCAGAGGGATGTGAGGAGAGTATTGCCTATTTGAATGCAGTGATCTCCTTCTACGGGGTCTATTTCATAGGTTCTCTGTTATCGGTCGTAGAGATTCATCTCTTACCTCCCTTTTCAGATCGACGATATACTCTTAGATATACCATTACCTCTGCTGATTCTCGTTTCAGTACTGGTTTGGCTTTCTACAAACATGTAGATGAGTGTCCTGGGGTAAGTAAATCTTATTTTCTGTGACACTCTAAGCTATGGTTGGGCACTTTGTTTATAAAGTTCTAAATATATGTATTCAAACATTTATTTGCCTTGACTCAGAATGTTCAACTTTCCTTATTTTTCAGACAGTCAGTTTCATATTTGGGATAATGCATTTGATTTAATCATTTTTTCTTACCTTCAAAAATTTGACTCTTTTTCCCTGTGGGCTGTTAGGCTCGCGGGGGCTGAAAATGCTTCATTTTATTGCGTCATTCTTGGCGCAGACTTTTTTGGCGCAAAAATTATTTTTCCGTTTCCGGCGTCATACGTGTCGCCGGAAGTTGCGTCATTTTTTTGACGTTATTTTGCGCCAAAAATGTCGGCGTTCCGGATGTGGTGTCATTTTTGGCGCCAAATAATGTGGGCGTCTTATTTGGCGCTAAAAAATATGGGCGTCGCTTTTGTCTCCACATTATTTAAGTCTCATTTTTCATTGCTTCTGGTTGCTAGAAGCTTGTTCTTTGGCATTTTTTCCCATTCCTGAAACTGTCATTTAAGGAATTTGATCAATTTTGCTTTATATATGTTGTTTTTTTCTCTTACATATTGCAAGATGTCTCACGTTGCATCTGAGTCAGAAGATACTACAGGAAAATCGCTGTCTAGTGCTGGATCTACCAAAGCTAAGTGTATCTGCTGTAAACTTTTGGTAGCTATTCCTCCAGCTGTTGTTTGTATTGATTGTCATGACAAACTTGTTAATGCAGATAATATTTCCTTTAGTAAAGTACCATTGCCTGTTGCAGTTCCTTCAACATCTAAGGTGCAGAATGTTCCTGATAACATAAGAGATTTTGTTTCTGAATCCATAAAGAAGGCTATGTCTGTTATTTCTCCTTCTAGTAAACGTAAAAAATCTTTTAAAACTTCTCTCCCTACAGATGAATTTTTAAATGAACATCATCATTCTGATTCTGATGACTCTTCTGGTTCAGAGGATTCTGTCTCAGAGGTTGATGCTGATAAATCTTCATATTTATTTAAAATGGAATTTATTCGTTCTTTACTTAAAGAAGTACTAATTGCTTTAGAAATAGAGGATTCTGGTCCTCTTGATACTAATTCTAAACGTTTGGATAAGGTATTTAAAGCTCCTGTGGTTATTCCAGAAGTTTTTCCTGTTCCTAATGCTATTTCTGCAGTAATTTCCAAAGAATGGGATAAATTGGGTAATTCATTTACTCCTTCTAAACGTTTTAAACAATTATATCCTGTGCCGTCTGACAGATTAGAATTTTGGGACAAAATCCCTAAAGTTGATGGGGCTATTTCTACCCTTGCTAAACGTACTACTATTCCTACGTCAGATGGTACTTCGTTTAAGGATCCTTTAGATAGGAAAATTGAATCCTTTCTAAGAAAAGCTTATCTGTGTTCAGGTAATCTTCTTAGACCTGCTATATCTTTGGCTGATGTTGCTGCAGCTTCAACTTTTTGGTTGGAAACTTTAGCGCAACAAGTAACACATCATGATTCTCATGATATTATTATTCTTCTTCAGCATGCTAATAATTTTATCTGTGATGCCATTTTTGATATTATCAGAGTTGATGTCAGGTTTATGTCTCTAGCTATTTTAGCTAGAAGAGCTTTATGGCTTAAAACTTGGAATGCTGATATGGCTTCTAAATCAACTCTACTTTCTATTTCTTTACAGGGTAACAAATTATTTGGTTCTCAGTTGGATTCCATTATTTCAACTGTTACTGGTGGGAAAGGAACTTTTTTACCACAGGATAAAAAATCTAAAGGTAAAAACAGGGCTAATAATCGTTTTCGTTCCTTTCGTTTCAACAAAGAACAAAAGCCTGATCCTTCATCCTCAGGAGCAGTTTCAGTTTGGAAACCATCTCCAGTCTGGAATAAATCCAAGCCAGCTAGAAAGGCAAAGCCTGCTTCTAAGTCCACATGAAGGTGCGGCCCTCATTCCAGCTCAGCTGGTAGGGGGCAGGTTACGTTTTTTCAAGGAAATTTGGATCAACTCTGTTCACAATCTTTGGATTCAGAACATTGTTTCAGAAGGGTACAGAATTGGTTTCAAGATGAGACCTCCTGCAAAGAGATTTTTTCTTTCCCGTGTCCCAGTAAATCCAGTAAAAGCTCAAGCATTTCTGAATTGTGTTTCAGATCTAGAGTTGACTGGAGTAATTATGCCAGTTCCAGTTCCGGAACAGGGGATGGGGTTTTATTCAAATCTCTTCATTGTACCGAAGAAGGAGAATTCCTTCAGACCAGTTCTGGATCTAAAAATATTGAATCGTTATGTAAGGATACCAACGTTCAAGATGGTAACTGTAAGGACTATCTTGCCTTTTGTTCAGCAAGGGAATTATATGTCCACAATAGATTTACAGGATGCATATCTGCATATTCCGATTCATCCAGATCATTATCAGTTCCTGAGATTCTCTTTTCTGGACAAGCATTACCAGTTTGTGGCTCTGCCGTTTGGCCTAGCTACAGCTCCAAGAATTTTTACAAAGGTTCTCGGTGCCCTTCTGTCTGTAATCAGAGAACAGGGTATTGTGGTATTTCCTTATTTGGACGATATCTTGGTACTTGCTCAGTCTTTACATTTAGCAGAATCTCATACGAATCGACTTGTGTTGTTTCTTCAAGATCATGGTTGGAGAATCAATTTACCAAAAAGTTCATTGATTCCTCAGACAAGGGTAACCTTTCTGGGTTTCCAGATGGATTCAGTGTCCATGACTCTGTCTTTAACAGACAAGAGACGTCTAAAATTGATTGCAGCTTGTCGAAACCTTCAGTCACAATCATTCCCTTCGGTAGCCTTATGCATGGAAATTCTAGGTCTTATGACTGCTGCATCGGACGCGATCCCCTTTGCTCGTTTTCACATGCGACCTCTTCAGCTCTGTATGCTGAATCAATGGTGCAAGGATTACACAAAGATATCTCAATTAATATCTTTAAAACCGATTGTTCGACACTCTCTAACATGGTGGACAGATCACCATCGTTTAATTCAGGGGGCTTCTTTTGTGCTTCCGACCTGGACTGTAATTTCAACAGATGCAAGTCTCACAGGTTGGGGAGCTGTGTGGGGATCTCTGACGGCACAAGGAGTTTGGGAATCTCAGGAGGTGAGATTACGATCAATATTTTGGAACTCCGTGCAATTTTCAGAGCTCTTCAGTTTTGGCCTCTTCTGAAGAGAGAATCGTTCATTTGTTTTCAGACAGACAATGTCACAACTGTGGCATACATCAATCATCAAGGAGGGACTCACAGTCCTCTGGCTATGAAAGAAGTATCTCGAATTTTGGTTTGGGCGGAATCCAGCTCCTGTCTAATCTCTGCGGTTCATATCCCAGGTATAGACAATTGGGTAGCGGATTATCTCAGTCGCCAAACGTTGCATCCGGGCGAATGGTCTCTTCACCCAGAGGTATTTCTTCAGATTGTTCAAATGTGGGAACTTCCAGAAATAGATCGGATGGCGTCCCATCTAAACAAGAAACTTCCCAGGTATCTGTCCAGATCCCGGGATCCTCAGGCGGAGGCAGTGGATGCATTATCACTTCCTTGGAAGTATCATCCTGCCTATATCTTTCTGCCTCTAGTTCTTCTTCCAAGAGTAATCTCCAAGATTCTGAAGGAATGCTCGTTTGTTCTGCTGGTAGCTCCGGCATGGCCTCACAGGTTTTGGTATGCGGATCTTGTCCGGATGGCCTCTTGCCAACCGTGGACTCTTCCGTTAAGACCAGACCTTCTGTCACAAGGTCCTTTTTTCCATCAGGATCTGAAATCCTTAAATTTAAAGGTATGGAGATTGAACGCTTGATTCTTGGTCAAAGAGGTTTCTCTGACTCTGTGATTAATACTATGTTACAGGCTCGTAAATCTGTATCTAGAGAGATATATTATAGAGTCTGGAAGACTTATATTTCTTGGTGTCTTTCTCATCATTTTTCTTGGCATTCTTTTAGAATACCGAGAATTTTACAGTTTCTTCAGGATGGTTTAGATAAGGGTTTGTCCGCAAGTTCCTTGAAAGGACAAATCTCTGCTCTTTCTGTTCTTTTTCACAGAAAGATTGCTATTCTTCCTGATATTCATTGTTTTGTACAAGCTTTGGTTCGTATAAAACCTGTCATTAAGTCAATGTCTCCTCCTTGGAGTTTGAATTTGGTTCTGGGAGCTCTTCAAGCTCCTCCGTTTGAACCTATGCATTCATTGGACATTAAATTACTTTCTTAGAAAGTTTTGTTCCTTTTGGCCATCTCTTCTGCCAGAAGAGTTTCTGAATTATCTGCTCTTTCTTGTGAGTCTCCTTTTCTGATTTTTCATCAGGATAAGGCAGTGTTGCGAACTTCTTTTGAATTTTTACCTAAAGTTGTGAATTCCAACAACATTAGTAGAGAAATTGTGGTTCCTTCATTATGTCCTAATCCTAAGAATTCTAAGGAGAAATCGTTGCATTCTTTGGATGTTGTTAGAGCTTTGAAATATTATGTTGAAGCTACTAAATCTTTCCGAAAGACTTCTAGTCTATTTGTTATCTTTTCCGGTTCTAGAAAAGGCCAGAAAGCTTCTGCCATTTCTTTGGCATCTTGGTTGAAATCTTTAATTCATCTTGCCTATGTTGAGTCGGGTAAAACTCCGCCTCAGAGAATTACAGCTCATTCTACTAGGTCAGTTTCTACTTCCTGGGCGTTTAGGAATGAAGCTTCGGTTGATCAGATTTGCAAAGCAGCAACTTGGTCCTCTTTGCATACTTTTACTAAATTCTACCATTTTGATGTATTTTCTTCTTCTGAAGCAGTTTTTGGTAGAAAAGTACTTCAGGCAGCGGTTTCAGTTTGAATCTTCTGCTTATGTTTTTCATTAAACTTTATTTTGGGTGTGGATTATTTTCAGCAGGAATTGGCTGTCTTTATTTTGTCCCTCCCTCTCTAGTGACTCTTGTGTGGAAAGATCCACATCTTGGGTAGTCATTATCCCATACGTCACTAGCTCATGGACTCTTGCTAATTACATGAAAGAAAACATAATTTATGTAAGAACTTACCTGATAAATTAATTTCTTTCATATTAGCAAGAGTCCATGAGGCCCGCCCTTTTTTTGTGGTGGTTATGATTTTGTATAAAGCACAATTATTCCAATTCCTTATTTTATATGCTTTCGCACTTTTTTATCACCCCACTTCTTGGCTATTCGTTAAACTGAATTGTGGGTGTGGTGAGGGGTGTATTTATAGGCATTTTGAGGTTTGGGAAACTTTGCCCCTCCTGGTAGGAATGTATATCCCATACGTCACTAGCTCATGGACTCTTGCTAATATGAAAGAAATGAATTTATCAGGTAAGTTCTTACATAAATTATGTTATTTCCCAATCACATAAAATTATCCCACTGGATTAAGTCACTTATTTACTTACATATATACACTATGTCAAGATGAGTAATCAATGTTATATGCACTTTTGTAATAATTTTTTTGTTTCCTGCCAGGAGTGGTCCGGGCGCTACGGCTTCCAACGTGTGACGTCAGACGATTACGCGTCACTTCCGGTTTTCCGGTGCGGCAGCGGAGGGGCTGGTGGCGTTCCGGGCAGCTCATGGTCTATTTAGTCCCTAGTCAGGTAATAACAAATTTACACTGTTTGTATTCACAGGAGTCTGATGACGGGCATTACTGCCCGAAAACGTTTATTCTGATGTGATAGAATAAAAACACTTTGCTCATTATACCGGCGAGTGCCTCTGTTCACTGGAACCCTTTATGCATATTTAATACTTGGGAGCACCCCGACGCTTTAATTTAATAGCGAGTGCTGGTACTACTGGATTTATATATATATATATATATATATATATATATATATATATATATATATATATATATATATATATATAATATATATATGTATATAAATATGTATTTGCAATAAAAAGTACATTGTTCTCTATGTGAAGAACATTCGAATGTGAAAATTCATAATTCATGTCGGGTTTAGCGCACTTGAATAAACACGATCAAGTTAGCATGAGTATGGGTGTTTTTTTTTTTTGTTTTTTTTTTTGTTTTTTTTTTCAGTTTGTGCTTTCTTATGTTAATGCCATTGTGACTTCTGTCTGTTTCACTCGTACGCAAACTTTTTACTGTCAGCTTGTGATATGAGCGCAGTCCGACTCGTGGAAAAAGGCTCCGTCAAGCAAAGTTAACATGCGAGCGGGAGCAGAAAATAGCTATCCAGGACTCGTAACCTAGCCCTAAGTCGTGGACTCCACAGGGTATTAGATCCCAGGAGGAGTGGCTCATGGACTCTCACCATCTTATGAAAGAAAACAAAATGTATGCTTACCTGATAAATTCATTTATTTCCTGGTGGTGAGAATCCATGAGACCTGCCCTTTTATATTTTTCCAATTGGGGTCAGTTTTAGTATGCACCTCATTTACCTTCTTTGTTCTTTCTTCTCTAATTTTACCCTTTTCTCGGCTAGACGTTAGACTGGGAATACCGGAAAGGTGAGAGGGATTAAAAGCGTGTAGAATGTGGGGTTATCTTTGCCTCCTCCTAGTGGCCAGGAGTTAAATCCCAGGAGTAATGACTTGTGAACTCTCACCACCATAATAGAAGTGAATTTATCAGGTAAACATACATTGTGTTTTCTCTCTGGATAAATACATTATACATTTAGCCAAAACCAAAGCTAGGTAGGGGGAGATACCGGTTTAAATCTAAAGCCAATTAAGCTTCAAGATATCGGTTTAAAATTAAACTTTTAAAACAGCGGAGCAATTGTAGTATATAATAATATACAATACATTATGGTTAAACACTAGTGAAGCCTTTGCTTACATTTAAACGAACCTTCTATTTTATATGCTGTTTTTCAACAACTTATAACGTGGATAGTTAAATGAGCCTGGGTGAAATTTGGCAGTTTGTCTTAGACATTCACTTCAAACTTGAAAACTGAAGTATCTAGATACTGTGCAAGACAGAGCACCTTGTGCTAATGCCCCATTTAAGGCAGATATTTCTTTATTCATTTTAATAATTCTATATCAAAGCTGTGATTGACATTTTTAGAGCTTACTTTTTTTTGCAGTGTGTTACAAATTTTCATTTAGCCTCTTAAATGCTTATTTGTACATAGACATCATGCATTAGTATGAATGTCTAATACGTTTGCTTGTTAACATACTATTGAAGGATAGTCTGCTGCTCTGATGTCATTATGAATGTAAAACTGCCGTATCAAGAGTATAGATAGCTCAGGAAATAGAGTAACTCAATCCTGTAGTTCATATGTTCAAAACTTTCTCTTGGAAATTCTTCTTTTTTGTATTGGAGCTCTTACAGAAAACAAAGTTTTCAAGAGATTTACAGTATCATGGTGTTTGTGGCCTAGCATACAGAAAATTCTTCTTTCAACTATCCTCAACTTATTTGCAACACATTGCAAGTGGTTGAGGATGCTAAAAAAACAAAACATAAACCAGTATAAAAACATAGAAATCTGGATTTAATTAGAATCATTAATGGTAGGTGTGTGCTATTTATATACATTCATGATTTACAATGTCATTGGTTAACTGTGAACATTGCTAGAGCCCATATTATGGAGCTCTTTATTTATCATGCACCCGTATTTGCCCGTTTACTGTCGCACAATAAATTGTCACTCCACTTGTAATCTAGCCATATATTAGTAGCTCGGTTAAAGCTACTAGTACTATCTTATAACTAACAATAGTGAGGTGGAACTTTTTTGTTCGGATTTTCCCAGATTTCCTCCTGAAAATCAGTATGTTTGTAAATTGTTATTGACTCTCTTGCCTGTATCACTTCATAACCTCATATACTGTCTAGAAATACTTCTACTCAGAGTTTAAATTAATCCTTTAATTTGTTTGAAGCTGAAGATCCTGCTGAAGAAAATGGAAAAATAGATAGCAGCAATTTTCTTTATGACTACATGCAAAAAGGAACATTTGCTCTTAGAAATTTAAAGAGACATGAAACGCAATTTCTTTCTTTCACAACTCAGATAGAGCATGTAATTTTAAACAATTTTCCAATTTATTTCTATTTTTAAATGTTCTTCATTTTTTTGGTACCTCTTGTTAAAAAGCAGAAAAGTAAGCTCAGAAGTGTGCACGTCATCAGCACTATCTCGCAGTAGTATTTTGAGAATTGTATGCATTTGCAAGAGTACTAGAAGGCAGCACACGTGCACACTACCTACCTAGGTAACTTCAACAAAGAATACCATGAGAATGAAGCACATTTTAAAATACAGTAGCAATAAATTGGAGACTTAAAAAAATAAATAAATCTGTATGCACTGTCTGAATCGCAAAAGAAAAAAAATGAGTACACCCAATATATACAGCTATGTGTCAGAATATCATAGAGACTGCAGAACCACCTTAATAGAGTATGAGGCAAAAACAGGAAAAACTGCACAAGAAGAGATTGTAACCCTCAGTATCACACTACAAGGACAGAGGATAAGATACTCCTGTTAAAATACAACTACAAAGGGCTACTACAGTTACTAACTATAAAATAAATAAGCTAAAAGGCAGACTCAATGCAAGGCTCTCACTCTACACCACAACCAGGGATGGGACCATGTGCTCTCTAAAGGACTGTCATTCTGTCTCACAAAGCATCTGCAGTGTCACAGGATAGCTATTCAGAAAGCTACTCCTCAAAGGGACATAAAACCCTAATGTTTTACTTCTATTATCTATTTCACTTTGTTCTTTTGGTATCCTTAATTGAATAGCATACCTAAGTAGGCTCAAAAGCAGCAATGCACTACTAGGAGCTAGCTGCTAATTGGTGGCTGTACATATATACCTGTTATCATTGGCTCACCCGGTATGCTCAGCTAGCTCTCAGTAGTGCATTACTGCTCCTTCAATAAAGGATACCAAGAGAATAAAGCTAATCCAATAATAGGAACACATTGGAAATTTGTTTAAAGTGTATGCTCTGTCTGAATCTTTAAAGAATTTTTTTTAGGTTTCATGTCCCTTTAAGGAAAGAAGGTAGCATACCAACCAGAAGTAATTCAAATTGGAACTGGACAAATTAGCACATCTAGGCAAGTATGCCTGCTTGCTTTTCCCCAGTAAAACTCCATGCACAAGAGGATTCTGATATGCAAATTAGATATGCAAAATTTCAGACTTTTTTCTTCAAATGCTGCATATCTTACCCAGAATCCTCTTGTGCTTTGGTAACAATGTATGTGGAGTTTAACTGGGGAAAAGCAAGTGGGGATACTTGCCTAGATGTGCTAATTTCCTATGCAAATATTTTTTATTGATTTACTTCTGAGACATGGAGGATTTTAATCTCAAACATTTATCTCCACCATAATTTTAATGAATTTTAATTTGATACTTTTAGACATATGGTTAAAAACACCATTGTAGACAGTACCAGAGAACCAACATATAGCACCAACAAAAGAAAGCAATTACAGTAGGTCACTAAAATGCAACAAGATCTCTCTTTCTAGCTTACTAAAGTAAGAAAGCACAGAAGGCAACAGGATGATCAAGCATAAATATTCACCAAAGAACTCAAACTTATCAGAAACTGTCTCCCTATACTAGCTATGTTCACAACATGTAACAGAATCTACAATTCTTATAAGTTTTACTCTGTTTTTTTCTTTTCAATGATAGAGGCAAAACGCCCCTACATTGTATTATTGTTCTACTTTACAGCAGTATCACCACTGCATATGGATATTACACTGCACTGATTTTTGTATTATCTTTTATTATAACTTATTATAATTATAAATTGCAAACATTTTTGATACCACTATACAAATAGATGCCTATATCTAAGACTTATGACAGTAAAGAATTACTAGGGATGTGCATTTGACAGTTTTGTTAGCTGCCAAATGCGGAAGAAGGCGGCATCTTGCGGTATTTGTCTTTTCTGAGACTGATTTCTTCTTGTGAAAGTGCAATACATTAAGATCTGTGCAAATCCAGATCTTAGTGTGTTGCACTTTCACAAGAAGAAAACCAGCTTCAAAAAGAGTTTTCTCCGCATTCGGCTGCTAATTAAACTGTCAAATACACAGTCCTGGAATTTACTTATCTTAAAGAATAGTTGAGGTCCTTTCTCTTAAAATCCGGCATTCTAGATATGATTTGTTTTGTTTAAAGGGACACTGTACCCAAATTTCTTCTGTTAAGTGTGATCAGTCCACGGATCATCATTACTTCTGGGATATCACTCCTCCCCAACAGGAAGTGCAAGAGGATTCACCCAGCAGAGCTGCATATAGCTCCTCCCCTCTACGTCACTCCCAGTCATTCTCTTGCACCCAACGACTAGATAGGATGTGTGAGAGGACTATGGTGATTTTATTTACTTTTATTTCTTCAATCAAAAGTTTGTTATTTTTTAATAGCACCGGAGTGTGTTATTCCTTCTCTGGTAGAATTTGAAGAAGAATCTACCAGAGTTTTTTACTATGATTTTAGCCGGAGTAGTTAAGATCATATTGCTGTTTCTCGGCCATCTGAGGAGAGGTAAACTTCAGATCAGGGGACAGCGGGCAGTTTAATCTGCAAAGAGGTATGTAGCAGTTTTTATTTTCTGACAATGGAATTGATGAGAAAATTACCGACATAATATCATGTATGTATTTTTTACATTTGAGTATTCTGGGGAATGGTACTTCACTAGAATTACACTGTGTATATAATCTCTAGCCTATTTGGTTTTTTACTAATTTATGTTAAACGTTTTTGCTGGAATGTAAAATCGTTTTCATTTTCTGAGGTACTGGGTGAATAAAATGTTTGGGCACTATTTTTCCACTTGGCAGTTGCTTTATCTAATTATGACAGTTTACTGATCTCTCTCACTGTTGTGTGTGAGGGGGAGGGACCTTTTTTTGGCGCTTTTGCTACGCATCAAAAATTTCAGTCAGAAGCTCATTGTTTTTTCCTGCATGTTCCGGTTTATCTCTACAGAACTCAGGGGTCTTCAAAGCTTGTTTGAGGGAAGTAATCTAACAGAGCTGTGAGATTGTAGTTGACTGTGATAAAGAAACGTTTATTCTTTAACTTTTTTATGCCATCAGGGTTAGTTATTCTTTGCTAATGGGAACAAGCCTTTGCTAAAACTGTGTTTTGTTTTGCAAAGTTTATTTGATTTCAACTGTTATATATCTTCTGTGCTTCTTAGGCACAGTACGCTTTTTCATTGTATTTATTTGAATAATATTTCCAAGTTGCAAGTTTAGTTGCTAGTGTGTTAAACATGCCTGATTCAGAGGATGAGACCTGTACTATTTGTAATAACGCCAAAGTGGAGCCCAATAGAAATTTATGTACTAACTGTATTGATGCTACCTTAAATAAAAGTAAATCTGTACAAATTGAACAAATTTCACCAAACAACGAGGGGAGAGTTATGCCGACTAACTCGCCTCACGTGACAGTACCTGCATCTCCCGCCCGGGAGGTGCGCGATATGGTGGCACCCAGTACATCTGGGCGGCCATTACAAATAACATTACAAGATATGGCTACTGTTATGACGGAAGTTTTGGCTAAATTACCAGAACTAAGAGGCAAGCGTGATCACTCTGGGGTGAGAACAGAGTGCGCTGATAATGCTAGGGCCATGTCAGATACTGCGTCACAACTTGCAGAGCATGAGGACGGAGAGCTTCATTCTGCGGCTGACGGTTCTGATCCAAACAGATTGGATTCAGATATTTAAAATTTTAAATTTAAGCTGGAAAACCTCCGTGTATTACTAGGGGAGGTGTTAGCGGCTCTGAATGATTGTAACACAGTTGCAATACCAGAGAAAATGTGTAGGTTGGATAAATATTTTGCTGTACCAACAAGTACTGACGTTTTTCCTATACCTAAGAGACTAACTGAAATTATTACTAAGGAGTGGGATAGACCCGGTGTGCCGTTCTCACCCCCTCCGATATTTAGAAAGATGTTTCCAATAGACACCGCCACACGGGACTTATGGCAAACGGTCCCTAAGGTGGAGGGAGCAGTTTCTACTTTAGCTAAGCGTACCACTATCCCGGTGGAGGATAGCTGTGCCTTTTCAGATCCAATGGATAAAAAGTTAGAGGGTTACCTTAAGAAAATGTTTGTTCAACAAGGTTTTATATTGCAACCCCTTGCATGCATTGCGCCGGTCTCGGCTGCAGCGGCATTCTGGATTGAGTCTCTGGAAGAGAACCTTACTTCAGCTACGCTGGACGACATTTCGGACAGGCTTAGAATACTTAAGCTAGCTAATTCATTCATTTCGGAAGCCGTAGTACATTTAACTAAACTTACGGCTAAGAATTCCGGATTCGCCATTCAGGCGCGCAGGGCACTGTGGCTAAAATCCTGGTCAGCTGATGTAACTTCTAAGTCCAAATTACTTAATATACCTTTCAAAGGGCAGACCTTATTTGGGCCCGGTTTGAAAGAAATTATCGCTGACATTACAGGAGGTAAGGGCCACGCCCTGCCTCAAGACAAAGCCAGACCTAAGGCTAGACAGTCTAATTTTCGTTCCTTTCGGAATTTCAAAGCAGGAGCAGCATCAACTTCCACTGCTCCAAAACAAGAAGGATCTGGTGCTCGCTTCAGACAAGGCTGGAGACCTAACCAGTCCTGGAACAAGGGCAAGCAGGCCAGGAAACCTGCTGCTGCCACTAAAACAGCATGAATTGAGGGCCCCCGATCCGGGATCGGATCTAGTGGGGGGCAGACTTTCTCTCTTCGCCCAGGCTTGGGCAAGAGATGTCCAGGATCCCTGGGCGCTAGAGATAATTTCTCAGGGATACCTTCTGGACTTCAAATACTCTCCTCCAAGAGAGAGATTTCATCTGTCAAGGTTGTCAACAAACCAAACAAAGAAAGAAGCGTTTCTACGCTGCATACAAGAGCTGTTGTTAATGGGAGTAATCCATCCAGTTCCACGAACGGAACAGGGACAAGGGTTTTACTCAAATCTGTTTGTGGTTCCCAAAAAAGAGGGAACTTTCAGACCAATCCTGGATTTAAAGATCCTAAACAAATTCCTAAGAGTTCCATCGTTCAAAATGGAGACTATTCGGACAATTTTACCCATGATCCAAGAAGGTCAATACATGACCACAGTGGATTTAAAGGATGCTTACCTTCACATACCGATCCACAAAGATCATTACCGGTATCTAAGGTTTGCCTTTCTAGACAGGCATTACCAGTTTGTAGCTCTTCCATTCGGATTGGCTACAGCTCCAAGAATCTTCACAAAGGTTCTAGGTGCTCTTCTGGCGGTACTAAGACCGCGGGGAATTTCGGTAGCTCCGTACCTAGACGACATTCTGATACAAGCTTCAAGCTTTCAAACTGCCAAGTCTCATACAGAGTTAGTACTGGCTTTTCTAAGGTCACATGGATGGAAGGTGAACGAAAAGAAAAGTTCACTCGTTCCATTCACAAGAGTTCCCTTCCTGGGGACTCTTATAGATTCTGTAGAAATGAAGATTTACCTGACAGAGGACAGGTTAACAAGACTTCAAAGTGCTTGCCGCACCCTTCATTCCATTCAACACCCGTCAGTGGCTCAATGCATGGAGGTAATCGGCTTAATGGTAGCGGCAATGGACATAGTACCATTTGCTCGCTTACACCTCAGACCACTGCAACTATGCATGCTAAGTCAGTGGAATGGGGATTACTCAGACTTATCCCCTTCTCTGAATCTGGATCAAGAGACCAGAAATTCTCTTCTATGGTGGCTTTCTCGGCCACATCTGTCCAGGGGGATGCCATTCAGCAGACCAGACTGGACAATTGTAACAACAGACGCCAGCCTTCTAGGTTGGGGCGCCGTCTGGAATTCTCTGAAGGCTCAGGGACAATGGAGTCAGGAGGAGAGTCTCCTGCCAATAAACATTCTGGAATTGAGAGCAGTTCTCAATGCCCTCCTGGCTTGGCCCCAGTTGACAACTCGGAGGTTCATCAGGTTTCAGTCGGACAACATCACGACTGTAGCTTACATCAACCATCAGGGAGGGACAAGAAGCTCCCTAGCAATGATGGAAGTATCAAAGATAATTCGCTGGGCAGAGTCTCACTCTTGCCACCTGTCAGCAATCCACATCCCGGGAGTGGAGAACTGGGAGGCGGATTTCCTAAGTCGTCAGACTTTTCATCCGGGGGAGTGGGAACTTCATCCGGAGGTCTTTGCCCAAATACTTTGACGTTGGGGCAAACCAGAGATAGATCTCATGGCGTCTCGACAGAACGCCAAGCTTCCTCGTTACGGGTCCAGATCCAGGGATCCAGGAGCAGTCCTAATAGATGCCCTGACAGCACCTTGGGACTTCAGGATGGCTTATGTGTTTCCACCCTTCCCGATGCTTCCTCGATTGATTGCCAGAATCAAACAGGAGAGAGCATCAGTGATTCTAATAGCGCCTGCGTGGCCACGCAGGACTTGGTATGCAGACCTGGTGGACATGTCATCCTGTCCACCTTGGTCTCTACCTCTGAAACAGGACCTCCTGATACAGGGCCCTTTCAAACATCAAAATCTAACTTCTCTGAAGCTGACTGCTTGGAAATTGAATGTTTGATTTTATCAAGACGTGGGTTTTCTGAGTCAGTTATTGACACCTTAATACAGGCTAGGAAGCCTGTTACCAGAAAGATTTACCATAAGATATGGCGTAAATACCTATATTGGTGTGAATCCAAAGGTTACTCTTGGAGTAAGGTTAGGATTCCTAGGATATTGTCTTTTCTACAAGAAGGTTTAGAAAAGGGTTTATCTGCTAGTTCATTAAAGGGACAGATCTCAGCTCTGTCCATTCTGTTACACAAACGTCTGTCAGAAGTGCCAGACGTTCAGGCTTTTTGTCAGGCTTTGGCCAGGATTAAGCCTGTGTTTAAAACTGTTGCTCCGCCATGGAGTTTAAACCTTGTTCTTAACGTTTTACAGGGTGTTCCGTTTGAACCCCTCCATTCCATTGATATAAAGTTGTTATCTTGGAAAGTTCTATTTTTAATGGCTATTTCCTCGGCTCGAAGAGTCTCTGAGTTATCAGCCTTACATTGTGATTCTCCTTATTTGATTTTTCATTCGGATAAGGTAGTTCTGCGCACTAAACCTGGGTTTTTACCTAAGGTAGTCACTAACAGGAATATCAATCAAGAGATTGTTGTTCCTTCTTTGTGTCCAAATCCTTCTTCGAAGAAGGAACGTCTTCTGCACAATCTGGATGTAGTTTGTGCCCTAAAGTTTTACTTACAGGCAACTAAGGAATTTCGACAAACGTCTTCCCTGTTTGTCGTTTACTCTGGTCAGAGGAGAGGTCAAAAGGCTTCTGCTACCTCTCTTTCTTTTTGGCTTCGTAGCATAATTCGTTTAGCCTATGAGACTGCTGGACAGCAGCCTCCTGAAAGAATTACAGCTCATTCTACTAGAGCTGTGGCTTCCACTTGGGCCTTTAAGAATGAGGCCTCTGTTGAACAGATTTGCAAGGCTGCAACTTGGTCTTCGCTTCATACTTTTTCCAAATTTTACAAATTTGACACTTTTGCTTCCTCGGAGGCTATTTTTGGGAGAAAGGTTCTTCAGGCAGTGGTTCCTTCTGTATAAAGAGCCTGCCTATCCCTCCCGTCATCCGTGTACTTTTGCTTTGGTATTGGTATCCCAGAAGTAATGATGACCCGTGGACTGATCACACTTAACAGAAGAAAACATAATTTATGCTTACCTGATAAATTCCTTTCTTCTGTAGTGTGATCAGTCCACGGCCCGCCCTGTTTTTTAAGGCAGGTAAATATTTTTTAAATTATACTCCAGTCACCACTACACCCTTGGTTTCTCCTTTCTCGTTGGTCCTTGGTCGAATGACTGGGAGTGACGTAGAGGGGAGGAGCTATATGCAGCTCTGCTGGGTGAATCCTCTTGCACTTCCTGTTGGGGAGGAGTGATATCCCAGAAGTAATGATGACCCGTGGACTGATCACACTACAGAAGAAAGGAATTTATCAGGTAAGCATAAATTATGTTTTTTTCTTTTGTGATTCAGATACAGCATGCAATTTTAAGCAACTTCCTAATTTACTCCTATTATCAATTTCTCTTTGTTCTCTTGCTATCTTTATATGAAAAAGAAGGCATGTAAGCTTTTTTCTAGGTTCAGAACTCTGGACAGCAGTTTTCGATTGGTGGATGCATTTATCCACCAATCAGCAAGGACAACCTAGGTTGTTCACCAAAAATGGGCCGCCATCTAAACTTACATTCTTGCATTTCAAATAAAGATACCAAGAGAATAAAGAACATTTGAAAATAGGAGTAAATTAGAAAGTTGCTTAAAATTGCATGCTCTATCTGAAGCACATAAGAAAATATTTGGGTACAGTGTCCCTTTAAGTCAGAAAATAAAGAAACATGGCAGTGGCTTAGATATCCCACACCCATAATCCATCATTTAATTTTGAATAAACTTTGTTTTTATGTTTTGGTGTAAGTGTATGTCAATAAAAATATGTTTTTGTTCATTTCCAGTGTCTGGCGTTTGTTGCCTGCAGCTTTGTCTTTATTAGATCAAATATAATCTGAATATTAATAAGGTAATAAAATAATTGAAGAAACAAATCTGTGGCAACTCCTCGAAAAAGCGATACATCCAGGTAGTAAAAAGATACTTTATTGAAACAAAGATGCAGCATAAAAACAACAGTTTATGGCTCACAGAGCATAGAAGGGGGTTCCAAATGTGCAAAAAACAGCAGACATGTTTAGTGCGGGTCCACCGCACTTGTTCACCACTATGTACTGCACATCTGGACGCTCCCTTTTAAAGGAACCTACATCATTAAAAACACACATGTATTAGTTAACCCCTTCATGTCATTACTATATATTCAGAAACAACACTGTGAATGGGAATAGATCCTTTATAAATACAATGACTACCAAAAAGGGCAAAAGGAGGGCTCCATAAAGATACAGGAATGCGGGCAACAAATGAAAACAGGTAGATAAATATATCATTAAACAAATAGATAAGGTCAAATACAGACAGACTCTAAATAAATTTACATCAGACTCCATATTTATACCTAGGGGGTGTCTAGTACACAATGTAAAGAACCATTGTGCTTCCTTATAATTAAGTTTGTTTAGGATATGACAGCTTTATTGAACGAGAACATACCACAGGTTGAGGGGATGCTTAATCCTAGCTGTAAACCAAGTATGAAGAAAAGTACCTTTTACCTTTATAGATAGTAGGAGTAAGAATATCAGTGTATTCCAGCGTACGGTAGAAAAAAAGCTTATTGCTCTGTCTGAGGAAGTTTCCACTAGTAAGTATAAGAAAAGAACCTTCCAATATAACCTTACGCTTGAACAACATTGAGCCCTAAAATCCTTGGGAACTAATCCCAACATTGTAATTAAGGAGTCTGACAAGGGGGGAAATGTAGTTGTTAGGGATAAGGAATACTATGTGTCAGAATCTTTCAGACAATTAAATGACACTGAAGTCTATCACAAACTTACATTTAATCCTACTAACAACTACAGATCCCTCCTGGAAGACATCCTTATTTTAGGACAACAAAAAGGTGCAATCTCCACATCTGTGATTGCTTCTGGCCACACCGACATGGAGATCCTCCTGCCCAAACCCGGATCCTCTTCCCAACCTCTGCCCCAGGACCAGCACACCTCCAGCCTGAAGGGTAAGCGCTGCATCTAAAGGCTTACAAAGATTACAATGAAATGCTTGTTTAGATATTATGCAAGATTAATATAAATAGATGTCCCCTGGATTATTTTAAGTAGGTAATAAAACAATGTTAATCATTGTGGCTTGAAGGTTCTGAGTTAAGATACGCATCTGTTCAAAAAGGTTTAGGCAGGTGTAAAAAATGTAAGAATGCTTTGAAAAATAGAAATGTTAGTTTATTTTTTTTATCAATGAACAAAATGCAAACTAATGAACAAAAGGAAAATATAAATTAAATCTAAAGTTTGTGTGACCAACTTTTAAACAGCATCAATTCTTTTAGGTACACTTGCACACAGTTTTTTAGGGATGTTGAAATAAGGGTTCTGTTGGAGCATACCATTACTTCCAGGACTACTTCTTGTTCTTTACACTGAAGATTATTCTTAATGACTTTGGCTGTATGTTTGGTGTCATTGTCATGCAGCAAAATAAATTTGGGGAAAATCAGATCCCTCCCTGATCAAATTGCATGATGGATAAGTATCTGCCAGTTCTTCTTAGCACTGAGGAAACCATTTGTTCTGAACAAATCCCCAACTCCATTTTCAGAAATGCAGCCCCAAACATGAAAGAAACCTCTACTATGCTTCACTGCTGTCTGCAGACACTCATTCTTGTACTGAACATCAGCCCTTTGTTGAACAAACTGCCTACTGCTACAGCCAAATATTTAACATTTTGACTCATCAGTCCAGAGCACCTGCTGCCATTTTCTACACACCAGTTCCTGTGTTTGTGTGCATAGGTATGGCTTTTTGGCTGAAAGTCTTCCATGAAGACTTCTGACCAGACTTCTCCTGACAGTAAATGGGTGTATCCAAAAGAAGTAGTTTTCCAGCCTCCAGTTAGATTTTAAAAAGACCTTTATTCATTTCTTACAGGGTCCATCATATCAACAACGTTTCAAACCTATACCAGGTTCTTAATCATGATTAAGAACCTGGAATAGGCTTGAAACTTTGTTGATATGATGGACCCTGTAAGAAATGAATAAAGGTCTTTTTAAAATCTAACTGGAGGCTGGAAAACTACTTCTTTTGGATACATATTGGGGTCTGGCTAACCCTTTCCTGTGCCCCAGACGGAAAAAAGGTGCTGTCTTTCACCATTACAGTAAATGGGTGTAGCAAGGTCCCACAGGTTTCTGACAATTCTAAGTCGATGGCACTGCTGAACATAGTCTGATTGTGAAGGAAAATAAGCATGATATGCCTAATGATATGCCTTTCATCTGCTGCACTGTCTCCTTGGCTGACCACTGCGTCTATGTTCCTCAATGTTGCCCATTTGTTTATGCCTCTTCAGAAGTGCCTGGACAGCACATCTTGAAACCACTGTTTGCCTTGAAATGTCTGCCTGGGCCTGGGAGAGACCTTGCTTGTTCAGTATAACTACTTTGTGTGCTGTTGCTGTGCTCAGTCTTGCCATGGTGTGTGAGTTTTGACATTAAACTGTCTTCAACAACCTCACCTTATTAGTAGCATTTGGCTGTTCCTCACCCATTTGTATTCATCCTACACAGGTGTTTCAGTTAATGATTGTGTTTCAACCTACATATTAAATTGATGATCATTAGCACCTGTTTGATATAATTGTTTAATCATGCACATGACTATATACCTACAAAATCTCAGAGTTTGCGCAAGTGTACCTAAAATTGATGCTGTTGAAGGTGGTCAAATATTGATTTGATTTAGATTTTTCTTGTTAACTCACTTTGTATTTTGTTAATTGATACATTTAACAAAATACTTACTTTACAGCATTTTTCACGCATGCCTATAATGTTTGCACAGTAGTATATAATGTACAGTATTTGAATATAGGTGACATCAGAATAGATGGTTCATCCTAGTCTACTTTAAAGTTGAAATTTAAACTTAAATTGATTTGACAGAGCAAGACATTTTAAACTAATTTTACTTCTATTTTGCTTATTTCTCTTGGTATCTTGCGTTCAGGAATATGCTCATGTCTTTAGCCATCTGGCAGCAGTGTTTGCAACAACAGTGTTTATAGAAATGTTATACATTGTTGCAAATACTTCTGCCATAGACTGTAAAGACAATTGCACATGCCTAAGCGCTCATCAGCCTACCTAGGTTTATCCATCAACAAGGGATATCAAGAAATTTGATAATATAAGTAAATTGGAAAGCTGTTTAAAATTGCATCCTCAGCCTGAGTTGTTAATGTTTAATTTTGACTTTAATACTTCTTTAAAATACATTTTTGAGGTGTTTTTTTTTAGCCTACAGTGGTGCTGACTGTTCTGCACTAATACAGTTAAGAACTGGCATGGTATAAACCATTTCTTAAATGCAAGAGATAAAATATATTAGTATTGAATAAAATAGCATGGGGGGGGGGAACGTTTCTTCTAATCATGATAAAATAAACAAAGAAAAAAGAAAATAAGTTACTGGAGTTGAATAATTCAGAGTTCACTGTTTAATATGTATCTTTATCGAGATAACAGAATCTTTCAGCTTTGCATATTCTAAGACCCCTGGGAGACAATGTTGACTTTCAGTGCATATATATCTATGTCTACTTTCTAGTTTGCCTATCTGCAGCATTTGTATTAATTCATCTTTATAGAGAAAATTGGTACAAACTGAGATGAGGGTGTCAGTTCAAAAATAAAAAATAAAGGTGTTTTACAGAGTATTGAAGAAAACACTTTGGGCTAGATTAGAACTGGCGCACTAATGTTAGCTTGTGCGCAATATTGCGACCGTGCTAACATGCATGCGTATTACAAGTTGAAATGTGTACTGCTGAGTGCAATCTAAATTTGTGCTGATTGGATTAGTGCAACTGAAAACCTCGCTTAAAGGGTTATGGGTAAAAATAAATGTGCACCAAACACAACCTAAATACAATTAAATAATCTGTTACTTTCATATATACACTATATAATTAAAATGATCCACTTAAATATGAATACAATTTATTTTATAAGGGTTCAAAGGTATATGGTATATGACAAGGTGTTTGAATGGAAAGGCCCATACTGTTTGCCTGTGTGTATCTATCTAAATATATATATTGTGTATGTACTGTACGTGTGTGTGTATATATATATATATATATATATATATATATATATATATATATATATATATATGTTTGAGTATACATGAGTATGTATTTATAATGTATACATATATATATATACATGCATATACACTTATAAACATATATATATATATATATATATATATATATATATACACACACACATATATACAGTATATATATATATATATATATATATATATATATATACACACACACATGCATACATACTTTGGATCCCTTTCCACTCAAATGCATTACAACATAAAAAAAAGATTCAATTTTAATATTTAATGTGTTTTACTGTGTATTTACTGTAAATATTTTACATTCCAATGTTCTTCACATAGGAGAAAATGTTCTTTGTATTTTTAAATATATATTCCTATATATATATATATATATATATATATATATATATATATATTCATATAGATTTATAGGTATAACACACAAACACAGCCAGAAGTAATATTTTAACGTGCACAGGTTAGCGTGCGAGCAAAAGCACTAAATTGCGTGCCACTTGTAATCTGGCCCTTTGTGTCAGTAAAACTGTAGTACTATTATGTATTTGGAATGCCGCTGTAGATAAAAGCAACATGCTGAGGTAGGGGAAAGAATACATATAATAATTTGAACTACAACAGAGCTCAATGCTAGAGAGGAACAGATAGTGCATTTAATTGTGCAATATTAAAAAAGCAGAATACCAATAAAGGGCAATTATAGTGATTAACCCCTTAACGACACCTGTCGTACAGGGTACATCATACACAAACTGGTCATTAAAGACCAACGACGTACCCTGTACGTCGTCAGGGTTTTAAAGCGCTGGAAGCAATCCTGATCGCTTCCAGGCGCTTTCAAGGTATAGCCGTGATGCCTCGATATTGAGGCATCACTGCAATACCTTTTTTAACACACCGATGCAGAGAGTGACACTCTGTGGCCCTCTCTGCATCGGCCAGCGATGGTGTGATCGTTGGTGGGTGGGAGCAGCTGCAGGGAGGCGGGTGGGCGGCCATCGCTGCTGGGGGAATGATGTCAGAGGTGGCGGGATCACGCCTGGGGCGCCGGGCGCGGATGTGGGCACTCGCACGGGCGGAGGTGGGAGCGTGCACGGGGGCAGGAGTGGGTGGGAGCCTTACACTATGGAACAGTGTAAAGGGAAGGAGGGGGGACATTTTTTATCTAAGGGATCTGGGAGGGGTGGGGGTTGTTTATTAAGGGGGGGAAGCTACCCTACAGAAAAATAATAAATAAATAAAATAAAAATATATTTTTTTTAATTTGTGTGCAAACTGGGTACTGGCAGACAGCTGCCAGTATCCAAGATAGCGGACAATAAGGTAGAGGGTTAGAGAGCTGTTTGGGGGGTATCAGGGAGGTTGAGAACTAGGGGAATCCTACACAGTAGAATATATATTTTTTTTAAATAACAAAAAATATATGTCTGCTATTTCTGAACAAAGGGGATCTCAGAGAAGCATTTACAACCATTTGTGCCATAATTGCACAAGCTGTTTGTAAATAATTTCAGTGTGAAACCTAAAGTTTGTGAAAAAGTGAAAAAAAAAATGTATTTGATCGCATTTGGCGGTGAAATGGTAGCATGAAATATACCAAAATGGGCCTAGATCAATACTATGGGTTGTCTTCTATACTACACTAAAGCTAAAATTAACCCTACAAGCTCCCTAATTAACCCCTTCACTGCTGGGCACTTTCTAATTACCAAAAAGTAACGCCAGAGTCATATATGCCTGCTGTTTCTGAAAAAGGGGATCCCAGAGATGCATTTACAACCATTTGTGCCATAATTGCACAAGCTGTTTGTAAATAATTTCAGTGAGAAACCTAAAGTTTTGTGAAAAAGTGAACGATTTATTTTATTTGATCGCATTTGGCGGTGAAATGGTGGCATGAAATATACCGAAATGGGCCTAGATCAATACTTTGGGTTGTCTACTAAAAAGAAATATATATACAAGTCAAGGGATTTTCAGGGATTCCTGACAGATATCAGTGTTACAATGTAACTATCGCTAATTTTGAAAAATAAAATGGTTTGGAAATAGCAAAGTGCTACTTGTACTTATTGCCCTATAACTTGCAAAAAAAGCAAAGAATATGTCAGCATTGGGTATTTCTAAGCTCAGGACAAAATTTAGAAACTATTTAGCATGGGTGTTTTTTGGTGGTTGTAGATGTGTAACAGATTTTGAGGGTCAAACTTAGAAAAAGTGTGGGTTTTTTTTAAATATTTTTTCATCATATTTTATAATTGTTTTTATAGTAAATTATAAGACATGATGAAAATAATGGTATCTTTAGAAAGTCCATTTAATGGTGAGAAAAACTGTATATAATATGTGTGGGTACAGTTAATGAGTAAGAGGAAAATTACAGCTAAACACAAACACCGCAGAAATGTAAAAATAGCTCTGGTCCTTAACAGTAAGATAATTGAAAAATGTTCTTGTGCTTAAAGGGTTAAATGAAATGCTGTAATTCATTATAGCAGTGTTTCTAAACTGCTGTCCTCAAGTACCCCCAACAGGCCAGGTTTTCATTATAGCTGAACTAGTGCACAGGTGAAATAATCAATTGATCAGTAACCAACCTGCTCTCATCCATAAGCTGATTATTTCACCTGTGTACTGGTTCAGCTATAATGAAAACCTGGCCTGTTGGGGGTACTTGAGGACCATGGTTGAGAAACAATGCATTAGAGCATCTCATTGTATCACTAGCGAAGCGATGCTGCGATGTTATGTGTTTAAGCCATGCAAAGAGATTAAGCACATAGTAGAATGCCCCTTGAAACCCACAAAGCACTGTGCTCTGTACAACTGTGCGACTAGTGCTGCTTCTTGGATCATTGACAGTTACTTTAACTTTGTGTTTAACCACTGCAAATGCTGATGTTTAACCACTGCTGATGTTGATAAAACAACACGTTCTTCTAACGAATTAGAGCATTTCATTTTATCACTAGAACGGTCCTTTAACAACTTTTTGTCACCAGACTTGGACGTATAGGTAGCACAGCTCCCCAACAAGCGTGTGGCAGGGAAACAGTGTCACGGGTGTATTCAATGTTTCAGTGAATACAAAAAGGTTAGTAATGGCTTTAGATGTGCATTCTATTGCAGTAGAAAGTAAAGAGATGGACATTAGGTAGCTGGGGTTTAAGGCACTTTATAAATCTGCTGAGTGTAGGTTGCTGAAAGACCAGGAAATGATCCCTGAAGCCTGCTTGAGAAGTAGGGAGAGTGAAAGGAAGTGAGAATGAATTTTATACAAACGCTTCAGTTTATTAGTGCAACGATAAGGAGGAGGTGGGTTCCTTTCAAATAACAATGGTTAATGGGAGGGCAGCTATGAGAAAGAGAAAAGAGAATGGGAGATTGATTTCTACAGGGTTATTTGGGGATAAAGAGGTGTTTTTTCCAGATGACTGAAGTAGTATAAAACTGTTTAATCATACAAGGAGTATGAAATGACTATTAAAGTAGAATTGCATAATCAGCAAGAGTATAATAAAAAGACAATGCAATAACATATTCTGAATTCTATATAAGCAGTAGATTGTTTTCTGACGAATGTAAAACATTCCATTAATTTGCCGGCCCTCTGTATCATTTGACAGCCATTAGCCAATCACAGACTCATCTAAATAAACACTGTAAATCTTATGCACATGCCTCGGCTCTGGCAAGATTATCTAAGAAGTTTTGTCAGTATTGGGAGACCCCTCATAGAATTTTAGAAAGGCAAGGTTAGCTTGAGAGCTGTTTATTTCTATAAAGGGTTTTGGATGTGAAGGAGACACTTGAATCACACAATAATGCTCAAAACGACACAAACAAGATTACCAACACCAGAATTATATGGCTATATTTTAGCAAGTCAAGAAATATATAATTGCAGTGATAGGCCAGGTAGGTATTAACAGCAGAGCCAAGGCAAAAGCATATAGCTATCTCAGGCACTGCCATGGGAATAATGTTTATGCATAAATACAATAAAACACAACACAATAGTAAATGTGAAAAAAATCCTCTAAAGGATAACCCTGATTTATCATGTTTATTCACATTATCATTATTTGATATAAATATTTACAGTCTAACTGGCTCTGCAGGAACGCTCCTCTGTGAGAGATAAGTATTATCACTTTCCCAGTTTACCTAAATCACAGCCAGATGTAATCAAAATCTGCTTCCTGGGCACTCATTTTCTAGAACTGTAGGACTGGAATAAATATTTTAAGAAATTATCTTTTTATTAATTTTGTATTATAATTTTGATTATTTCTCTGCATCTTGCCGTGGATTCTGCCAAGCTTAATGTTAAACAAAATTTTAGATCATCCATCTAAAAAAAATGTTTTCTCTGGTGTATATTCTAGTTTTTTTGAAACTATCTTCAAGATTCCCTATAGACTTTTAATTTTTGTAGAAATCTGTTTAAAAGGTTTTTAAAGGATTAGAATATATTAGCCGGGGCATTCCAGCTCCTCAATTGTAAAAAAAATGAAAAATGCAAATATATCTGCAGTGATGTATTGTAACCCATCTCCTGAGAATATCCATTTCATCTTGGGCTGCCTATGCTAATGTCTTGAATCCAAAATGTGACCCTCCAGTGCTATTAATCGATCCCACAAATCTATGGTATGTGTCTGAATCATTAAGAAATTGTATTAAGTGAAATGTTTCAATATAATTAATCATTTACCTCTGCTAATTTTCCAACACTGTTTTTAACTTATCTGCAAATTAATGGGTTATTTGATTATAGAAGTAGATGATTTTCCTATTCCAAAACTTTGCATCATTAAAGGGACAGTATACTGTAAAATTGTTTTTACCTTAATGTGTTGCCAATTACTATATTGGTGCCATTTACATATACAAATACCTCAGTTTAGATTGATTTTAACTAAACAAATTGTCTACTCTGGGTTCACAGCATATTAAATTGGAGGCCATAATATAGTTTTTGTAGAGAAGGGTTGTAAGACTTTTTGGCTTTAGATCTATTACTTAGGAGTTAGTTACTGTATGCTGTATTTTTCTGCAACTGAAGTAAATCTTTGTTTTCAGGTCATTTGAGAGTTGTTTGAGGCCCCCATGTTGCCACTCTTCAGAGGAGAATCAAAGAGAACAACAATTTGCAATTGCCCACCTTAAATACCTTTTCTCATGATTGGATGCACCTGTCTATGAAGTTCAAGGCTTAATGAGCTCACCAAACCAATTGTGTGTTCCAATTAATCAGTGCTAGGTAGTTACAGGTATTCAAATCAACAAAATGACGATGGTGCCCAAATTTATGCACCTGTCTAATTTCGTTTTGATGCATATTGCACATTTTTCGTTAGTCCAATAAACCTCATTTCACTACTGAAATATTACTGTGTCCTTCAGTTTTTGATAGATCAAAATGAAATTGCTGATCCAAACACCCTATTATTTATAAATGAAAATCATGGAAATTGTCAGGGGTGACTAAACTTTTGCATACGACTGTACATATATATATATGTATATATATATATATATATATATATATATATATGTGTGTGTGTGTGTTTAATGTGCAGTAAATATTAGCTAAAAATGTGCATAATGGGGTGGTAGAATTCCTACTGGGAATTTCTGTAAACCATATCCTCCTTATATGTACAAAACAAGTTTTGTTTTTATTGTTCAGGTTACCATTGTTATGTCACTACAGGTTCAGTTTTATATAAGGTCAAAAGAGTTTAAATGCTCTTGTATATACTATGGTTACAATTTGCAACACACCCTAAAGGTTGAATTGTATACCATCCTCCATAATTAGGGTGACCATATTGCCACTTTAAAAAGGGACACATGAAAAATACATATGTCAGGGTTCTTATACAAAACATTTCTTTAAACAGCCCTGACACATGTATTTTTCATATGTATCCATTTTTAAAGTGGCAATATGGTCACCCTATCCATAATACACTACTATGACGACTCCGACTATTTAGCTTATATCACAGAATGTAAAAGGATTTAATGTGCCCAATAAACACTCACTGGCAATGAGAGACATCCTTCTAAAAAAAGGGGAGGTTGTGGGTCTGCAAGGAACCCATTTTCGAAGGGGCTCCATCCCTAAATATATTCATCACTCATATACACAACATTTCTTTAGCACAAACCCTAAAAAAACAAAATGGGGTAAGCATTTTAATACATAGATCAATTTCCTTCACTTTAATAGATCAAATAAAAGATTCAATAAACCAGTCACGATCCTAAATATTTACGCTCCACACCAAAGTCAGGCAAAATTTTTCAAATCAATTATCCCACTAATACAAAACATCCAAATAGGCCAGTTGATAGGAGATTTCAATATCCCATTAAACCCTAAATTGGATAGCTCTAATGTAAACGTAAGGATTGCCCAAAATAATCTTAAAGCACTATGGCACTTTATCAGAATATTTGGTCTGCGTGACCCATGGAGAATAGCAAATCTAAATAAAAGGGATTATACCTTTTTCTCAGCTCCTAATAAGACATATTCAAGACTATCTTATACCCAAGAACCCATAATATCACGCACAGCATGGCCTGACCATTCAATGGTGAAATGTAAGGTTCAATGGCCATCATCACTCCTTAGGGACAACTGGAGGATGGATGAAAAATCAAAGATTTTTTTGCTATTAATAACCACGGAGATATACAGCCCACGATTATATGGGAAGCCCATAAAAGTTGCATAAGGGGTGTCTTAATCAAAGCCAAAGCTATCAGAGAGAAATCTTGAAGGGAGGAATATAATCACCTAGCCAAAGAATTATCTCACCTAGATTATCTTCATAAATTACACCCATTAGATGAAAAATTGACACAACAATTAAAGTTTTATAGAGACAAAATAACAAGACATTTACATATTAAAGCACAAAAAATGGCCCTTAGATTAAAACAAAAATTTTATACCGAGGCAAACATACCTGGTCGCCTATTAGCAAGATCCCTTAAAACTAAACAAGCCAAGTCCGTTAAATATGCAGTGCTAAATCAAGATGGTAAAGTGGAAGACACTAAACAAATAGCAGAGACCTTTAAAAACTATTATCATTCATTATACAACCTATATCCTAATAGAGACCAAACAGCACATTCTACATTATGTGTTAAATATTTAGAAAAGGTTCACCTCACAAATATATCTGAGGAGGACAGCAGAATGTTAAATGCACAGATTAGAGAATCAGAGGTATTAGAGACTATTAGGTCACAAAAAACGGACAAAGTTCTCGGGCCAATATTATAAACTATTCGGTCACATACTTACATCACAATTATTAAACACCTTCCACCAAATAGATAACACAGGATACTTGCCAGATACAATGCTCCAAGCACATATCACAGTTCTATCAAAACCCGGAAAGAAAGGTGACTAACCCATTGATTATAGGCCAATATCCCTTCTGAACATAGACCTAAAGATTTATGCAAAAAGTTTGGCCCCAAGACTTACCAAACTCCTACCTGGGCTGATTTCTCCAGATCTGGTGGGCTTTGTGCCGCAGAGAAAGGCTAGAAATAATACTGTAAAAACCCTAGATCTGTTAGAATTCTCCAATAAACATAATATCCAATCTATAATTTTATCCACAGATGCTGAAAAAGCGTTTGATAGATTAGATTGGACCTTTATAAAAGCTACGCTAAAAAAATTCCAAATCCCACAAACATTCATAATATAGAGTCATGGCACTATATTCATTCCCCACAGCACAGATACGCATCAATGGTACTTTATCTGATCAATTTGAGGTTAGAAACAGCACATGACAGGGATGCCCACTTCCACCTTTGTTATTTATTTTAGCCTTAGAGACATTAGCTACAAGAATAAGAAACAATACTAACCTAAAAGTAATCACAATTAACCAAAACACATATAAATTATTGATGTTCACAGATGACATCCTTATGACTCTCACATCTCCCCTAGAATCTCTCTCTGCGATACAGGCCGAACTATATGGAGTATGGAAAAGATTCAAATTTCTCAGTAAATATGACCAAATGAGGTACTACCTATAAACCTATCACACCAAGACATCTCCAAAATAAAAGAACAATGCAACTTCAAACTCCAAAACAAATCACTTAAATACCTAGGTATCAATATTAGACCCCATATTGATAACACATGTAAGCTTAACTATAACAATCTTTTTTTCAGAAATATTGAGACTAACCTCTTCATGGGCTTCTAAACACACATCCTGGATAGGAAGAACTAACACTGTAAAAATGATAGTGTTACCCAAAGTATTATATACAGTATCTTGCAAACTCTACCACTACCACACACAGATACAATTTTACGCAAAATACAAAACATTACAAATAACTACATTTGGAAAAATAAACCTCCCAGAATTGGCAAACTGACTATGCACACCTCAAAAGAATCAGGATTATTGGGGGTACCAAATTGTAATTTATATAAAAAAGCAATTTCACTACAAAGAGTTGTAGAATGGAGTAGACATAGCTCTATAAATCCTGAACATTGAATTCAAATTGAGCATCATCTATCCGGAATTTCCCAATTAGGGGAGCCTGCTGGATACCTAAATGAATAAACACCATTAGAGAAAAAGGGATATCCATAGTCTAAGAAACATTGTCAGAATGGTCTAAAATTTGTTAAATCACTAAGGGAATCCCCATTGACTCCAATTCTATCTAACCTGGAGTTTCTAGAAGGTTTAACACGCACCGGAGACCTACTAAAATATACAGGGAGTGCAGAATTATTAGGCAAATTAGTATTTTGACCACATCATCCTCTTTATGCATGTTGTCTTACTCCAAGCTGTATAGGCTCGAAAGCCTACTACCAATTAAGCATATTAGGTGATGTGCATCTCTGTAATGAGAAGGGGTGTGGTCTAATGACATCAACACCCTATATCAGGTGTGCATAATTATTAGGCAACTTCCATTCCTTTGGCAAAATGGGTCAAAAGAAGGACTTGACAGGCTCAGAAAAGTCAAAAATAGTGAGATATCTTGCAGAGGGATGCAGCACTCTTAAAATTGCAAAGCTTCTGAAGCGTGATCATCGAACAATCAAGCGTTTAATTTAAAATAGTCAACAGGGTCGCAAGAAGCGTGTGGAAAAACCAAGGCGCAAAATAACTGCCCATGAACTGAGAAAAGTCAAGCGTGCAGCTGCCAAGATGCCACTTGCCACCAGTTTGGCCATATTTCAGAGCTGCAACATCACTGGAGTGCCCAAAAGCACAAGGTGTGCAATACTCAGAGACATGGCCAAGGTAAGAAAGGCTGAAAGACGACCACCACTGAACAAGACACACAAGCTGAAACGTCAAGACTGGGCCAAGAAATATCTCAAGACTGATTTTGCTAAGGTTTTATGGACTGATGAAATGAGAGTGAGTCTTGATGGGCCAGATGGATGGGCCCATGGCTGGATTGGTAAAGGGCAGAGAGCTCCAGTCCGACTCAGACGCCAGCAAGGTGGAGGTGGAGTACTGGTTTGGGCTGGTATCATCAAAGATGAGCTTGTGGGGCCTTTTCGGGTTGAGGATGGAGTCAAGCTCAACTCCCAGTCCTACTGCCAGTTTCTGGAAGACACCTTCTTCAAGCAGTGGTACAGGAAGAAGTCTGCATCCTTCAAGAAAAACATGATTTTCATGCAGGACAATGCTCCATCACACGCGTCCAAGTACTCTACAGCGTGGCTGGCAAGAAAGGGTATAAAAGAAGAAAATCTAATGACATGGCCTCCTTGTTCACCTGATCTGAACCCCATTGAGAACCTGTGGTCCATCATCAAATGTGAGATTTACAAGGAGGGAAAACAGTACACCTCTCTGAACAGTGTCTGGGAGGCTGTGGTTGCTGCTGCACGCAATGTTGATGGTGAACAGATCAAAACACTGACAAAATCCATGGATGGCAGGCTTTTGAGTGTCCTTGCAAAGAAAGGTGGCTATATTGGTCACTGATTTGTTTTTGTTTTGTTTTTGAATGTCAGAAATGTATATTTGTGAATGTTGAGATGTTATATTGGTTTCACTGGTAAAAATAAATAATTGAAATGGGTATATATTTGTTTTTTGTTAAGTTGCCTAATAATTATGCACAGTAATAGTCACCTGCACACACAGATATCCCCCTAAAATAGCTATAACTAAAAACAAACTAAAAACTACTTCCAAAACTATTCAGCTTTGATATTAATGAGTTTTTTGGGTTCATTGAGAACATGGTTGTTGTTCAATAATAAAATTAATCCTCAAAAATACAACTTGCCTAATAATTCTGCACTCCCTGTACATAGAAATATTCCTATATATTTACTTTTAAACTCCCAAAAACTGAAACCCAAACAAGAAATAGAACACCTAGGCTAGGGGTTCTTGAAACCATGGCTAAAATATCACCAAATCATTATATTAACACTCACAGAGAGAGACAAAATATAACAAGACCTCTAACCAGTTTTGAAAACATATGTCACGAAGATAATCCACAAAAGGGTCTCATCTCACTTTTATACAAAATATTACTTGAAGCCTCGACTCCCAATAAACATAAATATGTGAAAGGTTGGGAAAATGAGTTGGGGGTAGTATATGCAAAGAAAGAGTGGAATAATATATTTAAGAACACTGCATACTCCGCTCACTCTATACAAGCTCTAGAAACAAATTATAAACTCAATCTCCAATGGTATTTACCTCCACAGAGATTAAAATATATGTTTCCAGGGGCATCAGACTGGATGCTGGAGATTCAAGTCACACACAGGAGACATGAGCCACATCTGGTGGAATTGCTCTAGGATAAAAGAATATTGGGAAAAAAATACTGAAAGAGACTAATACTACCCTCTCTAGTAATCTTTCATTGTCCCCACAGATATGTCTATTTAACATATTATCTGAAATATCATGCGTAATAAAGAGAAATTTGGGGTGAATATTAATTAACTCTGCAAAACAATTGATAGTTATCAATTGGAAATCTGTGGAGGCACCCACTATAACTTCTTGGCGGGAAAAGGTTAAATCTACAATAATGTTGGAAATGTACAATTACCTCAAAATCAACCACTTATAATTAATTCTACAATTATATTTTGTTTTATTGGGAATCATATAGGGATAACACAAATACATAGAATATCAACCTTATCGAAACTCTCATACATTTTACTTTTGACATACGAACCATATTAAACTTTACATACACTGGACACACATATCATATTCTTATATGATATAATGAACCATAATTAATGAGATAAAGTGACAAAACATAGCTGTTTTACTTTTTAAATGTTTTAACTGTACCTGTTGTACAGTTTAGTTGTAAATTGTTAGTGTAGTTAATATTTTTTGTTCTAAACTTTTCACATATAACTGAAGCCAGGGTTAAAGCCACAAAATCATCAGGTATGGACTCCACTTTCAAAGGTTCTGGTTACTAATGACAATTAAATAAAATCAACCTTAGCCAATGTGAAAGGCATCACAATAAGAGAATTGGTGCTAAAACCAGAACTAACAGAATATTCTTCAAGATAAATACTAGGGCATTTAACTAGGAAAATGGGATATCAAAGCAAAGACTTTTCTCTTCTCAAATTATCCTTGACATATCCTTATTTCATTCACAATAACCTGTGATCTTGTGGAGAACTATGGTTCTGTAAATGTAACATTTTGTTTTTTGAAATGTTTTTCATGACTAAATTGTTGAAAAATGAATAAAAATCAAAATAAAAAAATAAACTTTCACTGCTGCAAAGGTCCAGCATCTCTTCAGCTCTTTGTGTGGCCTGTTAATGATCTTGTAATGAAGACATTCTGACATGTAAAACATTACACAGGAGCACATCCAGGGATATATTGGCTGAGAAAAGGATCTTAGGTGGTCATCTTTTCTGGCTGCTCAGGTTCAGTACATCCATAGGGCAGAAGGCAAGGGAATATCTGAGTTCTCAATACTGTATACTGAAAGCACAAAGAGAGAGCGCCTAATGGTGTAATATCGTCAAGATCAAAAGTGATACAAACATATAAAGTATCTGCCAAGTGGATACTCACAAAGAGCTAAGCACTCGCAAGTAGTGCATACAGGCGGGCTGACCTTTGTACAGCAGCAGTCAGTACGCTGAATGTGTGGAAGTCGTGTCGGAGATCTGTTATGATAGAAAAAGAACACAGAAGACCAATGGTGCAATATCGTCTAAACCCGGATGTCCGCTGACTTCCTTTTTTTATTGGTGATTTCAAAAATATTTTTTAGTCACCCTTTTTTATTCTGTGACCTACTAATCTGAACAACAACTTGTACGCACTGTGTGTTTTCTGAGCCTTCACCAAGCCCCAGGTGCATTTTTTGGTGTGTCCACGTCATACCTAGAGGATTTCCTTCCCTCAGAGAACAGTTGAGCCACAGCTGAGAATTCAGTACACACGCTGGGTGCGGAGGACAAGCCTAAGCCGATAACAGCTACAAACAATCAGCGTGCTGACTGCTGTATTAAGGTCAGCCTGCCCTAATGCACTACTTGCGAGTGCCAACTCCATTGTGAGTATACATCTTGCTGAAACTGTGTTCTTTTGCCGTGTCCATCCGGGTTTAGACGATATTGCACCATTGGTCTTCTGTGTTCTTTTTCTATCATAACAGATCTCCGACACGACTTCCACACATTCAACGTACTGACTGCTGTACAAAGGTCAGCCCGCCTGTATGCACTACTTGCGAGTGCTTAGCTCTTTGTGAGTATCCACTTGGCAGATACTTTATATGTTTGTATCACTTTTGATCTTGACGATATTACACCATTAGGCGCTCTCTCTTTGTGCTTTCAATTTTTCAGTTCACCCGATTTACCACCGGTTTGGAGTGGAGCAGCCTTCCAGAATCATTGATTCCGACAGTGTCGATTTCACCTATCTATCATTGACTTTGCACTTTATGTGAATTCGTTTGTATTTTCATTTATTTTCTAATTTATTATCAATTTATTGTCAATATATGTAATATTTTATCACTTTATCCATATCATATGCCCATTGTATAGGATGAGGTTTTTTTGAGTACACACCACTATTTATGCGAGCCATATATTCACCAAACTAGACAAATTCAGTTTTTTAGACATACACACTAAAAAACATTTTATTCCTTTTGTGTATTTATTCATATAAGTACTAATACAAACACAATATTACAATTTATGATCATTATTAGATCCATATTTTGAATTTATTTTTTGACACGCCAGTACAGATAACACGCACAATTCTCGTGCATTAGTATAGCGCACCCTATCGTATGATTTAATATCGTACTTTTTTTACTTCTCAATATACTGCACACTCCTGAGCCTTCCTTAGGAACATATGGAGAGAAGGTAAAATGGTGATGAGGATACCTAGAGGTACATTTAATAATGTAAGTAAATTAGATTTTGATTAATTGGAATTTAATTGTATGCTCTATCTTAATTATTAATTTTAGATTCCATATTCCTTTAAAAGCCACTTTTTCTGACCTTTCCTCTTCGCACTTATATAGAAGGCTTAGAAGTGTGCTTTATGTTCCAGCTTGAGACCTGGTTTACCTAGCAGGACCAAAGTATTAATCTTTTATTTTTGCTTTGGTGTAAAAGTTGAAGTTTCAGCATTCAGTTCTCCTAAAATGGAAGGTCTCTTCATCTTGATCGGATCTTTCCATGCTTCAAATAGTATTCAGTCTTTTTTCAGAACCGTTCTTCCTTGGGATTTTTGTTTTCATTGTGGGGATACAATTCCTGACACTAGGAGGAGGTCAAGAACCCACACAGGTGCTTTAATCCCTCCAACTTTTCATCTCTCCTCTGTTAATCAGATTTCTTGGTGGCAGGACAGTCTTCCCCAAACTTATCTCTGCTCATTTTCCCAGATCATTTGCTACTTCCTGGTCTTTTGAATTATGCATCCTTGGAGTTTATTTGCAGAATTGTAACTTGTTCATACAAATTTTCCATTTTTCTTCAGAAGCAGTTTTTGTCAGGAAAGTCCTTCAGGTTGCAGTTTCTGGTAAATAGGAACTGCCTTAGTTCTCTCTCCCTTTCCTTAACATGGACTCTCAGCTTGGGTATTGAATCCCACATGTTATAAACTCCCTATGGACTCTTATCAGTATACGAAAGGAAACAAAATTTATGCTTACCTGATAAATTATTTTCTTTGGGAATGATGAGTCCATAGACCCCGCCCTCTGTTTTTGGGAGACCGTTCTAATTTGAACCTCTGTATACACTGCTTTTGTCTTTCCTACCTATCTGTTCCTTCCTCTGCTCGGCTATACGTTAAACTGAGGAGAGATGGGAGATGGGAGGTTGAAGGCATTTAAAAGTACTTGTGTGGGTTCTTGGCCTCCTCCTAGTGATGGGAATTATATCCCACATGTTATCGATTCCCTATTGTCAGGGTTTTTTCCCTGTTGTTTACCATGTGCTGCTGGCAGCCATTTTACTCACCTCTCTTCCTGACTATGGTGCATTGTGGGGGATGCTGCTCATTTCCTACACTTCCTTTTATGGCCAGACTGGTGTGCATCATCCATGTGAGACAGGATGCAGTCTCAGAATTGTGATGTCATCACTTATTATTTAAAGGGCCTCTGTTCAGTATGCTTTGCCTTTGCGTTGTCTCAGACCTGTTTGTGAGAGTTCCTGTGTATTACCTGGCTGCCTGACGTCCTTCCTGGTTCCTGATCCCTGGCTTGTTCCTGACTCTGCTGTTTTCCTTGTTCCTGATTCCGGCTCGTCTGACTATTCGCTTTGGCTCCTGACTTGGCTCGTCTGACTACCAGCCCTGGTTTTGACTCCTGGCTTGTTATTTGACTTGTGGACTTTTTATTATTTTTTGCTATTAATAAAGGTGTGATTATTTTTGCACTTCTCGTCTCCGTATGATTCCTGGCACCCTGTCACCTATGGATCTTCATCATCCTGAAAGAAAAAAATTTATCAGGTAAGCATTTTTTCAGCATTATTCCTTTGAAGTTATACATCATTTATATTTTAATTGTTTTTGCCCTTTAAGACACTTTTGCTTTGTCTGTAGCTTTCCTTGTCTCAGAAATGTTCTTCTTGTCCCTCCTTATCTTATTCTTCATAGGACTGTTATTTTCCTCAGATTCTGCAATTCTGATATAATTGTTCCTTTATTATACGTTTATTCTCAGAATTATATAGACGCTGTTCACAGACCTATTTTAGTTATAGCTTTTAAGAATGATCTGGAACCAGTATATTAAGGTGACTGATGATTTTTTTGTGATCAATTATGGCTTTGTGATCCTACAATTATAGGATCTGGGAAATACACTCTTACTTTTAACATGAAGGCACTTTATACTGGAGCTATAAATTACAGGGTTTTCCACAGAAAATGTTGTAAGCCGGGTGGCTTTATGATGTAGCCTGGAGAGAGCAGTATAATACTATGCAATATTATAACACCTTATAATATTGAAACATTAAATATTCACTAATGTTAACTTAATATTGGTTAAAATTGTAGCCATGTTGTGACCCCACTAAAAGTGCCCTGGGGAAATCTTTGGATTATTCTTGGGCTAGCATCAGGAACCTCGGTTAAAAGCTTTTGCATCTATACAGACAGCTTTTGAAAGGAAGATATTGTAGAATATTATGTCTGAGTCTTTTTCCCCACCCTATCCTTTGAGTAGCTTTGGTATAGCCATCACTAATACCATTGTATTGTGTCAGTACAAAAGTGTGTGAGAAAACAATTTATAAATAGTAATAACTCCTTTTTCCCCATAATCAAAACCATGAACTATAAAAGCCTCCACAGTCACTTTGTTAATGCTGTGCCTCAGATTTGTTTGACTGTCAAGGGATATGTCAATGATAAGTAATTCCTAGATCTCTTTTTGCTGTCTAAATGTATTCTCTTGGCTACATGTGAGCTAAAGCTAACAGGAATATATACTATGTGTATGAGGGCAAATCACATTAAATACTTCTGAGAGGGCTTCTACTTAATCCTAGGCACAAAGTAGTATACCCCACTACTACCTGAAAATATGTCACCAACAACTTTCCATTTTGAAATTTGTCAGGAAAAAAAATGCTATTTATTATGCATTTGTCGCTTATGCAATCCTACTGTATTTTATGCTCTGTTAAGCAATTATCTCCTTTTTTATCCTACTTTATTTTTTATGTGAGAGTTGTCTGTGATTTGGGTTGTTGGGGTAATATGTCTTATATTTTTGTATTGAAGAGTATTTGTGGTTTTTGTTTGATACTATCATATATAGAGTATGAGTAGTTTTATAAACTAGTGGAAGCCCTGGATGTAGCCGAAGGGGGTGAAACAAGCAAAGGCTGTTTGGCGCACTGAGTATCCCCTTGAGAGCGAAAGGGTTTGTGAATGGTGTATTGTAGGAAAATGGAGCCTTTTCCCCATGCACGTCAGCACCCGTGTTTGTGCCAGGCCGATATTTGGCTGTTGTGTGCTATCAAAGAAGGGGCCTTTCTCCCACTCACCTGAAGTCCGCCCTGAACTCTGAGTATGCTGTATTGTGAAGGCTAACTTTGTGGATCACTTTGTAGCAGTGGGTGAGTTGAACTTCTCGTCTTTCTCCACATCAGCACCATATTAGTGCCGTGCCGGTATGTGACTATGGTGTATGAGATAAGAAAACGTCTCCTGCTACCTTCTGCCTTGTAGAGCTGTTCAATTACTACTAGTGATAGGTTATAATCGGCATTCAAGCTCTGGATCATCTTATGTGATTTATCTACTTTGAACAAATTACTGGCTCGCTTGGTAAGTTACTTTTGTGCTTTTTTTATTACTGCATCTGTTGTTTGTGTAGGTATTGTCTTAGGTCTATTCTAATTATCTTTGCTTGCTTGTATGTACCCTGTATATGGTATATACACATTTTTCTATGATTCTTGTGCTACCTTTTTATACCTGTAGCAGCCAATTGCACTTAAGGGACTAACTAGAGTCTAGGCAATATGATGTACTTGCATTTTTGTGAATTTGATTTCGACTTTGATATTTTGAGTGCTGAATTCCCTTTCTTTCATGGTGCTGAATGATGCACCAATACTCTAGCTGGGACACATTTTGAGGTTTAAAGGGACAGTCTAGCTAAAACTAAACTTTCATAATTCAGATAGGGCATACAATTTTAAACAACTTTCCAATTTACTTTTATCATCATTTTTTTTCTTTGGTATTTTTTGTTGAAAGCTAAACCTAGGTAGACTCATATGCCAATTTCTAAGCCCTTGAAGGCCACCTCTTATCTCGGGGCATTTTGACAGTTTTTTGCAGCTAGACCGTGGTCATTCATGTGTGCCATATAGATAACATTGTGCTCACTCCAGTGGAGTTATTTGAGTCAGCACTAGTTGACTAAAATGCAAGTCTGTCAAAAGAACTGAAATAAGGGGCAGTCTGCAGAGGTTTAGATACAAAGTAATCACAGATGTAAAAAATATATTTATATAACTGTGTTGGTTATGCAAAACTGGGGAATGGGTAATAAAGGGATCATCTATCTTTTTTTAAACAATAAAAATTCTGTACCATGCTATTTGCACCAGCCTATTAGAAAAAAAGTTGCATTTTTAAGCCTGTTTAGAATTACTTTTTCCTGAAGGACATACACACTGGAAACTAGAGTAATCCTAGGTGAGTATTTCTAGGTGACTTCAGGAGTGTGCATGTGTCTTAAGCTATTTGGCAGAAGTCTGTGCAACATTGTGTTATACAAATCAGTAGGATTTTCACCTTCTACAGTGCACAATATAATTAAAAGATCCAAGGAATCTGGTCAAATCTCAGTACGTAAAGGGCAAGGCCGAAAACCACTTGTGAATGCTCAAGATCTCCGATCCTTAAGATGTCACTGTCTCAAAAACGGTCTTGAGTCTGTAATGGATATCCTGACTGGGACTTGGGAATACTTTGGTAAACCTTTGTCAGTCAACACCATTCACTGCAGAAGCCATACACCAACACTGTCCAGAAGCGCTGCTGACTTCTCTGGGCTCGGTCTCATCTGAGATGGCCAGTAGTACAATGGAATCGTGTTTTGTTGTCTGAAATTAAACATTTTAAATAGTTTTTGGAAAAAACAGCTGTCATGTTCTCTGGACCAAAGAGGAAAAGGACCATCCAAGCTGTTATCAGCGTCAGGTCCAAAAGCCAGCATCTGTCATGGTATGGGGGTGTGTCAGTGCCCATGGCATGGGTAACTTGCACATCTGTAAGGGCACCATTAATGCAGAAAGAAATGTATACATTTTGGAGCAACATATGCTGCCATCCAGAAGTCGTCTTTTCCAGGGATGTCCCTGCACTTTCCACCAGGACAACGCCATCCATATTCTGCCCCCATTACAAGCGCATGGTTGCAGTCCTGTCCATTCTCTGATTGAGAATGTGTGGCGCATTATGAAGCGCAAAATAAGGCAACGAAGGCCCTCTACAGTTGCACAGCTGAAGACATGCATAATAGATGAATGGTGGAAAATTCCACTTGCTAAACTAAAAGGGACAGTCAAGTAAAAAAAAAACAACCTTTCATGATTCATATAGGGCATGTAATTTTAAACAACTTTCCAATTTACTTTTATTACCAATTTTGCTTCGTTCTCTTTGTATTCTTAGTTGAAAGCTCAACCTAGGAGGTTCATATGCTCATTTCTTAGACGTTGAAGGCCGCCTCTAATCTGAAAGCATTTTGACTGTTTTTCATCCGTAGAAGGCATTAGTTCATGTGTTTCATATAGATAACATTGAGCTCAGGCATGTGAAGCTCCTAGGAGTGAGCACTGATTGGCTAAAAATGTAAGTCTGTCTAAACAACTGAAATAAGGGGGCAGTTTGCAAAGGCTTAGATACAAGGTAATTACAGAGGTAAAACGTGTAGTATTATAATTGTGTTGGTTATGCAAAACTGGGGAATGGGTAATAAAAGGATTATCTACCTTTTTAAACAACAACATTTCTGGTGTTGACTGTCCCTTTAACCAACTGGTGTTGCTTAATAAGTACTATTAAAAGCAAAGGTGATGTTACACAGTGGTAAACAGTCGATTGGCCCAAATTTTTTGGCGTGTGTTGCAGTCATCAGATTTGAAATTAGTGCATATTTTAAAAAATGCATTAAATTCACAAAGTACAACTGTATTGTGTTAATAATGTGTTTTCAATATTTTACAGGGTGAATTGAATTTTCAAATTCCTCTCTCTGTTTTTTTTGCATTTTCCATATTGTTCAAACTTTTTCGGAATTGGGGTTTTAAATTGGAAAGTTCTTTTTAATTGCATGTTCTGTCTGAATAATGAAAGTTTAATTTTGACTTTACTGTCCCTTTAAACCAAGCATATTGCTTTTTATTAGAAATGTATATATTTTTTTAATCTTCTTAACCCGGTAATGTAAAGATATTATATTAGTGTGTAGTGCACTATTAGGTTCATAATGATAATCTGAGATACTGAACCTTGAGGGTTCACTGTAATGTGTGTTACACAAAGCAAACATAGACCTCGCTGTTATTTCTACAAGTTTTATTTAATTGTAGCCAGCTAGAGTTTATATTTCATGCCAACAACTTTCTATCACTTTTAAATTTTCAATTTGCAGAGCCTCCTGCCAGAGATTTCATGGTCCAGCTACTGTCAATAAATACTGCTGCAGAAACACTTCAATTGTCCTAAATTCCTCTTTCATGGATTGCAGAACAAATTTCTAACCTGTTGTGCCAAAGAGAAAATATTTCTTTTTAAAAGATGAATCTATTAATCATTTAAAAGGTGGATTGGTAATGGTGAATAAGCAGAAGTGCACCCATGGGATTGGATAGCATTCAATATTTGGAGCCAAAGTTTAATGATAAAGCAAACCATCCATAGATCCACGGGAGATTAATTGGATTCATCAGTTTCATATTTATTGTTTAACACTGAAACATTTAATATTAAATTGCAAACTGAATAATTCACTTTCCTATTGAAAACAAAGTGAGGAAGATCTAAGTTTTTTTTGTGGCTTTTTTTTTGGGGGGGGGGCTCTTCTGAAAAATGGTTAAAAAGGGACATTCTGGTGTAATAATAAAATGCTAGATTTTGTTAGAACATTTTATTTTTATTGTGTGTTTAACCCTGAAAAGGAATTAAAGGGACAACAAACACTTTGACAATGAAATATAAAGGGTTAGATTATGAGTGGAGCTCTAAATATCGCTAGGGTGCAAGCGACATTTGCGCTCCACTTAGTAATACTTGCGCATGCTAATGTACGCTGGTATTACAAGTAAAGCGCAATGCGAACGCGAGATTGCATCCACATTGCTAGGAAGCATTGGGATCACAAGAGCGCACTTCCATAGTCTCCAATGGGAGCCTCATTGACGGCATCAGAACTTTGCGAAGGGGTAAGTAGTGCAGCGATGACAGCATATTTTTAAATATATATGTGTATATAGACATATTAACACATAAATATATAGGTATATGACTATATACTGTATATTTGTGATTTAATAGGTGTATATAGACATATTAACACATAAATATATACAGTGGATATAAAAAGTCTACACACCCCTGTAAAAATGTCAGGTTTCTGTGATGTAAAAAAATGAGACAAAGATAAATCATTTCAGAACTTTTTCCACCTTTAATGTAACCTATAAACTGTACAACTCAATTGCAAAACAAACTAAAATCTTTTAGGTGGAGGGAAGTAAAAATAAAAATAAAAAAACTAAAATAACATGGTTGCATAAGTGTGCACACCCTTAAACTAATACTTTGTTGAAAGGGATGTAGCTGTGTTCAGAATTGAGCAATCACATTCAAAATCATGTTAAATAGGAGTCAGTACACACCTCCCATACGTTAAAGTGCCTCTGATTAACCCCAAATAAAGTTCAGCTGTTCTAGTAGGTCTGTCCTGACATTTTGTTAGTCGCATCCTACAGCAAAAGCCATGGTCCGCAGAGAGCTTCTAAAGCATCAGAGGGATCTCATTGTTAAAAGGTATCAGTCAGGAGAAGGGTACAAAAGAATTTCCAAGGCATTAGATATACCATGGAACACAGTGAACACAGTCATCATCAAGTAGAGAAAATGTGGCACAACAGTGACATTACCAAGAACTGGACGTCCCTCCAAAACTGATGAAAAGACAAGAAGAAAACTGGTCTGGGAGGCTGCCAAGAAGCCTACAGCAACATTAAAGGAGCTGCAGGAATATCTGGCAAGTACTGGCTGTGTGGTACATGTGACAACAATCTCCCGTATTCTTCATATGTCTGGGCTATAGGGTAGAGTGGCAAGACGGAAGCCTTTTCTTACCAAGAAAAACATCCAAACCCGGCTAATTTTGCAAAAAACACACCAGAAGTCTCCCAAAAGCATTGTGTTAAAAGGTGTTATGGTCTGATGAAACCAAGGTTTAACTTTTTTGGCCATAATTCCAAAAGATATGTTTGGCACAAAAACAACACTGCACATCACCAAAAGAACACCATACCCACAGTGAAGCATGGTGGTGGCAGCATCATGCTTTGGGGCTGTTTTTCTTCAGCTGGAGCTGGGGCCTTAGTCAAGGTAGAGGGATTTATGATGAACAGTTCCAAATACCAGTAAATATTGGCACAAAACCTTCAGGCTTCTGCTAGAAAGCTGAACATGAAGAGGAACTTCATCTTTCAGCATGACAACAACCCAAAGCATACATCCAAATCAACAAAGGAATGGCTTCACCAGAAGAAGATTACATTTTTGTAATGGCCCAGCCAGAGCCCATACCTGCATCTGATCGAAAATCTGTGGGGTGGTCTGAAGAGGGCTTTGCACAGGAGATGCCCTTGCAATCTGACAGATTTGGAGTGTTTTTGCAAAGAAGAGTGGGTAAATCTTGCCCAGTCAAGATGTGCCATGCTGATAGACTCATTACCAGAAAGACTGAGTGCTGTAATAAAATCAAAAGGTGCTTCAACAAAGTATTAGTTTAAGGGTGTGCACACTTATGCAACCATATTATTTTATTTTTGTATTTTTACTTCCCTCCACCTAAAAGATTTCAGTTTGTTTTTCAATTGAGTTGTAAAGTTTATAGGTCACATTAAAGGTGGAAAATGTTCTGAAATGATTTATCTTTGTCTAATTTTTTTTACATCACAAAAACCTGACATTTTAAAAGGGGTGTGTAGACTTTTTATATCCACTGTAGGTATATGACTATATACTGTATATTTGTGATTTAATAGGTGTATATAGACATATTAACACATAAATATATAGGTATATGACTATGTATATTTATATTTGTGATTTAATAGGTGTATATAGACATATTAACACATAAATATATAGGTATATTTTCATTTACATATATATTTACTGGGAACACACAGTTCCCTTAGACCGCAATGTAAAGGCACTTTTCAGTGCCGTTTTTTTTTTTCTTACACCCAACTCCCACCAACTTTAGACCCCAAGAACTGCCTAGTGCAGTTGTTCTTTATTTTAAAAAAAACAACTAAATTTTTTAAAATGAAAAACTATAATGCCGTCTATATTGAGGGCATTTGGGGCACTTTTAGAAAATTAACCAGAGATCGGATCTCTGGTTAATTTTTGAGCGCCAGTTGCTACCACGAGCTTGCAGTAGCAATAACCAGCCACTTATAATGGCTGGTTAATTAATTTAGCGCTCCTCTTGTAATCTGGCCCAAAATATTTAATTATGTGTGGTAAAAAAACATTGCATTATATTTTTTATTTTGTTCCCTTTTTTGCAAGTTAAAATGACAATTTTCCTCCATTCAGTATGTTTAAGTCATAATGGTCCAGGAAAACATGGGTGAGGTGGCATCCCTAATCCAAGTCCTCAGGCCTCCCCAACAGGATAGATTTTAAGGATTAACTCGGGTAGAAGTAGGTTAATAACCATGGTTACTGATTAGCTGATTATTTCACCTTTGCTCTAGTTCAAATATCCTGCAAATTTTACCTATTGGGAAAGCCTGAAGAATGAAATTGAAAAACCCTACTTTAGAGTGTTGGCATCTAACCCTTTTCAAATAAGGGCCCAAGTTGGATTTTTTTTCTCATTAACAGGACCGCACTATCCTATATGACAATAAATAAATAAATAAATATATATATATATATATATATATATATATATATATATATATATATATATATATATATGTGGAAGTTGGATTGTGTGGGGGACCTATATCCTCTCAGTAGAGTGGGTATAGGGCATCCCACACAAAGGAAGTTAGCGCTGTGAGTGTAATTTAGCTAAAGTGTGGATTGGGGATCCTATAAAGGCAGCTGTAATTCTGAAAAAATGAAGGGATATATAACAAGATTTGCACTAACAGTGCACTTTTACAACTATTCATATCTATTTATATCTACTTATACTTTCTAGTGATATTCATAATCACAAGCCAACTACCAGTGATATTTATAAATCACAATATATCCTCAGTTTATTATTAAAGGACTAGTAGAGAGAAATATATATATATATATACACCTATATATAAGCCATCCAACTACAAGTGGAACCTGGGTTTAGATCCTTGAATAGCGCTATTTTCGACTCTTCCTTTTCCATATATATATATATATATATATATATATATATATATATATATATATATATATATATATATAAATATACATATAATAAAGATGAAATGTCCAAAAATTCACAGGAAATAGTATATCCAAAAGAAGGCTGCAGGACAAAAGATAAGCGAAGACTCCCTGACAATCTTCACCAAAAAAGATTATACACAAAAGACTAGGTGTCAGCACCTTCCTTCTGTAGTGGAATATAACAGCTATGGACAAACGGTGTATAAACTGTTGTGGGGTAACGAATCCCCTATCACCACACACGTACTTCTAAAAACCTCAATCCATATGAGGTAAGTAACCAAAGTTTGTAAAAGATGCCCAACTTGCTGTTGTCTCCAGGTCTGTAGTGAAGAGAGAAACGGAAACCGGAAAGGTTACTCAACCGTTACAACCACATGTTGGTGCTTGAAACTGAATAAAAGTTTGTCTAAAGTACCGGCTGCAGCGTCTCTGTGATATGTGCAAGACACATCAGACACAAGACGAACCAGGGAGGCACATATCTTGATTTTGCACTTCAGACTCTGCACAGCTGAGTAACCTTTCCGGTTTCCATTTTTCTCTTCACTATGGACCTGGAGACACCATCAAGTTGGGCATCTTTTACAAACGTTGGTTACTTACCTCATATGGATTGAGGTTTTTAGAAGTAAGTGTGTGGTGATAGGGGATTCGCTACCCCACAACAGTTTATACACCTTTTGTCCATAGCTGTTATATTCCACTACAGAAGGAAGGCGCTGACACCTAGTCTTTTGTGTATATAAAAAAAAGAGTTAACTTTTTAACAAACTTTGGGTTTCTCACTGAAACTATTTACATACCGGGTGTGCAAACATGACAAAAATGATTGTAAAGATTCTTTGGGATCCCCTTTGTTCATAAATAACAGACATATATGGCTTTGCCATAGGTTTTTGGTAATTAGAATGCTGCTAATTGCTGCTGCGCACAAAACTTCTATTATTCTTGGAAGTGAAGGCGTTAATCAGGTAGCTTGTAAGGTTACTTTTAGCTTTAGTGTAGAGATGCGCTGAAAATACACTTACATACCTCCCAAATAATGCCTTTCTGGGAGACTTGCAAGCTGTATTGAAGGTATTTTTGTGGGCAGTGCCATGACTGAAATGGTGGTCTCATCCGATGGTCAGTGGGCAAGGTCAGGATGGGGTTTTGGTGGCTGGTTTCCAAAACTGTGACAATTACTTACTATACATGATGTTTGGGAGCTTTACTCACTGACCTAAATGTATAGATAAAGGATGTGTGTGTTTGTATATATGTCTATATCTGTGTATACATGTGTATTTACAGGTATGTGTTTATATGTGTATATATGTACTGTATATGCATACATACAAACATTTATACAACATATGTATTTATATGAAATGAAAAGAAAGTGGTGTGACCTGGGCACTGAGAAATCAGTGCTATAGAGCAAAAATATGCCACCAAAATCCACCTATTGTGTTATCTGCATCCCCGCAAATCCAGAGACACAATACAGAGAAAAATTATAGACTAAAAGGATGTTTGTGGATTGGCGCAAAATCACCAAATCACAAACACACGCAAATCGCAATGATTATAGTGTGTCAATAATTAGGTGATGATATATTGCAGGTGGTATCAAATAGAGCTAAAGTAATTACTGTAAGTTCTAAAACTATTAGATCGCTCCAATATTAAGAACAGTGTTAGTTGAAAATAGTGGTAGTCAAATATATGCACATACACATCAATATTATACAAAATAACTTCATAGATAAAATATAAGTTGATAAAATTAGAATGATAAGATTCGTATGAAATCCCAGCAGATATAGGTTAATATAAACTAGAAAGTCCACAGTTACCTCATAAAGTGAGGAATATAGGAGGCAAGAATCCTGGTCCCTTTCGGGTATCTACTTACACTCTTCTACCTCAATCAATATGAGTTAAGGGCCGCACAGTGTAGGAGTAGTCAGCTCTCAGACACCAGGTGTATCTTGTCAAACTTTGTCTAAAAATGTGGTCCCAGTTTACATGAAACACAAAACAGGAGAGAGATAGTGCAACACAGTTTTATTTGTATAAAAACATACAAAGAGCACCCACAAATAGTATGCTCACATTTAAAAACCTCACTACATATGAGGTAATTTCAAAGCAATTCCTTAACACAGGCACAAGATATATCTCTCAAGCTGAATCACCAACAGGACATAAAAGTTTAAAAGCGTGGCGTTTTTCAGAAATAATCCTTACGCGTTTCAAAGGTTAGTGCTGTATGCTCCTTCTTGGGCGTGTTCCTTTTCACTGTCTTGAAATACACAGCTTGTAAGGTGGGCATCCATCAAGCCTCTGACGAAGTGGACGAGTTCCGTGAAACGCGTAAGACCACTCCCACTTTACGTCACTTGCTATTCCCACGCTGCCCAGTATTCCATGCCGGTCATGGCTGTTTCCAGCTTCCTTTGGAAAGCAAATTTTGTTATCGTTTGAGCCTTTGGTTCGGCTACAGTTAATACCTCCGGTCCTCAATACAGAACTTGGTCGTTTATGATTCAAAGGAAGTAACTTTTCTCACATCAAGACGCTATTATGTGGACACAGTGGGGACACTTCTATATCTACTCGTCTATCCTTACCTCATATGATTGAGGTCTTATATTGTGAGTAGGGATTACCCTAGGGGAAGGTGTATTTTATATGTTTATAATATAATATTTTATTAAAATTGATCTGCACTATGAGAGGTGTTTTTGTGCGCTTATATTTTTAGATTTCTGTATGTATATATATATGTTTCGCAAAGGGATGGGATAGCGTGGGTAAAGGCTATTTCTAATGCAAGATGAAATAAAACTATATATATATATATATATATATATATATATATATATATGAATGCAGAACAAGTTACAGCATATACGTAATCAGGAAAAATCAAAAAGTATCAATAGACAAGTTCATATATGTACATATCAAAAAATGGGTTATCATAAATGTATGTCAAATCTGGATGCTAGAGTGTGATTCTCAGAAGTTTAAGTTGCAGGGTGTATCTCTGTATATGCAAATAGTAGTTCCAATGGACGTGATTCCTATTTACAGGAGTTTACCTCAATCAATATGAGGTAAGTGTAGAGCAATCCTGGAGAGCCTCAGTGTGGCATATAAGATATCCGCCGCTGGATACGTATCAAATGCTGTGAAATGCCTTCTGTGCTTCCTAGAGTGTAGTAACAGCACTAGAAACTTTCCTCCACATGATAGTGGTAGATATGTAAGAAAGCAGAAACAGGAAAATAGTGCAATACCGTATGTTTAATAGAGCACATAAAAACAAGTGTCACACCAAACCCTGTGGGTCTTATGCTCACATTTAACACCCTCAATAAAATATGAGGTAATTGTAAGGCATAGAGTTGGTTAATCCTGGTACACGTTCCTGGATACATCTTTAGCAATCTGTATGTATGTGTCTCAATGTTAAATCTATTTGCCTGCCTTTTTTTTTCTAACATCCGAGATCTCCAATCTTTGAGCCCTTATAACTTTTTTGTGCAATATTTTTATTAAAACATTTTTATGAGACAGAGTTAATGTGAGTGTAACTGTACTTTGTAATAAAGTGTTTTGTGCAATTTTTTTATATTCGGAAACCAGTTAACCACAGGTCTGAGATCATTGTAAGGATTGTAGTGTAAAGGGCGATTGCGCTACTGCAATCGCAATTTCACACCACATGTAATATCAGCGGAATGAAAATGGCTTGCAAAATCGTTTGCCCTTCACGTGTAATCTAGCCCAATATATTCTAAGTTTGTTCAGTCTATGATTTTTCTTCTCTTTCTTCACATTAAACTAAATGTACAAAATTTGATTTGACGAGTAAAAGGAAGAGCTAGATGCCTATTAACCATAGAACAGTAGAGATGAACTTTCATCTCAGCTATGACAGTTTGGCAGCTGTGTACTGTCAGCAGTTGAAGAACTTCTCCGTAGAGTAAAATATCAGAATGAGAAAAATATCCCACTGTGTTTTATAGTTACAGAGAGGCTGATATAGAAAGTGTGCACCCATTTTCTTGTGTGTATTATACAGACAATGCTTTACTTCTTCCCTGATTATTTCACCATAGTAGTTAATGAACACAACTTGAGCAGGAAGTTAATAGCTTTTCAATGATTTATTGACTTGTTCAAGGGATTAAGTAACCAAATCCTGTTTGCTTTGTACTTAATTTATTTGCTAGTGTCTTGTCACTCACAGAAACACAGGTATATGTACCCTAAGGAGCATAGCTATACACATTAATAAAAGTTCTAATTGGCTGCCTTGTGCACACACAACACTGCATTTTTTGTAACCACCAAAGTAATTGATTAAAATGTTTTTGTTAATTATGTTGAAGAGGAGGAATACTTGTAAACCACCACCATCATCTCACCTGATCTGGGTCTGCTGTAATGACATTAGCCTACAGAGCAGCCAGAATTACCTCCACTAAGCTCCCTCATGCTACCCCTTCCATCAGCACATCCCTTCAGCACTCATTTTACCTCATTTTGGTTCACCATGTAATCTGCAACCTATTCCAGTCATAGTAAGTCATCTAAACACCTAACCTCACAGGTCTTAGCACCCTTCATTCAATTTCTTGTTTCCAAAATTCTGTATTTCGTATACCCAATTGGGAGGAGGTTTATGCATTGTAGAATTAAAACATACATCAATATCTGGTCTGTGGTGTTGACAAGTCCTGTGTTGACTGTGAGAATCCAGATTGGTCTAGAGATTGACCTCAGGAGCCAATGAGCAAGAGATACACTATTTAAATAAATAAGACACTATGGACAATATGGTCCATGAGTAAGGCTTAAGGCAAGCCAAAACGCGTTAGTTTGCCTGCCTGCATGCCTCTAGTCTAATATTTTTTGGCTTGCGTATCCTATTGAATTTAGCTTTTCAAATGTAATACTACTTTATTGTGATTTTATGATTTTTATAAATAAAAAAAGAAGATATTACCGGAATCGTCCTTTTTTCCAATGTGTTGGCCTATCCTTGCCAGGTCCAGGTTGCAGATTTTTAAAAACAATATCCATTATGGGATTAAAATAAGTAAATATGTTGCTACAAGTAATACAGTTCTTTATTAACTATTGCATTAGTTAGTATAGCAAATGATACATACCTGTACTTTTCTGTCATGGACAGTTAGTACTAAGTTCTCTTATTTGCAGTGGGAGATACCCTTGAAGACATACGTTGTACGTCTGTCTAGTAGTAAAATTGTGGAAGAGAACATCAATCAGTGATACATAGTTTATGATATTTTACAGCAGGTGAGCAGTTATAGATATAGCTGTGAAGCTTTGTAAATAGATCATTAAAAGGGAATTTCTTTCATGTAAGTGGCAAGAGTCCATGAGCTAGTGACGTATAGGATATACCTACCAGGAGAGGGCAAAGTTTTCCAAACCTCAAAATGCCTACAAATACACCTCCCACCACACACATACTTCAGTTTTACAAACTTTGCCTCCCTGTGGAGGTGGAGAAGCAAGATGTGCTTAATTTTCTTCTGTGAAAGGCGCTTCTAAACATGTTGAAGCCCAATTCCTCTCAGAGTACAGTGCTTGTCAGAGGGATGTGAAGGGAGTACTGCCTGTTGATTTAGTGGTTTCACCCATGGTAAATCCTTTCAAAGGCTCTCTGTAATTGGTCGCAGGGATTCATTCCTTGCCTCCCTTTTCAGATCGACGTTATAATCCTATAACATTACCTCTGCTGATATTTTTCAGTACTGGTTTGGCTGTCTGCTATATGTGGATCGGTGTCTTCTGGTAAGTATGCATCATTATTTTAAGACACTCTCAGCTATATTTGCCAAGAGTCAGGTCTATGTATATTTCCCTTTTCTGCAGACTATCAGTTTCAGTATGGAATTTATGTTTGGGAAGATTATTTTTCATTTTTTTCTTACCTGGGGTTTCAGATAATTTCAATTTGACTTTGTTTTCCAAATTTTCGCAGGCAAACTAGGCAAACTAGGTTCGCGGGGACGCAAAATACCCGTTGTTTATGGCATCATTTTTGTGGCGGAAAACTTTTTTGCACGAAATTGTGTCTAAGGTGATGTAAGTTTCCTCAGTCGTAAGGAAGAGGAGAGGTAGTGCTGCTACAGTAAACGTCCGCAAAAGGACAAGGGTGAACGGATCAGACTAAGACCAAAAGAGGGGTGTGTGGAGCCAACCAAAGAGCGGAGGACAACCGCAAAAGGCTCAACAAAAATTAAAAAGGAAGGTTGCTGAGCAACAGGTGAAAAAAATGTTTATTCCATTAAAAATAAAAACGGTAAAGACACAACAAGGCAAGGAAGGGTATTAGCCATTTAACATGTTTCGCGCAGACAAGCGCTTACTCATAGACGCAAGTTGTAAGTTTCCTCATTTCCTGCGTCTTTGTCGACCCACGTTGTTTGGGCACAAAGTCACATTTGTTATGATGCGAGTTGCGTCATTTCCTGATGTTAGCTTTGGCGCCAAAAAAAATAATTTTTGTATATTACCACTCTTTCTTTAATGCTTCTGGTTCTCTCCATGTTAAGAGCTATGATGGTTTTTTTGCATCTTACTTTAGCGTAAGCATTTTTTCCCATTCCTGAAACTGCTATATGAGGACATTGGACATTTTGTTTAAATGTTTTTTTCTTTTTACATTTTGCAAGATGTCTCAATTTGGTCCTGCCTCTGATGTTGCTGTAGAAACCATGCTACATGAACACAGTTCTACCAAAGCTAAGTGTGTCTGTTGTAAATTAACTGATGTCATTTCTTCAGCCCAATTATGTGGCATCTATAATGATAAGCTTTTGCATGCTGATAATGTTTCTTTTAGTACTAATACACCGTCTGTTGTTCCTTCAACGTCTAAAGTACCTGATATTCCTGCAGATGTAAAGAATTATATTGCTGCAGCTATAGTTAAGGCTTTGAAGGGGTATTTTACCTGCAGGAACAGGGTACAGTCATGGGGGCAAAATTTGGCCCCTCATATGCTAATTTGTTCATGGGCTGGCTGGAACGTTTTTTCATCTACAGCATGGATAACCCCTTCAGGACAGAAGTAGTGTTCTATCGTCGATTCATAGATGACCTGATTCTCATCTGGTCCTCCACCGAGACAAGGGCCAAATTATTCTTTCAATATCTCAATGATGGCCAACATGGTTTAAAATTTACCTATGAGTGGCATGAAAAAAGTGTCAATTTCTGAGACATTACTTTGATGGGTGATTCTGTGGAACACAAAATCTATTCTAAACTATATAGAAAACCCATATCAGGTAATACTATTTTGCATAACAAAAGTGTTTAAAGGGATAGCACATGTTTAAAGGGATATCAAAAAGTCACCTTTTGAGAGCTAGGAGAATATGTAGTAAGGACAGTGATTTTATTGAGGAAAGTAAAGATATTAAACAAAGGCTTAAAAGAAGAGGTTATTCCCCTAAACTACTAGATCATCTGGCTCACAAAACACTCTTAGGTGGAAGACAAGCTTCACAACCACAGATCAACAGACAGGACATTAAAGGCGGTAGACCTTTGTCCTTCATCACACAATACTCATCAGATTATTCCTCTGTCTGCAATATCATCAAGAAGTATTTTCCCATCCTCTTAGGTGACACTTACTTAAAATCCACAGTAGAAAAGGGTTTCAAATGTTTTTACTCTAAAAACCTTACTTTGGGCAATATTTTAGCCCCTAGTCATTTACCTCCTAAAAACAAAAATACAGGTTCATGGTTACAAATAAATGGCACTTACAAATGTGGGAATCATAGGTGTAAGGCCTGTGATTTTATCGCTCAAGGAAAAGATTTTTATTCATGCGATACTTAGCAAAGTTTTCTAACTAAAGGATGTATAAATTGCTCTGGTTCCTATGTCTTGAACATTCTAAACAATACGTTGGCATGACTAGTAAAGATGTCCGGACCCGGGTCCGGGAACACCTTGGTTATATTAAATATGAGAAACCATGCTCTGCTCTTTCAAGGCACTTCATAGAGGTGCATGGCAAGGATACTAGATCCTTCAAATGGCGAGGCATTGAAACGATAGATTATCCCCTAGGGGAGGCAACAATGATCAATTGCTAGCAAAACAGGAGGTGTATTGGATCATGAAAATTCATACTCAAATTCCTTATGGTTTTAATTCAGAATATGACATCATTAACCACTGGAAATAAATGTTTCATACTCCGGTACACATCTTGGCTGTAAATTATGATTTTTTGATTTGCTTTCCTTCTTTTCCCTCTGGACATCTTATGTTTCAAAATATTTAGTTTTGTTATTTGAATTTATACCTCCAAGTTTGTGAATTTCTTATTGACCTGCATAGATATTCATTCATTATATATATATATATATATATATATATATATATATACACATAAGAGATAAAATAGTGTTAAACAATGCCACCAATGTACTGGCAGTTTATACACATATCAATTACATTTATTCTTCTTAATATATGACTTTGAAATTGTTATGCAGCAGTATTAAATACTGTACAAAGTATGTTTTGAATACTCTTGAAATATGCACTGCTGAGTTGGTACATATTAATAATATTATTGTTATCAGCTGATTTATCATGAGCTATTTCATTGTATCATATCTCATTGTATTTTGGAAACATATGATGTTTATCAATTATTGTGTTCATTTGAGTATCAGCACTATTAAGTGTTCACACTATCTTTATACTAACCATCATTTATGCTAATCTCCTGTACTTAACATCTGTATTGCATATATCTTTGTATTATATTTGAGTATTAGTATAATCAAGTGTTCACACTATATTTTTATACTAACTATCATTTAGCTAATCTCCTGTACTAAACACATATACTGTAAATATTTTTGTACTATATTTTTATAACATATTGTTTAGTCATACCTTCTTATATACTTTTTTGTATTTTCCATTTCACTCTAGTGTTAAGCTGTGTTTATTCAGATATCTAATAGGATAATAGGGGTGTGTTTAACACCAACCAATGACCATTATGGACTAACTCTTTTTAAATGGCACTCACCTGTGCCTTTTCAGGTTTATGAGTATGGCCCTAGCCAAAACGCGTGAAACCCATTTGTTCTTCCTTTGTGTGAACCATGTTGTTATTTTAATGTAACTACAATAATGCCGTTTTTATTCATCGGATGTTTGGGATTACTACTACTTTTTGTTTTGGCTTTACATTGAGGATTACAAGGAATCCTTTTGAATATCCCTTATCCTGCAGTATATTGTGGCTACCCCCGGCGGTCTCACCATTTGCGGCTCTATTCTGATGCACAGCTTGAGCTGGACATTGATAGCGAGACAAGCACAGCTTGGGATTGGCTACTTTCCCACCACGTGACTAACCTTCTTTCTCCCTGGACTGGAGAGTCGACTACACTCGTCATTACTACGGAGGAGACCCGGAACCGGCAGAAGATTGAGAGAACCGCAGAGCCCAGGTTATCGCAGGAGCGAGTTGACACCGGGCTGCGGTTGAAAGATCCTCTAATAAACCTTTAAGTCGACAGGAGCAGCGAGTAGCTAGAGTGCACGTTTTCACTCTGTTTCTGCATACGGTGGATACTCGTGTCGGCAAGGAGGTCACAGTGGGTGAGTGCTCATCTGAGCAGTGTTTTAAGCCTTTCTTCTGTCTTTACATTGAAAGAGCACGTTGATTATAGACTCTCGTTTGCTTGTCTCTACATATCACTGCCTGTTACTGTACAGTTGCCTATACAGAGCCATGGACTGCTTTTATATAAATATATTTTTTATGGTTATTTCCAGTCTAAGACCAGAACTTTCTTTTTGCTGAAATCAATGTTTCTATTAGTACTAATACACCGTCTGTTGTTCTTTCAATGTCTAAAGTACCTGATATTCCTGTAGATGTAAAGAATTATATTGCTGCAGCTGTAGTTAAGGCTATGTCTGCTATACCACCTTTAAATAAACGTAAAAGGTCTTTTAAAACTTCTCATAATTCTGATGAAATTTGTATTGACCGACAGCATACTGAAATATCCTTTGCTGATGAGGATTCTTCTGGTTCAGAAGATCTGGATTCAGATTCTGAAATTGACAAATCTTCCTATCTGTTCAAGATCGATTATATTTGTTCTTTGTTGATGAAAGTTCTGGTTACTTTGGGTATTGAAGAGTCTAGTCCTCTTCATAATAAAGCCAGTAAACGTTTGAATACTGTTTTTTAACCTCCTAAGGTTGCTCCTGGGGTTTTTCCTGTTCCAGATGCTGTTTCTGATATGATTACTAAGGAATGGTCTAAGCCTGGTTCTTCTTTCAATCCTTCTTCTAGGTTTAAGAAATCGTATCCTTTACCTGTGGCTAATTTAGAGTTTTGGGAAAAAGTTCCTAAGGTTGATGGGGCTATTTCCACTCTTGCCAAACGTACTACTCTTCCTATGGAAGATAGTACTTCTTTTAAGGAACCTTTAGATAGGAAGATTGAATCTTATCTTAGAAGAGCATATTTACATTCTGGCTATATTCTAAGACCTGCTATTTCTATGGCTGATGTGGCTGCTGCTTCAACTTTTTGGTTGGATAGTTTAGCCCGGCAGGTAGAAGATCATGATTTGTCCAGCATTATTCTTCTGCTTCAACATGCTAATCATTTCATTTGTGATGCTATATTTAACATTATTAAAATTGATGTTAAATCTATGTCTTTAGCTATTTTAGCCAGAAGAGCTTTATGGCTTAAATTTTGGAATGCTGACATGGTGTCTAAATCTAGATTACTATCTCTATCTTTCCAAAGTAAGAATTTATTTGGTTCTCAATTACATTCTATTATTTCCACTGTTACTGGAGGGAAGGGAGTTTTCTTACCTCAAGATAAAAAATCTAAGGTTAAATTTAAGGCTCCTAATCATTTTCGTTCCTTTCATCAGAATAAGGAACACAAGTCTACTCCTTCCGCCGAAAGGTATCTGGTTCCAATTAGAAACCATCCTCAAATTGGAATAAAACCATGCCTTACAAAAGACCAAATCCAGCCCCCAAGACTGCATGAAGGTGCGGCCCTCAATCCAGTTAAAATGGTGGGGGGCAGATTGAAATTGTTTCAGGAAATTTGGTTAGGTTCTGTTCAGAATCAGTGGATTCAGAATATTGTGTCTCAAGGGTATCGAATAGGATTCAGAATAAGGCCTCCTGTGAGAAGATTCTTTCTTTCTCATGTTCCAACAAATCCTGTGAAAGCTCAGGCTTTTCTGAAATGTGTTTCAGATCTAGAGCTTTCAGGGGTGACTGTTCCAGTTCCTCTACTAGGAACTGGGTTTGGGGTTTTAGTCAAATCTATTCATTGTCCCAAATAAAGAGAATTCTTTCAGACCAGTTCTGGATCTGAAACTTTTTAATCGTTTTGTAAGAGTCCCAACTTTCAAGATTGTGACTATAAGGACTAATCTGCCTTTTGTTCAGCAAGGGCATTTTATGTCCACAATAGACTTACAGGATGCTTATCTTTATATTCCAATTTATCCAGACCATTATCAGTTTCTGAGATTCTCTTTTCTAGACAAGCATTACCGATTTGTCGCTCTTCCATTTTACCTAGCGACAGCTCTGAGATTATTTTCGAAGGTTCTCGGTGCCCTTCTATCTGTAATCAGAGAGCAGGGTATTGCGGTGTTTCCTTATTTGGATGATATCTTGGTACTAGCTCAGTCTTTTCATTTAGCAGAATATCACACAAAACAACTAGTGTGGTTTCTTCAAAGGCATAGTTGGAGGATCAATTTACAAAAGAGTTTCTTGATTCCTCAAACAAAGGTCACCTTTTTAGGTTTCCAGATAGATTCAGTGTCCATGACTCTGTCTTTAACAGACAAGTGGCAAATGAAATTGGTTTTAGCTTGTCTAAACCTTCAGTCTCAATCATTCCCTTCAGTGGCTATGTGCATGGAAGTTTTAGGTCTTATGACTGCAGCATCGGACACGATCCCCTTTGCTCATTTTCATATGAGACCTCTGCAGCTTTGCATGCTGAATCAATGGTGCAGGGATTATACTGGGATATCACAATTGATATACTTAAATCCCAACATTCAACTCTGTCTTGGTGGTTGGACCATCATCGGATTATTCAAGGGGCCTTTTTTGTTCATCCTTCCTAGACTGTGATCTCAACAGATGCAAATCTCACAGGTTGGGGAGCTGTCTGGGTGTCTCTGACAGCACAGGGGGTTGGGAAACCTCAAGAGGCGAGGTTACCAATAAATATTTTAGAACTGCATGCTATCTTCAGAGCTCTTCAGGCTTGGCCTCTATTAAGGAGAGAACTTTTCATTTGTTTTCAAACAGACAATATCACAGCAGTGGCATATGTCAATCATCAGGGAGGGACTCGCAGTTCCTTAGCAATGAAGGGAGTATCTCGGATACTTTCTAGGGCGGAGTCCAACTCTTGTCTAATTTCTGTGATTCGTATTCCAGGTGTAGACAATTGTGAAGCGGATTATCTAAGTTGTCAGACTTTGCATACAGGGGAGTGGTCTCTCCATCCAGATGTGTTTCATCAGATTGTACAGATGTGTGAAGTCTTCCAGAAATAGATCTGATGGCTTCTCGTTTAAACAAGAAACTTCCCAGATATCTTTCCAGATCCAAGGATCCTCAGGCAAAGATGCCTAAGGTTGTGAATTCTAACAACATTAGTAGGGAAATTGTTGTTTCTTCCTTGTGTCCTAATCCCAAGAATTCTCTTGAGAGATCTCTACATTCTTTGGATATGGTAAGAGCTTTGAAATACTATATTGAAGCTACTAAGTATTTCAGAAAGACTTCTAGTCTATTTGTTATTTTCTCTGGTTCCAGGAAAGGTCAGAAAGCCTCTGCCATTTCTTTGGCATCTTGGTTGAAACTTTTGATTCACAAGGCTTATTTGGAAGCGGGGCAGTCACTGCCTCAGAGAATTACAGCTCATTCTACCAGATCAGTTGCCACTTCTTGGGCTTTCTAGAATGGAGCTTCAGATGATCAGATTTGCAAAGCAGCAACTTGGTCTTCTTTGCATACATTTACTAAATTTTACCATTTTTATGTATTTACTTCTTCAGAAGCAGTCTTTGGTAGAAAAGTTCTTCAGGCAGCTGTCTCAGTTTGATTCTTTTTGCCTATGATTTAAGTTTTTGAAATTTAAGAGAACTTAATTATTATTTGAATTTGATTTTTTTCAGCAGAAGTAGCTGTTTTTATTTTATCCCTCCCTCTCTAGTGACTCTGTGGTTCTTGGGTGTTGTATCCCATATGTCACTAGCTCATGGACTCTTGCCACTTACATGAAAGAAAACATAATTTATGTAAGAACTTACCTGATAAATTAATTTCTTTCATAATGGCAGGAGTCCATGAGGCCCACCTTATTTTTTGGTGATTATGATTTTTTTGTATAAAAGCACATTCATTTTTTTTCCAGTTCCTCTTTTTGTATGCTTTTTTACTCCTTTTTTATACCTCACTACTATACGTTAAAGGGACAGTCTACCATATAATTGTTATTGTTTTAAAAGATAATCCCTTTATTACCCAACCCATTCCCCAGTTTTGCATAACCAACAAAGTTATATTAATATACTTTTTACCTTTGTGATTACCTTGTATCTAGGAACCTTCTTCCAGCCCCCTTCCAGCCCCCTGATCACTTGACTGTGACTGTTTATTATCTATTGTCTTAAATTTAACATTGTTTTGTGCTAAATCTTAAATAACCCCCTGTGCCTGAACACAGTGTTATCTATATGGTCCACGTGTACTTTCTGTCTTTTTGTGTTGAAAAGAGATTTTAAAAGCCTGTGATAAGAGGCAGCCCACAAAGGCTTAGAAATTAGCATATGAGCCTACCTATGTTTAGTTTAAACTAAGAATACCAAGAGAAAAAAGCAAATTTGATGATAAAAGTAAATTGGAAAGTTGATTAAAATTAAAGGTCCTGTCTGAATAATGAAAGTTTAATTTATACTAGACTGTCCCTTTAAAACTAACGTATGTGTGTGATGGGAGGTGTATTTGTAGGCATTTTGAGGTTTGGGAAACATTGCCCCCTCCTGGTAGGAATGCATATCCAAAACGTCAGTAGCTCATGGACTCTTGCCACTATGAAAGAAATTAATTTATCAGGTAAGTTCTTACATAAATTATATTTTTTAAAATAAGAATTAGGGCCCAATGATCTAAAGGTCTGTGGGCTGGCAAGATTATTATTAAATGCTTACCAGTATGTCTATTTATTGGTGGAATTATCTAAAGCCACTTTTTACCCTGAAAACAGGATGTCTTGTTAAGGGGCGTATACTGCATTTTCATATGGGACGGAGATGCATATTACAAAAGTGTACAATGAAATTCGCAATTTAAAATATCACACAAAATTATGAATTGAACCATTCACATAAAAAAAAACAAGAAAAATATGTGTTGTTAAGGTGCATCAAAAATCGTAACGAAATTGATCATCAAAAATCGTATTTTATGAAAAACTTAAAGTTTGTATGTAAATTACACAGGAATAAATTGTGTTAAATATGCACAGCGTAAATCATAATTTCAGTACACTGGATGTGCAAAAAAACCCACATAATTGTTTTTACTTAAAAGTACAAAATACTACAAGCGTAATTGTTGTTTTATTATAGAATGGGCTGAACATGGACGTTCCATGGACATGTATAATTTTTCTCTCAAATTCCAGCGTAATTATCTCAACATTACCACCCTACAGTTATCACTTCTTTTTCTTGGAAATGAAAAGGTTGCAAGCTATTATCAAAATACATAACACCCTAATAGAAAAACACATGCATACAAAAATATATGCTATTGTAAGATGCATAATGGGACTTATAGTGACTGCAGGATTTCATTTTTAATATGCGCTCACTGCTAACTTTAATCTACACAGTGAAGTTTTCATTTCCAGCTCCATTAATTTCAATAGGGGACATCTCGCTACTTGCAGGGATTTTTTTTTTTTTTTTTTTTTTTTTTTTTTTTTTTTTATAATTCTACCAAGGCAGTCCCTGCAATGGTCGGGTTAAAAACCATATCTGATCTTGCTAGGTAAGATCAGCAGGCACTTAATATCCCTAAGCATCAGGGAGGAAACCAAATGTGGACTCCCTGCTCAATATGCATAGAGGGATATGGCGGAACCTAACTGATGAGATCCACAGAAGGCTGAAAAGATTGTCTTGGGTTGCCATGTTCCTCATTCAGAGCAGGATTACCTCGTATTTCGGTGCTGTACTGTCCTCCTTTGGTGGGACCAGACTGATATAACCCAGGGAAGTTCTCCTCTATGAAAGGTACAATTGTGCTAAAAAATGCTGCTCCCAGGTAGTGAGCATTCATAAAACAAACTACTTAGCCTTTGTTCATTCCTAGTTGAACACTTTTCATTCTGTATATATGTTTATTAGAACTCTGGTGAAAGTCTCCCTCAAGGTGGTGGGGGAAACTAGATGTGGACTCCTAGAGGGATATGGCTGCACCTCATTGACCAGGCCCAAATAAGGCCTAAATGTTTATTTGTGAAGGTTTACACAGTAGGGTGTTAGCATCAGGACCTGCTCCTCTGCCTTGTCACCTTACCATCATGGGTTGCAACCTGTGGAAGCAGAGCCCCCCCCCCCCTAGGGGTAAACTGTAGAAACATCTACTAACCCTGAGGAAGGTTTACCTCCCCACCACCATAGATCCCAGGCCATTTTCTATGGAGAATATTATCCCAGATATAAAGTTTCAGAATGTTCCTGTTACTAAACAAAAGAGACTGGGAAAAAAAAGATTCTGCTCCTAAAACTTTAGTCCCTCACAACAAGTCTGTTAAAGTTCCTGATGGGAAGGAGATACCTGATTTTGCTCCTAAGACTGCTGAAGTGTTACAAAGTCTTTTCTACTTTGTATATATTGTACAGTATATAATGGTGTTTTTTGTATTAACTAATTCATCATTAATCATATTTATCTGTATAGTCTCTCAATGTTTCTAATATGCAAACAAAAGCTAGACGTGCTGCCATTTTTTATGTGCTGTCTAATATTAATGCTGATATCTTCTGTTTTATTTAAATAAAAATAAAAAAAACTAACATTACACAAAATAAAAAAACTAACATTACACAAAATAAAAAAAGGAATTACCAAAAATAAAAAAATGTATTCCTATTCTAATTAAAAAACAGAACCCTATTCTAAAAATAAACTACCAATAACCCTTAAAAGGGCCTTTTGTAGGGCATTGCCCTAAAGTGTTAAGCAATTTTTGGGAAGAAAAAAACACTAATCCCTCTAACATTACAACCTCCCCAAAATTAAAAAACCAACGGCCAGATTTCGAGTTTTGCGTTATGGCAGGCTCGGTACTAACTTGCAAGTTATTTCCATCGCTCACCTTTAGCAGCGCTGGTATTACAGGTTTGCAAAAACCTGGCGTTAGTAAGCAATATTGCAGCGTTGAGCTCCTTGGAGCTCCATACCGCACCCAAATACAAGCGCTGCAGTGAGCTGGTTTTATGTGCTCGTTCACGATTTCCCCATAGAAATCAATGGGTGAGCCGGCTAAAAAAAAGTCTAACACCTGCAATAATGGAGCATAAAGCTCCGTAACGCAGCCCCATTGATTCCTATCGGGAAAGAAAAAGTTATGTTTAAACCTAACACCCTAACATAAACCCAGAGTCTAAACACCCCTACTTATTAACCCCTAATATGTGCCCCCAATGTCACTGTCACCTACATTACACTTATTAACTCCTAATCTGCTGCCCCCGACATTGCCGCCACCTACATTACTGTTATTAACCCCTAATCTGCCGCCCCCAACGTCGCCGCCACTATAATAAAGTTATTAACCACTAAGCCTAAGTCTAACCCTAACCCTAACACCTACTAACTTTAATATAATTAAAATAAATCTAATTAAAAATTACAATTAATACCTAAATAATTCCTATTTAAAACTAAATACTTACCTGTAAAATAAACCTAAGCTAGCTACAATATAACTAATAGTTACATTATAGCTATCTTACGGCTAGATTTACAGTTCTGCGGCCAAAGGGCTGCGTTAGCTACGCGTGCTTTTCCCCCCCCGCACCTTTTAAATACCGCTGGTATTTAGAGTTCACAGAAAGGTTGCGTTAGGCTCCAAAAAGGGAGCGTATAGGCATATTTACCGCAAATGCAACTCTAAATACCAGCAGTGTTTACGGACGCGGCCAGCTTCAAAAACGTGCTCGTGCACGATTCCCCCATAGGAAACAACCTAACACCTGCAAAAAAGCAGCGTTCAGCTCCTAACGCAGCCCCATTGTTTCCTATGGGGAAACACTTCCTAAGTCTGCACCTAACACCCTAACATGTACCCCGAGTCTAAACACCCCTAACCTTACACTTATTAACCCCTAATCTGCCGCCCCCGCTATCGCTGACCCCTGCATTATACTATTAACCCCTAATCTGCCGCTCCGTACACCGCCTCAACCTTCGTTATCCCTATGTACCCCTAATCTGCTGCCCCTAACACCGCCGACCCCTATATTATATTTATTAAACCCAATCTGCCGCCCCCAACGTCGCCGCCACCTACCTACAATTATTAACCCCTAATCTGCCGACCGGACCTCACCGCTACTATAATAAAGTTATTAACCCCTAATCCGCCTCACTCCCGCCTCAATAACCATATAATAAATAGTATTAACCCCTAATCTGCCCTCCCTAACATCACCGACACCTAACTTCAAGTATTAACCCCTAATCTGCCGACCGGACCTCACCGCTACTCTAATAAATTTATTAACTCCTAAAGCTAAGTCTAACCCTAACACTAACACCCCCCTAAATTAAATATAATTTTTATCTAACTAAGGCCTAGATTTGGAGTTCGGCGGTAGCCGTGAAAACCAGCGTTAGAGGCTCCTAACGCTGGTTTTGGCCGCCCGCTGGTATTTGGAGTCAGTCAGGAAAGGGTCTAACGCTCACTTTGCAGCCGCGACTTTTCCATACCGCAGATCCCCTTACGTCAATTGCGTATCCTATCTTTTCAATGGGATCTTTCTAACGCTGGTATTTAGAGTCGTTTCTGAAGTGAGCGTTAGAGCTCTAACGATAAGACTCCAGCCGCCTGAAAATAGCAGGAGTTAAGAGCTTTCTGGGCTAACGCCGGTTTATAAAGCTCTTAACTACTGTACCCTAAAGTACACTAACACCCATAAACTACCTATGTACCAGCCAATCAGAATCAAGTTCAATCCAATCAGATTGAGCTCGCATTCTATTGGCTGATCGGAACAGCCAATAGAATGCGAGCTCAATCTGATTGGCTGATTGGATCAGCCAATCGGATTGAACTTGATTCTGATTGGCTGATTCCATCAGCCAATCAGAAAATTCCTACCTTAATTCCGATTGGCTGATAGAATCCTATCAGCCAATCGGAATTCGAGGGACGCCATCTTGGATGACGTCCCTTAAAGGAACAGTCATTCGTCGTTCAGTCGTCGGGCCGGATGGATGTTCCGCGCTGGAGGTCTTCAGGATCCTGCCGCTTCGCTCCGGATGGAAGACCATAGAAGATGCCGCCTGGATGATGACTTCAATCGGATGGAAGATCCTCTTCTGCCCCGCTTGGATGAAGACTTTGACCGGATCATGGACCTCTTCAGCCCCCCGCTTGGGCTTGGATCAGGACATCGGAGGAGCTCTTCAGGACGGATCAGTGAACCTGGATAGTGAAGACAAGGTAGGAAGATCTTCAGGGGCTTAGTGTTAGGTTTATTTAAGGGGGGTTTGGGTTAGATTAGGTGTATGTGGGTGGTGGGTTGTAATGTTGGGGGGGGGTATTGTATGTTTTTTTTTACAGGCAAAAGAGCTGAAATTCTTGGGGCATGCCCCGCAAAGGGCCCTGTTCAGGGCTGGTAAGGTAAAAGAGCTTTTAACTTTTTTTAATTTAGAATAGGGTAGGGAATTTTTTATTTTGGGGGGCTTTGTTATTTTATTAGGGGGCTTAGAGTAGGTGTAATTAGTTTAAAATTGTTGTAATATTTTTCTTATGTTTGTAAATATTTTTTTATTTTTTGTAACTTAGTTCTTTTTTATTTTTTGTACTTTAGCTAGTTTATTTAATTGTATTTATTTGTAGGAATTGTGTTTAATTAATTTATTGATAGTGTAGTGTTAGGTTAATTGTAGGTAATTGTAGGTAGTTTATTTAATTAATTTATTGATAGGGTAGTGTTAGGTTTAATTATATCTTAGGTTAGGATTTATTTTACAGGTAAATTTGTTATTATTTTAACTAGGTAACTATTAAATAGTTCTTAACTATTTAATAGCTATTGTACCTGGTTAAAATAATTACAAAGTTGCCTGTAAAATAAATATTAATCCTAAAATAGCTATAATATAATTATAATTTATATTGTAGCTATATTAGGATGTATTTTACAGGTAAGTATTTAGCTTTAAATAGGAATAAGTTATTTAATAAGAGTTAATTTATTTCGTTAGATGTAAATTATATTTAAGTTAGGGGGGTGTTAGTGTTAGGGTTAGACTTAGCTTTAGGGGTTAATACATTTATTAGAATAGCGGTGAGGTCCGCTCGGCAGATTAGGGGTTAATAATTGAAGGTAGGTGTCGGCGATGTTAGGGAGGGCAGATTAGGGGTTAATACTATTTATGATAGGGTTAGTGAGGCGGATTAGGGGTTAAAAAAATATGCAGGGGTCAGCGATAGCGGGGGCGACAGATTAGAGGTTAATAAGTGTAAGGTTAGGGGTGTTTAGACTCGGGGTACATGTTAGGGTGTTAGGTGCAGACTTAGGAAGTGTTTCCCCATAGGAAACAATGGGGCTGCGTTAGGAGCTGAACGCTGCTTTTTTGCAGGTGTTAGGTTTTTTTTCAAACAGCCCCATTGTTTCCTATGGGAGAATCGTGGACGAGCACGTTTTTGAGGCTGGCCGCGTCCGTAAGCAACTCTGGTATCGAGAGTTGCATTTGCGGGAAAAATGCTCTACGCTCCTTTTTTGGAGCCTAACGCAGCATTTGTTTGAACTCTCGATACCAGAGTTAAATTTATGGTGCGGCCAGAAAAAAACCTGCGGAGCGTTAACAGCCCTTCTACCGCCAAACTCCAAATCTAGGCCTATATAAATTAACTCTTATTAAATACATTATTCCTATTTAAAGCTAAATACTTACCTGTAAAATAAACCCTAATATAGCTACAATATAAATAATAATTATATTGTAGCTATTTTTGGATTAATATTTATTTTACAGCCAACTTTGTATTTATTTAAACCAGGTACAATAGCTATTAAATAGTTAATAACTATTTAATAGCTACCTAGTTAAAATAATTACAAAATTACCTGTAAAATAAATCCTAACCTAAGTTACAATTAAACCTATCACTACACTATCAATAAATTAATGAAATAAAATACCTACAATTATCTACAATTAAACCTAACACTACACTATCAATAAATTAATTACATACAAATACCTACAAATAAATACAATTAAATAAACTAACTAAAGTACAAAAAATAAAAAAAGAACTAAGTTACAAAAAATAAAAAAATAATTTACAAACATTATAAAAATATTACAACAATTTTAAGCTAATTACACCTACCCTAAGCCCCCTAATAAAATAACAAAGCCCCCCAAAATAAAAAAATGCCCTACCCTATTCTAAAATAAAAATTGAAATGCTCTTTTACCTTACCAGCCCTTAAAAGGGCCTTTTGCGGGGCATGCCCCAAAGAATTCTGCTCTTTTGCCTGTAAAAAAAAACATACAATACCCCCCCAACATTACAACCCACCACCCACATACCCCTAATCTAACCCAAACCCCCCTTAAATAAACCTAACACTATGCCCCTGAAGATCTCCCTACCTTATCTTCACCATGCTGATGGAATCAGCCAATCAGATTGAGCTTGCATTCTATTGGCTGTTCCGATCAGCCAATAGAATGCAAGCTCAATCTGATTGGCTGATTGGATCATCCAATCGGATTGAACTTGAATCTGATTGGCTGATTCCATCAGCCAATCAGAATTTTCCTACCTTAATTCCGATTGGCTGATAGAATCCTATCAGCCAATCGGAATTCGAGGGACGCCATCTTGGATGACGTCCCTTAAAGGAACCGTCATTCGTCGGGAAGTCGTCGGCCAGGATGGATGTTCTGCGTCGGATGAAGATGGATCCGGAAGAAAGAAGATTGAAGATTCCGCTTAATAGAAGACTTCAGCCGGATGATGGATCTCTTCAGCCCGATGATGGACCTCTTCAGCCCCTGCTTGGGCTTGGATGAAGACTTCGGAGCCTCTTCTAGACGGATCGGTGGTACCCGGCGTGGTGAAGATAAGGTAAGGAGATCTTCAGGTGCTTAGTTTTAGGTTTATTTAAGGGGGGTTTGGGTTAGATTAGGGGTATGTGGGTGGTGGGTTGTAATGTTAGGGGGGGTATTGTATGTTTTTTTTACAGGCAAAAGAGCAGAATTCTTTGGGGCATGCCCCGCAAAAGGCCCTTTTAAGGGCTGGTAAGGTAAAAGAGCTTTTCAATTTTTATTTTAGAATAGGGTAGGGCATTTTTTTTATTTTGGGGGGCTTTGTTATTTTATTAGGGGGCTTAGAGTAGGTGTAATTAGCTTAAAATTGTTGTAATATTTTTATAATGTTTGTAAATTATTTTTTTATTTTTTGTAACTTAGTTCTTTTTTTATTTTTTGTACTTTAGTTAGTTTATTTAATTGTATTTATTTGTAGGTATTTGTATGTAATTAATTTATTGATAGTGTAGTGTTAGGTTTAATTGTAGATAATTGTAGGTATTTTATTTCATTAATTTATTGATAGTGTAGTGTTAGGTTTAATTGTAACTTAGGTTAGGATTTATTTTACAGGTAATTTTGTAATTATTTTAACTAGGTAGCTATTAAATAGTTATTAACTATTTAATAGCTATTGTACCTGGTTTAAATAAATACAAAGTTGCCTGTAAAATAAATATTAATCCTAAAATAGCTACAATATAATTATTATTTATATTGTAGCTATATTAGGGTTTATTTTACAGGTAAGTATTTAGCTTTAAATAGGATTAATTTATTTAATAAGAAATAATTTATTTCGTTAGATAAAAATTATATTTAACTTAGGGGGGTGTTAGTGTTAGGGTTAGACTTAGCTTTAGGGGTTAATAACTTTATTATAGTAGCGGTGAGGTCCTGTCGGCAGATTAGGGGTTAATAATTGTAGGTAGGTGGTGGAGACGTTGGGGCGGCAGATTAGGGGTTAATAAATATAATATAGGGGTCGGCGATGTTAGGGGCAGCAGATTAGGGGTACATAGGGATAACGTAGGTTGCGGCAGTGTGCGGTCGGCAGATTAGGGGTTAAAAAATGTTATTAGAGTGGTGGCTGTGGGGGGGGGCCTCGGTTTAGGGGTACATAGGTAGTTTATGGGTGTTAGTGTACTTTAGAGCACAGTAGTTAAGAGCTTTATGAACCTGCGTTAGCCCAGAAAGCTCTTAACTCCTGGCTTTTCTCTGCGGCTGGAGTCTTGTCGTTAGACTTCAGCCAAGACTCTAAATATCAGCCTTAGAAAGATCCCATTGAAAAGATAGGATACACAAATGGCGTTGGGGGATCTGCGGTATGGAAAAGTCGCGGCTGCAAAGTGAGCGTTAGACCCTTTCCTGACTGACTCTAAATACTAGCGGGCGGCCAAAACCAGCGTTAGGAGCCCCTAACGCTGGTTTTGACGGCTAATGCAGAACTCTAAATCTAGGCGTATGTTAGTTTTATTTTACAGGTAAGTTTGTATTTATTTTAACTAGGTAGACTAGTTAGTAAATAGTTATTAACTATTTACTAGCTACCTAGTTAAAATAAATGCAAATGTACCTGTAAAATAAAACCTAACCTTTCTTACACTAACACCTAACATTACACTACAATTAAATAAATGACATTAATTAAATACAATTATCTAAATTACAAAAAATAATAAACTCTAAATTACAAAAAAAACAAACACTAAATTATACAAAATAAAAAAGAAATTATTAAATATTTAAACTAATTACATCTAATCTAATAGCCCTCTCAAAATAACAAAGCCCCCTCAAAATAAAAAAAAACATAGCCTAAACTAAACTGCCAATGGCCCTTAAAAGGGCCTTTTGCAGGGCATTGCCCCAAAGAAATCAGCTCTTTTACCTGTAAAAAAAATACAAACAACCCCCCCAACAGTAAAACCCACCACCCACACAACCAACCCCCCCAAATAAAATCCTATCTAAAAAACCTAAGCTCCCCATTGCCCTGAAAAGGGCATTTGGATGGACATTGTCCTTAAAAGGGCATTTAGCTCTTTTACAGCCCAAACCCTAATCTAAAAATAAAACCCACCCAATAAACCCTTAAAAAATCCTAACACTAACCCCGAAGATCCACTTACAGTTTTGAAGACCGGACATCCATCCTCATCAAGCCGGGAGAAGTCTTCATCCAAGCGGACAGAAGTCCTCAACGAAGCCAGGAGAAGTCTTCATCCAAGCGGCAAGAAGTCATCCTCCAGACGGGCAGAAGTCTTCATCCAGATGGCATCTTCTATCTTCATCCTCAAGACATCCGGCGCAGAGCATCCCCTTCTTTCGATGGCGACTGAAGAATGAAGGTTCCTTTAAGGGACGTCATCCAAGATGGCGTCGCTTGAATTCCGATTGGCTGATAGAATTCTATCTATTAAAGTTAAAAAAATACAATCAGCCAATAGTATTGAGCTCGCATTCTATTGGCTAATTGGATCAGCCAATAGGATTGAAGCTCAATCCTATTGGCTGATTGCATCAGCCAATAGGATTTTTTCAACTTTAATTCCGATTGGCTGAGCCAATCGGAATTCAAGGGACGCCATCTTGGATGATGTCCCTTAAAGGAACCTTCATTCTTCAGTTGCCGTTGAATGAAGAGGCGGCTCCACGCCAGATGTCTTGAAGATGGAGCCACTCCGCGTCAAAAGGATAAAGATAGACTTCTGCCCACCTGGAGGACCACTTCTTGCCGCTTGGATGAAGACTTCTCCTGGCTTCGTTGAAGACTTCTTCCCGCTTGGATGAAGACTTCTCCCGGCTTCGTTGAGGACTTCTGCCCGCTTGGATGAAGACTTCTCCCAGCTTTGTTGAGGATGGATGTCCGGTCTTCAAAACTGTAAGTGGATCTTCGGGGGTTAGTGTTAGGATTTTTTAAGTTTTTTTTTGGGTGGGTTTTATTTTTAGATTAGGGTCTTTGGACAATGTAAAAGAGCTAAATGCCCTTTAAAGGGCAATGCTTATCCAAATGCCCTTTTCAGGGCAATGGGGAGTTTAGGTTTTTTAGATAGGATTTTATTTAGGGGGTTGGTTGTGTGGGTGGTGGGTTTTACTGTTGGGCGGTTGATTGTATTTTTTCTTACAGGTAAAAGAGTTGATTTCTTTGGGGCAATGCCCCGCAAAAGGCCCTTTTAAGGGCCATTGGCAGTTTAGTTTAGGCTAGGGTTTTTTTTTATTTTGGGGGGGGCTTTTTTATTTTGATAGGGCTATTAGATTAGGTGTAATTAGTTTAAATATTTGATAATTTCTTTTTTATTTTGTGTACTGTAATTTAGTGGGGGGGGGGTTGTAATTTAGTTAATTGTATTTAATTAATGTAATTTATTTAATTAAAAGGGCATTTATTTAATTAAAAGGGCATTTATTTAATTGCAGTGTAAGGTTAGGTGTTAGTGTAACTCAGGTTAGGTTTTATTTTACAGGTAAATTTGTATTTTTTTTAACTAGGTAGTTAGTACATAGTTAATAACTATTTACTTACTAGTCTACCTAGTTAAAATAAATACAAACTTAGCTGTGAAATAAAAATAAAACCTAAGATAGATATAATGTCACTATTAGTTATATTGTAGCTAGCTTAGGGTTTATTTTACAGGTAAGTATTTAGTTTTAAATAGGAATTAATTAGCTAATGATAGGAATTTTTATTTAGATTCTTTTAATTATATTAAAGTTAGTGGGTGTTAGGGTTAGACTCAGGGTTAGGTTTAGGGGTTAATAACTTTAATATAGTGGCAGCGATTTTGGGGGCAGCAGATTAGGGGTTAATAACAGTAATGTAGGTTGCGGTGATGTTAGGGACAGCAGATTAGGGGTTAATAATACTTAACTAGTGTTTGCGATGCGGGAGTGTGGCAGTTTAGGGGTTAATATGTTTATTATAGTGGCGGCGATGTCAGGAGTGGCAGATTAGGGGTTAATAATTTTAGTATAGTGTTTGCAATGCGGGAGGGCCTCGGTTTAGGGGTTAATAGGTAGTTTATGGGTGTTAGTGTACTTTTTAGCAGTTTAGTTATGAGTTTTATGCTACAGCTTTGTAGCACAAAGCCCATAAGTACTGACTTTCAGTTTACGGTATGGATCTTGACGGTATAGGCTGTACCGCTCACTTTTTGGCCTCCCAGGCAAACTCGTAATACCGGCACTGTGGAAGTCCCATTGAAAAAGGACTTTTTGAAAGCTGCGGTAGTTACGTTGCGTTACGGCCAAAAAAGTGTGCGATACAGCTGTACCTGCAAGACTCGTAATACCAGCGGTAGTGAAAAAGAGCCATAACGCTGCTTTTTCACCCATAACACAAAACTCGTAATCTAGCCATAACTCTTTTGCTGCCCAATTTTTTAAAAAACAACCTAATCTATCAACATTTTTAAAAAAAACACCCCCCCCAAAAAAAACTAACACTAACCCCATAAAGGTACTCACAGATGATGATGATGGCGGCGCTCCATCTTCATCCAGGTGGGGGGCCATCTTCCTGCAGGCGTGGTACCACCTTTATATAGGGTACCCTTGAATGTGAGGTACCCCTTTTATATAGGGTACCCTTTAATTCCTATTGACTGATTTGAGTTCCTAAATTTAAATCAACCAATAAAATGAAAGTAAAAAGCTTTCATCCTATTGGCTGATTTGAATTTGAAGATTCAAATCAGCCAATAGGAATGCAAGGGTACCTCTATATAAAAGGGGTAATTCACATTCATTATTCAGTGTGCGGCTGGAGACCAAATGAAGAGACCCTCCGTGTTCAAGCTCGCAAGATGAGGACTGACGTCGCTGCCACCATCACCGAGATGAAGAAGATGGACCGCCACCTGGATGAAGATGGTCTGGATGAAGAAGATGGAGCACCACCATCATCGGTGAATACCTTAGATTATGATAATGTTAATAAACGCTCAAGTATATTATATAGTCACATGTAAATTAGAAATATTCCCTAAGAACATCCAGATTGGGCTCGCCTCACCATAGTAAAGTGTAACAAGCAAAACTGAAACCTCATTTTATGTTTGAAAGCATCTCCCTCTCCTATTGTGATAAGCCACTCCTGGACTCATTTAACTCTATATGTCAGCTAAAGGGAGTAAAATGTTGAAAATGGTCTCTCTTGGGCCTGTGAAAAATGAAAGTAAGATTCTCAACTGCTAACCGCAATGGAAAAAATTAAAAACAGTATATTTTATAATAGCTTCTCACATTTCCATTGCAATAATATCTTTAAATTTTCAATACGTAATGTAAAATAGCATATGATCTAGATGTAGCCTGAACTCGCTACTGTATATTTTTTAACAAACAAACATATAGGCTATGAAACCAAAAAAACAAACAAATTGTTATAAAGAATAGCAGACCAGAGCCGCTCTTGTTAAATCCCAGCCAACCAATACTAGGTTTGTTAATAAGGAAGGGGGGGGGGGGGGACGTGTCCGGGCAATTAATGACTTAACTTTATTATTAAGCTAGGGCGTGGATCCTAGGGTACGATTATATCATTTTAACCATTCCGGTTGTACCTCCTATCCTGCTAGTAAACAGGACACTAATAAGCCACCCCGTACATGTTATGAGCTATACAGCGTAGCAGGGGAATATGGGGGAACTCTGTTACAGTATCATAATTATATGTACATGGTAGGCCCATCTAGTACCCTATATTGAAACATAGGAGAAGAACTAATATTAGGCTGTGAAAATTAATATCTCCATAGACAGTTCATGGGGCCACCATACCAGTTAGGCGTATTTAGGGAGATATATAGGTGTCCAGTTATGTACTAATGTAAAAGTATTGATAACTATAGTATCTTGTTGCCACCTATTTGGAAAGATTAAATATAAGGCACAGTTTCAACAAGAATAGAGAGATCTATACAGGGCGCAAATGTGTACCATAAGATATAGCTGTATGAACATCTGTGTATTAGCAAAGATAAGTATGCTGGATTAGAATTTAACATTTCAGAAAAGAATCATATGAGCCTTAAAGGCACAACAAAGTCATGCAAGCAGCCATGAAGGCACAAATTATCAAAACCTTGCTGGAGATCTCATAACAGGCAATGGGGCATCACCTGATATGCCAGATCGAAATCGCTCTGACATTTCAGAGACCACTATGTTATGCTAAATATACAATAATCATAAGCAATACTGGGCAGCAATAACATATTTCTGTATATATACAGTATAAAAGACATGGAAAAATAATATCCTTAGTTCCATACAAAATGCGTGTGAATAAAAAGGAAAATATATTTATGTGCTTAAAAATTAGCAATGTTAATATGGAAAGAGCTAATATAAGCAGTGGCTGAGAGGAAATCTCCATACAACATACATACAAACTGAACAAATTAGTCTGTCTCTGCGATGAGTGTCGCATGCCAGTTCTAAGTTTACCCAACACCGCATCTCTGAAGGTGAGTAAGTCCTTTAGTGCCCATAGGGATCTAGGCCAGCCTGAAAGTAAGTCTCAGTGGGTCATGTATATCTCTCTGCCGGTGGAACAAGTATCTCTCACTGAGAGGTATCCTTTGTGGAATAGGGCTCCGTTTCCTAGTTCGGCTGCAAAAGTTAATTTGGCCCCTCTGTGTTTCCTGAGGTACGCTTCCTTGAACAGAAACCGTGACAGCTTCTCACGACGGGATTTCGGCCGCATCATCCCAGAGCTCAGCCGACACTAACTCCACCAAAGAACGGCCCTCAAGTGCAGCGGCAGGAGGAGCTCTCCCTCTACTAGGGGACACGGACTCCCAGACAGGCAGGATGGATCCCTCCTCGGCCTCGTTCGCTCCAACACTCCTCATGTCTTGTCCTTCCTCATCCAGCCCGGAAGGTTGGAGGTACTCTTCTATGTAAGGTGCCACTTGTAGTGAAGTAAAATCTACCTCAGCCGCCATCTTGTGTGCACCATAGTTATGCTCAAAGTGGGTAGTACTAAGGATTTGCGTGATTTCCTCTGCCCTATAATGTAGCCTTCGCTCCATATCTTTGAGAAGAGCTTGAATTAGCTGGAGCTGGTCTTCCCTCATGGTTAGCTCCTCTGTCTAAATAGCCCTGGGGATATGTTAGGAGACAGAGATTTGGGCCTTGCTGCAGCTCCCTGTAGTCCTATTCAATGCTTAATAATAGTTAGAACAATCCAAAATGGATATAATTTGATTCGGCAAGGTGTCATGATCCCGAATCTGCAGTTTTCAACTTGTTTTTGTAGAATATTTAAATAAATATAGTGTATTAATTGCCTGGATAACAGAGCTTCAGGTTTTTGCTGCCTATCATGACCGCTGTTCGGACACGCCCCAAATTTAGGGGTATTTTCATTTGGGTTGTTAGGTTAGGGGGTTTAGATGTTAGTTTATAATTTTGCGTTGTGGGGGGGATGGCATTTTATGGGTTAATAGTTTATTTAGGTACTTTAGATTGTGGGGGATTTCGGTTAGGGGTTAAGTTAATTTAGGTACTTTGGGAAGGGGGTATGGCGGTTTAGGAGTTAATAGTTTTAATTAGTGTTTGCAATGTGGGGGGATGGTGGTTTAGGGGTTATTAGACAAGGGGCTTATGGTAGGGTGTTGGGTTTTTCTCTCCATTGAATTCTAAGGTGAATGCGAAAATGCGAGGTTGTTTGGGCGAGTAGGGTGTTAGGTTTTCCCCTACTTTCTTGTCTCCATTGATTTCGATGGGGGAACATATGCACACACACACATGCGAAAACTCTGTTTAGGATATTAGCACTTTTCGGATTACTGCTAGCGCAAAATACATTTTTTTCAACTTGTAATACCAGCAGAATCCGACAAGCACAAAAAGCTTAATGCTAGAGATGTTTTCGCTAGCGCAAAAAAAAGGTTTACTGCGGCACTTGTAATCTAGCCCTATGTATGCTCTGCAGATAAGGGACAAAGAATAGTTTTTTTTTTCTAAGTTGGGTATGATTTTGGCTGGTAGATTTGTCAATTTTTTAGCTGGGTATCATAATTGTGCCTTAAAAGGGACACTGAACCCAATTTATTTATTTCATGATTCAGATAGAGCATGGAATTGTAAGCAACTTTCTAATTTACTCCTATTATCAATTTTTCTTTGTTCTCTTGCTATCTTTATTTTAAAGGCAGGAATGTAAATCTTAGCAGCCAACCTATTTTAAGTTCAGCGCCATGGATAGCACTTGCTTATTGGAGGCTTACATTTACTCACCAATAAGCAAGCATAACTCAGCTTCTCAACCAAAAATGGGCCGGCTCCTATGCATCACATTTCTGCTTTTTAAATAAAGATAGCAAGAGAACGAAGAAAAATTGATAATAGGAGTAAATTAGAAAGTTGCTTAACCCCTTAGTGACCAGAGCACTTTTCCATTTTCTGTCCGTTTGGGACCAAGGCTATTTTTACATTTCTGCAGTGTTTGTGTTTAGCTGAAATTTTCCTCTTACTCATTTACTGTACCCACACATATTATATACCGTTTTTCTCGCCATTAAATGGACTTTCTAAAAATACCATTATTTTCATCATATCTTATCATTTACTATAAAAAAAATTATAAAATATGAGGAAAAATGGAAAAAAACACACTTTTTCTAACTTTGAACCCCAAAATCTGTTACATATCTACAACCACCAAAAAACACCCATGCTAAATAGTTTCTAAATTTTGTCCTGAGTTTAGAAATACCCAATGTTTACATCTTCTTTGCTTTTTTTGTAACTTATAGGGCCATAAATACAAGTAGCACTTTGCTATTTTCAAAACATATTTTTTTCAAAATTAGCGCTAGTTACATTGGGACACTGATATCTTTCAGGAATCCCTGAATATCCATTGACATATATATATTTTTTTTTATAAGACATCCCAAAGTATTGATCTAGGCCCATTTTGGTATATTTCATGCCACCATTTCACCGCCAAATGCGATAAAATACAAAAAATTGTTCACTTTTTCACAAATTTTTTCACAAACTTTCAGTTTCTCACTGAAATTATTTACAAACTGCTTGTGCAATTATGGCATAAATGGTTGTAAATTCTTCTCTGGGATCCCCTTTGTTCAGAAATAGCAGACATATATGGCTTTGGCATTGCTTTTTGGTAATTAGAAGGCCGCTAAATGCCACTGCGCACCACACGTGTATTATGCCCAGCAGTGAAGGGGTTAATTAGGGAGCATGTAAGGAGCTTTTTGGGGTATTTTTAGCTTTAGTGTAGTGTAGTAGACAACCCCAAGTATTGATCTAGGCCCATTTTGGTATATTTCATGCCACCATTTCACCGCCAAATGCGATCAAATTAAAAAAAACATTACATTTTTCACAATTTTAGGTTTGTCACTGAAATCATTTACAAACAGCTTGTGCCATAATTGCACAAGCTGTTTGTAAATGATTCTCTGGGATCCCCTTTGTTCAGAAATAGCAGACATATATGACTTTGGCGTTGCTTTTTGGTAATTAGAATGCTGCTAAATGGCGCTGCGCATCACACGTGTATTATGGCTAGCAGTGAAGGGGTTAATTAGGTAGCTTGTAGGGAGCTTGCAGGGTTAATTTTAGCTTTAGTGTAGAGATCAGCCTCCCACCTGAAACATCAGACCCCCTGATCCCTCCCAAACATCTCTCTTCCCTCCCCTACCCCACAAATGTCCCCGCCATCTTAAGTACTGGCAGAAACTCTGCCAGTACTAAAATAAAAGGAAAATTTGTGCATTTTTGTGCATTTTGTTTTAGCATATTTACATATGCTTCTGTGTAGGATCCCCCTTAGCCCCCAACCTCACTGATCCCCCACCCAACAGCTCTCTAACCCTCCCCCTCTGACTTAATGTGCGCCATCTTGGGTACTGGCAGCTGTCTGCCAGTACCCATTTTAGTGAAAATATGTGTTTTTATTAAAAAAAATTCCTTTTTCTGTAGTGTAGCTTCCCCCCCCCCCCCAATACCAACCCCCCACCCCTTCCAGATCGCTTAAATGCTTTTTTTTAAAAATGTTTATTTAATTTTTTAATACCCTTTACTCTTTACTTTTTTTCTGTAGTGTAGCGGTTCCCACTCGCTCCCGCCCCGTGCACGCGCCCGCCCGCCACCCACCGTGCACGCGCGCGCGCCCCCGAAGGCTCCGCCCCCGATCCCGCCCCCCTCCACCTTCCAGATCACACCGATGGCCGCCCACCCGCCTCCCAAGTCGGCTCCCACCCACCAACGATACCGGCCATCGATGTCCGGTGCAGAGAGGGCCACAGAGTGGCTCTCTCTGCATCGGATGGCCAGAAAGTGTTATTGCAGGATGCCTCGATGTCGAGGCATCACTGCAATAACCGGAAAGCAGCTGGAAGCGAGCAGGATCGCTTCCAGCTGCTTTCCAGACTGAGGACGTGCAGGGTACGTCCTCAGGCGTTAACTGCCTTTTTTTAGAGGACGTACCCTGCACGTCCTCGGTCATTAAGGGGTTAAAATTGCATGATCTGTCTGAAAGGAAAAATTTGGGTTTTGTGTCCCTTTAAGGACTGAGAATGGGAAAGGTGTTGTAGAGGGCTTTTAGGACAGATCTAGCAAAGGTTATATGATTTGGTTAGTATTTTTGGCCTGAAGGATGCCTACAAACACACCAAGTAAGGGCTTTACATTTTTTAGTGAAAGTAGTAAAGTGTGTTCTCGTATTGATTTTTGTTTTACTTCTAGGAATGTACTAATAGCGCAGATGTTTTTCACTGATCATTTATGTATTGTATGTGAAGTGAGTACTAAGGGGAGAGTTGAGCATGGAAGGAGTGTACAGAAGTTAAATGTGAGTTTGATAGAGGATGAATGGATTGCTGAGTGTTTTGTGAGGAAGTATAATTGGATGCAGAAGAGACAGTGGGCTTTTGATTCTGTGAGTGACTGGTGGGAAGGGCTAAAGAGTGAATGTAAGCTTTTCTTTATTAGGATTATTATTAGGATTATTATTTTTATTATCAGTTATTTGTAGAGTGGAAGGATGAAAGCTAAAAGGAGGAGAAAAGAGTTTGTAAGATGGCAGAGGCATTTAGAGTATTTGAGAGAACTAAGGAGACTGGGTGAGGATGTTAAGGATTAATTAATGGATGCTAAGCACGTGATTCAGAAATGTATGGATGAAAAACGTAAACGTATTGAGATGCAGGCGAGAATAGAATTATGCGATAAAGATGAAAATTGTAAAAGGTTTTGATTTAAGAATGATTTTAGTGGTAAGGAAGGTATGCTGAATGTGTTGGATGAATCCAGGTTTGAGGAAAAAGAGAAAGATCAGATTATGCGTGAAGTCCTTGTTTTATGAGAATTTATATGGTTTTAAGGATTTGGATGACAGTTTGTGTAATGAGGTTTTTGATGTGGAAGTGAAAATTGAGAATGAGAATTTATGTATGCTTGAAAGAAATGTGAGTTTGGAGGAATTAGATGGTATTGTGAGAGGTATGAAGAAGTGTGAAATGCTTGGAAGTGATAGGTTGCCAGTGTAAGTTTTGGTGTCTGATTGGGGATAGGGTGGATGTTTGTAAGTGGCTATTGAGTGAGAATAAGTTGAGTAAACCAATGAAAAAAAGTTTAATAGTTTTATTAAATAAAAAAAGGAGATAGGGGGGCGTGTCTGAACAGTGATCTTGATCGGTCGCATTCTTCAGAGCTCCAGGGGAATCTCTCTTAATCCGCCGATTAAAAGAGCACCTTCAACAGCAATCCTGCCCCAACTATATCATATAGTAGCATACGATATTGTGGAACTCCACTTTGATCAATATACGCTGTGCACATGATACCGGAGCCAGGATTCAGAATCTAAGGACCTGGAGCAGCAGCTAATACCGGTTGGTGCTACCCCCCTCAGTATCCCAGAGGTATTGTGCCTTAGCCAGCCTCGCTGATATATTAGCACAGACTCAACTAACAACCTATTATAGTGAAGGTCCATTTTGATGAATTAGTGCCCAGTTTTTAATAAACCTATTAAAAACAAGGGCACTTTAATTAATCAAAATTGACATTTCACTGTTTTCTTTAAAAACTTACCTTTTAATCCTGAATGCCGCTCCAGTGATTCCCCTGGCCGTCGGAAGCCTCTGCAGACTTCAGAAATGACGAATCAGGCTTCCTCCAATCACAGTGTCATATATATTCCATGGATCTTATTCTTTTTCATTATGTTTGTGCACATCCTATACTGTGCGTTACTGTCTCTTTAAGGAACGTTATTGGACACCCTATTTATGGCCATCAGGCCATGGGAAGTTGCTTGGTATTTCCTGTTTATCCTTGTTTCCTGTTGGTGATCTCTCACTGCATCCTGTGCATAACGTCTGATCCCTGCTTTTCACCACTCTCCTGGAAGCTGTACCGGACTTTTTCACTAATATCGTTGGAACTACTTCCTTACATACATACCGGATCTAAGTATTCATACGCAGTGACGTCACACGCCACCGCAACTCGATCACATCTCTCAGGCTCCGGTCAGCACTTACCAGGCACTCCTTACCGGACAGGACGCTTCAAATGAGCCCTCTAATTTACTCCTCAGGTAGGAGGTAACTCTCTCTTCACTCAACTACTTATCATTATGTCAGCAAAGATCCACTCTAGCAGCTATACATGTATTATCTCAGCACTATGTCATATACTAACTACTAGGAAAATGGTTAACTTATTCTTACTAGTAACTATGTATATATAGTATGTCTCCACTCTGCTTCACCTAATTTGTTATCACCAAGCATGATTAGTATTATTGTGATATCACTAGCTCAACCTGCATATCTTATCTCTGCAATTATTATGTATATTGCTCTTAAGCATGGTATGTTTATACATGTGTAAACTCTTGGTCTAAAAACAGTTGGTACTTCTGCTGCACCTATTCAGTGTGAATCACACAAGTGGCAGCCATAGAAATATCTTGTTTAAAGACCTGTAACTAACTGCTATCTGATTTATAGGCTTACCTGAAACTATTCTCAGTGATCGCGGCTCACAATTCTCCAGTAGATTTTGGTCAGAATTCTGCAAATCTTTTGCTATTCACAAAAGACTCACCACAGCCTATCACCCACAATCCAATGGCCAGACTGAAAGATGCAACCAATGGTTGGAACAGTTCCTAAGGATCTTCTGCTCTTTTCAACAAGATAAATGGTTCTCTCACTTACCATATGCTGAATTCTATTACAACAACTCTGTTCATTCATCCACGAAACGTACACCCTTCTTCGCGAACTATGGGTATCATCCCACTTTTCAGCTCCTACCTGATAACCCAAGTACATCGTCTACAGTTACTGAACTGTCTGACTTCATCTCCTCTATTTGCCGTGACATCCATGCAACTCTTGAGGAAGCTAAAAGCGTACAGAAATGCTATTATGATAAAAAGAGGAGGCCTTCTCCCCAATACGCTGTGGGAGATTTAGTATGGTTATCTACCAAGAACCTACGCCTTACCACCCCATCTAGGAAACTCTCCCCTCTTTTTATCGGTCCGTACCCCATTGTACGTATAATTAACGATAATGCACTCCAGCTAAGATTACCAGATGACCTAAAGATACACCCGACCTTCCACGTCTCTTTATTAAAACCTTACCGAGCTGTTCGGGACACTACACTCACTAACTCTACTCCTCCTGTTTCCATTGATCCCAACACAGAATATGAGGTTCACTCTGTACTTGATTCAAGACGCACTCGCGGTTCCCTTCAATACCTTGTACGGTGGAAGGGGTATAGTCAGGATGAAAATTCCTGGGAACCGGCGGTTAATATTTCAGCACCTAGGCTGGTGTCCCAGTTCCATCAACGCAACCCTGACCGTCCTCGTCCTTGAGCACTGGAACTGCTCCTTGAAGGGGGTGTCATGTCATATATATTCCATGGATCTTATTCTTTTTCATTATGTTTGTGCACATCATATACTGTGCGTTACTGTCTCTTTAAGGAACATTATTGGACACCCTATTTATGGCCATCAGGCCATGGGAAGTTGCTTGGTATTTCCTGTTTATCCTTGTTTCCTGTTGGTGATCTCTCACTGCATCCTGTGCATAACGTCTGATCCCTGCTTTTCACCACTCTCCTGGAAGCTGTACCGGACTTTTTCACTAATATCATTGGAACTACTTCCTTACCTACATACCGGATCTACGTATTCATACACGGTGACGTCACACGCCACCGCAACTCAATCGCATCTCTCAGGCTCCGGTCAGCACTTACCAGGCACTCCTTACCAGACAGGACGCTTCAATTGAGCCCTCTAATTTACTCCTCAGGTAGGAGGTAACTCTCACTTCACTCAACTACTTATCATTATGTCAGCAAAGATCCGCTCTAGCAGCTATACTTGTATTATCTCTGCACTATGAATGTCATATACTAACTACTAGGAAAATGGTTAACTTATTCTAACTAGTAACTATGTATATATAGTATGGCTCCACTCTGCTTCACCTAATTTGTTATCACCAAGCATGATTAGTATTATTGTGATATCACTAGCTCAACCTGCATATCTTATCTCTGCAATTATTATGTATATTGCTCTTAAGCATGGTATGTTTATACATGTGTAAAAACTTGGTCTAAAAACAGTTGGTACTTCTGCTGCACCTATTCAGTGTGAATCACACAAGTGGCAGCCATAGAAATATCTTGTTTAAAGACCTGTAACTAACTGCTATCTGATTTATAGGCTTTCACATTACTATTATCTAGTAATTGGTGTGGTATCCTATGGTCAACCTGCAACACATCTCCATTTATATAACCATTCTCAGCAGCTGAGGCTCATCACTATTTCTATATTACAGGCATCCAGGTACTGCCTGACACACAGCTTCCCCCCCGGGGGAATCTTGGCCTGATGCAACACTGTGATTGGAGGAAGCCGGATTCATCATTTTGGACCCGCAAAGGCGGCTTGCGACGGGCGGAGGAAGTGTTGGAGTGGCTGCCAGGATTAAAAGGTAAGTTTTTGAAGAAAACAGTGAAATGTCAATTTTGATGAATTAAAGTGCCCTTGTTTTTAATAGGTTTATTAAAAACCGGGCACTAAGTCATCAACATGGACCTTCACTTTAAGTCAAGATTAACTTCGGAGAACAGAAGCAACCCGCAATCCCAAAGGGGTCATTAGTATTTAATAACCATAATGGCCAATAGTCTTGAAGCTATGTGTTACCCGAATGAGTTTTCACCACTCGTAAGTACTTCAGGAGAGACATTAATTAAATCTGGTACGGAAACTCCTTTTATCCTGATATATCTCAGAAATCATTTGTCAAAAGGATTCAGCACAGAGACTCTCCTCATAAATATGACCGGTGGTATAAAAACCTTCCCTATAAGACATTGTGAATGACACGTAGTAGTTTTTTTTTTAGAGAGTTTATTATGTTCTAGATAGCATAGCATGTGCAATTTCGCCATTTTATTTAACTGTGTCCGTTAAACCTCATTCTATATTGCATTACTGTATACAGAATTTCTAGCTATCACACTATGGCATAGATTCCTGTACTGCTTGCTTGCTATATTGATAAAACGTTGTATTATCTGTGAAAGCTATGCAAGGGGTGTTGTGCTCGACATACTTGTGCCATCTCTATCCCTATGTACCATAAGGAGGGTTTGGGGGGGACCTCCAGAGAGAATTACTCAATAGGGTTAATGTCATAGGTATTTATGCATGAGTGTAACATCCTTCCAATATAGCATTATTATTGTTATGTTTCAGTAGCACTTACACAGATTGAGAGGTACTCAGCTGTTTCCAAACAGGTAAAAGGTACCTTCCATAGAGTAACACAACTCAGCTATTTTATTCACCTATGCTTTTTTCACCTTTATACAGATTGTTCACCTAAAGTTTACTCTTCTAGTTGTGGCACTAAAGCACAGGTGTATTTGCCATATTGACTGGATCACACAGTCTTAATGTCGCATTGGGGATTTGTGGGGGCCCCCAGAGATACTTATTCTATATGTGAAGTATAGTGAAGCAGGTGACCTTGCTGATATATCAATATAATTTATTGTTTCTGAAGCATTACATAATATAGATGCCTCCCTGATGGCTGGCGGCCGAGGCGAAGGGGAGTTATAATAAAGAAAAGATTTATCCGATAGAAGGTAATTTCCTATGTAACTTAAGTCTTGTTTACAGAATGAAAATGTTTCATCTTCCATTCTTTATATACGCATAACTGTAGGATGACACTTGTAGCTGTGCTTACTCAGTTTTATCATCATTGTTTATAATAATGTTTTAGAGTTTGTAGGGGACAGTTCTCTCAACGCCTCATGTTGAAATATATTCTCCCACTTTATGTTCGGCTTAATAATAAGCTTTTGACTGCAGTCAGCGTGGCAGGCTTTGGCCTTTAGTTAGTTTAACTAGAACAGTTCATGTTTATCTTTACATAATTCTTACATTTTCCTAATATACATATAAGAAAGATTCAAGAGAGATCCACATTATACACAAAAGGGACTAAAAGGCGGATAGTAAAATTGGAGACCTATTTCATTATTGAATGTTAAATTCAATATTTTCAATTATTGCAAAGTTGTTGGCTAATAGGTTAAAGTGGTTGGAAAGATTGTGGGCGAAAAACAAGTGTGTGCATTGCCTGGGTGTCTGATTGCTGATAGTTTGATGGCTTTGCGTTATGTTATATGGTACTGCAAGGAATGTAAAACTTCAGTGGCAATTGTGAAGTTAGATTTTGTTTAATGTTTTGGAGACATTTGGTATTTCACAAAAGTTGCGTGATTGGATTAAGTGTTTGTATAGGGATATTATTAATACAGAGAAAGTGAATGGATTTTTGTCTGAATGTGTTCAAATTAAATATGGAGTGGGTCAGGGATGTCCATTATCACTAATTTTGTTTGTGTGATTGAGCCTGTGTTGCAAATGTTAAAGGGACAGTATACATCAATTGCCATATCTTTAATAGACACTACTATAAAGAATAACATGCACAGATACTGATCTAAAAATTCAATATAAAACTGTTTAAAAACTTAATTAGAAGCTCCAAATTTAGCTCTGTTCAAAAGGTTAGCTGTAAAACCTACTAAATGTGGGTGTATAGGGAAAAAAAAGACACCCCCCCCCTCTTCTGCATGTGAAAAGACCCTTTACACAAACAGGAGCAAGCTGGAGTAGGTATACATCAGTATACTTTAAAACTTTGGGGCTTGGTTAGGAGTCTGAAAACCAGGGCAATGTTATTTAAAAATAAGTAAAACAATATATTTAAAAAAAAATCTGTATAGGCTATATAAATGGATTATCTACAAAACATTTATGCAAAGTGTATAATGTCCCTTTAACCCTTTAACGACACACGTCGTACAGGGTACATTTTAAACAAACTGGTGTTTAAAGACCAGCGATGTACCCTGTACGTCGTTAGAGGTTTAAAGCCGCTGGATGCAATCCCTTTGTTGCCCGGACTTCCGGTTCAGAGCGTGCAAATGATCGGGAGCGTGTGGGGTGTGCGCCCGTGTGCACGCTCCATTTAGTCAGATGGAGGGGGAGGTAGGGAGGTGGAGGGAGGAAGAGGGTGGGAAATAAATTCTAAAGGGATCTGGGAGGGAAGGGAGTTGGGGGTTGGAGGCAGAAAATTAAGGGTTTCAACAAACAGGCAATTTGTTTTGAGCAAACTGGGTACTGGCAGACAGCTGCCAGTAGCCAAGATGGTGGAGAATAGGTAGAGGGGGGAGGGTTAGAGAGCTGTATGGGGGGATCAGGAGGGATCAGGGAGGTTGGGGGCTAAGGGGGGATCCATCACTTCTGAATTTAATATATATATATAAAAAAAATCCTTTTATTTTAGTACTGGCAGACTTTCTGCCAGTACTTAAGATGGCGGTGACAATTGTGAGGTGGGGGAGGAAAGAGAGCAGTTTAAGGGGGGTCAGGGAGGGATCAGGGGGTGGGATGTGTCAGGTGGGAGGCTGATCTCTACACTAAAGCTAAAATTAACCCTACAAGCTACCTAATTAACCCCTTCACTGCTGTGCATAATACAAGTGTGGTGTGCAGTGACATTTAGCTGCCTTCTAATTATCAAAAAGCAACGCCAAAGCCATATATGTCTGCTATTTCTGATTAAAGGGAATCCCAGAGAAGCATTTACAACCATTTGCGCCATAATTGCACAAGCTAATTGTAAATAATTTCAGTGAGAAACCTAAAGTTAGTGAAAAAGTTAAAAAAAAATTTATTTGATCGCATTTGGCGGTGAAATGGTGGCATGAAATATATCAAAATGGGCCTAGATCAATAATTTGGGTTGTCTACTAGACTAAAGTTAAAATTAACCCTACAAGCTCCCTACGAGCTACTTAATTAACCCCTTCACTGCTGGGCATAATGCAAGTGTGGTGCGCAGTGGCATTTAGCGGCCTTCTAATTACCAAAAAGCAACACCAAAGCCATATATATCTGCTATTTCTGAAGAAAGGGGATCCCAGAGAAGCATTTACAACCATTTGTGCCATAATTGCACAAACTGTTTGTAAATAATTTCAGTGAGAAACCTAAAGTTTGTGAAAAAGTTTGTGAAAAAATTAGCGATTTTTTTTATTTGACATGAAATATACCAAAATGGGCCTAGATCAATTCTTTGGGTTGTCTACTAATAAAATATATATATATATGTAAAGGGATATTCAGGGATTCCTGACAGATATCAGTGTTACAACGTAACTATAACAAATTTTGAAAAAAAATGGTTTGGAAATAGTAAAGTGCTAGCTGTATTTATTGCCCTATAACTTGTAAAAAAAGCAAAGAACATGTAAACATTTGACATTTCTAAACTCAGGACAAAATTTAGAAACTATTTACCATGGTTGTTTTTTGGTGGTTGTAGATGTGCAACAGATTTTGGGGGGGGGGGCAAAGTTAGAAAAAGTGTGTTTTTTCCATTTTTTCATCATATTTTATATTTTTTTATAGTAAATTATAAGAGATGATGAAAATAATGGTATCTTTAAAAAGTTCATTTAATGGTGAGAAAAACGGTATATAATATGTGTGGGTACAATAAATGTACATGCCATAACGGATCTTTTTGGAACAAACGGATGACCAACTGAATCATCTGCAGCTGGCTGCTCCATCGAGTAGCGCAAGCAGTTGTCAGGCGGACACCTAATCGGTTGGTTTCCTCTGAGTTCAGGGTGCTCTTGCGTACACTTTTCACCAGGTGCACAACTTTCACTAACAGCCTATTAATGTTGTCGTGCTCGTTAACAGCATCTTTGATCGCCAGCTGAAGCATGTGAATGGGGCATCTCAGATGTAAATTTGACACAGTAAAGTACTGATTTATCATAGTTTCTACATTGGTGGTTATCTCTTCCACTTGTACTTGCGAGGGTGCAGGTGATCCCTCATCCTCCTCTTCATGTTCATCGCTGCTGCTGTCATCCGTGGTCACTTCAAGTTCACTCTCTGCCTCCTCTTCAGTGCCAGGGAGGAGGTTAAACACCTTGATCATATTGCTGGCACTGTCAGTGATGACCCTAATCACACGCCGTTGCATGTTCCAATATTTCAGTACACTTTCATATTTTTGGTAAATACGATCTGCGGTATGATGCCCCTGTATGTGCTCACAGCCCAACAAAACCATATGCCCTCAGAATGTCCCATCAATGATGCCAAGGAAGCTGTGCCCTCTTCTACTGGTCCAAATATCCGCTGACAGAGCTAACCCATCACCATTTTGCAGTAGGTCTTGCAGTTTGGCCTACATCTCTTCCAGGGCATGTGGCATGAGCGTGTCCCAGACAGTGTTGTAGCTGGGGGGGTGTAACCCGGTTGAGCCGCGCTGGCGAAGTGTTGCATCCCTTCCCGTTCTCCTGTATTCAGCGGTTCATAATCAATGTAAATCATTTTAAAAATGCTACATCCAGCTCTATTTTTTTTCTCCCTTGTTATGGTTGGGCATTTGCGAGCAGTGAAAAAACCTTTGAATTTCTCACCCCTTTTCTCTTGTAGCTGCTGCTGCTCCTCGCTCTCTATGAAATCCAAATTAATCACAAAATAAATTAAATGAACCATATTAGGCCTACTTTTAAAGAGACAATCAACACCAGTATTTCTGTTGATTTAAAAGATAGATAATCCCTTTATTACTCATTCCCCAGTTTTGCATAACCAACACAGTTATACTAATATTATACGTTTTACCTCTGTGATTACCTTCTATCTAAGCCTCTGCAGATTGACCCCTTATCTCAGTTTTACCTCTGTGATTACATTGTATCTAAACCTCTGCAAACTGACCCCTTATTTCAGTACTTTTTGACAGACTTGCATTTTAGCCAATCAGTGCTCACTCCTGGGTAAATTCACATGCATGAGCTCAATGTTATCTATATAAAACACATGAACTAACACCCTCTAGTGGTGAAAAACTGTCAGATTAGAGACGGCCTTCAAGGTCTAAGAAAGTAGCATATGAACCTCCTAGCTTTAGCTTTCAACTAAGAATACCAAGAACAAAGCAAAATTGGTGCCAACAGTAAATTGGAAAGTTGTTTAAAATTACATGCCCTCTCGGGGGAGGAGCCTGTGCACAAGCAGCAGATTCTGCTCCCCTGCAGCTTTCCTAAGTGGCGGTTGTTTGCGCCAGGAATCCCTACTGTTTAGGAGGGAGAAATTATCTGCAGCCACCCTCGCTGAACTGAAATCTGGTGACTCCCCCCATAGCGCAAACAAACACAGTGTCTTGTGGACGGACGCCACCTGCTTGCGCTCTGGGTCTGCGATCCCCGCCCGCCGGTGCTGCGGGTGGGGGGGCTGCCTGACTCGGGCTCTTGCGGGGGGGCCGCTGGCCCGGATTGCCTTTTCCTCTGAATCGATCTGCCTCCCCACCGGGGAGGAGTCGATGTCTTCGGCCGCCGGTGCACCTCGCAGGCAGACGCCGCCTGCCCGCACTTTGGGATCACGCTCTCCTCAAACAGACACCGCCTGCTTAAACTCTGGGTTCATGCTCCCCGCCCACCGGTTTTTGCGAGTGGGGAGCTGCCTGACTCAGGCTTCTACTGAGAATAGCTATCCCGGATTGCGCTTCTCTCCCAATCGACCTGCCTTGGGAGATGTTTGAAGTCTGTAGTGCCAGGAGAAAAGGGCAAGTTAAAACTTTAATTTTCAGCATAGAAGAGAGGTCAGCGGCTTCGGATACAAAACGCCAGATAACGGAAATACCGAAGGGGGCCCTGCTTTGAAAGCATTTTCTGCTTCTCACATAAATCCTTGATAGGAAAGATCCGCTCCCTGAGAGGTCATCACGCCGAAGGGGTGAGTGTGAGCCATCGGCTCAAATCTGCTTGGAGGGGGAGAGAAGAGTGATAAAGAAGTAACTAACTAAAAATCCAAAGTAAAGAGACATAATAGTTAAAGAAATAAATAAGCCTGAAGATAGCTAAAAACTTCCCTAAGGGCTAATTTACTTGCAACCTAGCTGTTAAATATTGACGCTATTCCTCAGCCCGCAAGGGGAATTTTCAGCTAAATAAACCTGTGGGGAACAAGGGAAAGAAGGAGAAAACCCTAGTGAGGCAAAAAGGAAAAAAGAGGAGGGCAAGTTCAAGGGGAAGAAGAGTCATAAAAACATTGCCTGAAATAACCTGAGAGACTAATAAATGCTATAAGTTTACATGAACTAACTTGAACCATTCTCTCAGGCAACTGGACTTATCTCCCCCCATATATAAGGGCAAATACTATATCTTCTATGCTTAATATTTGTGGTATATGTATTGTCTGTGTCCTCTCATAAGTGCTTAATATTTGCTGTGTTTTTCTTCACTCCCTGTAAAACCACTTTCTCTGAGGATGGTTAGCTAAACCCGTAAAGGGCTAGCAGAGGAATAGATATATCTGAATGCAAGTAATATAAGAGTTCTGTTTATAGAAAAGGGCACTTCCTTTGGATTGCTGGTTTAAACGCTGCGGTGTGAGTTGAGTTCCCCCAAAAAAGGAAGAAAAAGTAAAATAAAAACCTGGTTTAAAAGAGGTTCTCCTTAATTTTGATACCTCTAAGCAAGTAAAGAATTAATTGATATAAGTTTTTAATATCAAGAAAATATAGATCTATTCAGAGGGGAAATTCCTCAACTATTCAAAGCTCTCTGTAGTAGAGGGGAAATTAACCTGTGGAGTTTTCCTCATCTGACTCCAGACATAATGAGATCATAGAACTAATGGTATACATAGAGATAGGTATATATAGTGATTTACACATATCTACACGATATTATATTGCTTAATTGTGAGTAAAAAAATTCTGAGTGACCTATACAGGTCTAAACTGAATCATCAGGGAAAACTCATAGCTGATAGTTAAAATGATCAAATATCAGAGACACTTTGAGATTCAAGAGGGGTTTATATCGCTTAAACGCTGGTTTTTTTATACTACCTATTCTAATCGCCATTTTCCCTTAACTTAATCACAATTTTTTCACCACCCCATTTTTTATGAGCACTCCCACCTGCACAAGGATCTTCTGTGTTTGATTTTCCTTATCTCACTCCCCAAGCACATTTAATCATTTTCTCCCCCCCCCCCTTTTTTTTTTTTTTTTCCTCCTTCCCTCCTCACGTTCACGCCACCTCAATTCTTGGGCTTATAACTCTCACATACAAGACACCGACTTTTTCTTTTTTCTTCTCACTTAATGGACAAATTCTTCACCCCCAAACACAATCCGGGCACGGCGACCAAGAATAGGGAACGCAGGAATAAGAATCCCTCAGAAGCTCTAGTTGAAAACATCAGTGAAGGCACGCCCTCAAAAGCTCAAAAAACCACAGTGACGCAAGACAACCAAGATCTGGTAGCTAGCATATTAGAAGCTATCTCCCCAAAGTTCGAGTCATTAAGGAGTGAAATCAAACAAGATCTAGTATCCCTTACAGCAGAAATCAGACAATTTTCTACAAGAATACAGGAAGTTGAGCAGCGTGTCTCCGACATTGAAGACACGACAAACACATACATACCTATGATAGAAAGTAATCAAAATGAGATCATGAAACTCCAAGCAAAGATAGATGACCTGGAGAACAGGTCCAGGAGAAATAATCTCAGGATTATTGGAGTCCCTGATCCTTTTAAACAAGAAGATCTCATGAAATTTATGACTGAAACACTACCCACATTGTTAAAAATCCCCCAAATCACTCATCTTTCATAATTGAAAGAGTCCATCGCTTAGGGAGAACTACAGATAATTCACTCAACACTAATAGACCTAGACCAATTATATCAAGGTTCTTAAATTTTCAAGATAAAGTGCTGTATTTACAGCACTATCGAAAAAATCAACCAATTATGTATGAAGGCAATAAGATCCTCCTCTTCCAGGACTTCTCAATAGAGACCTCCAGGAAGAGGAGAGAACTTACTCCGTTGTGTGGGAAACTGATTAAAGAAGGTTGGCAAGCAACTGTAGTTTATCCCGCTAGACTTAAGATAATCTACAAGGAACAAATTTACTTTTTTGACTCCGTGGAGGAAGCAGTAAAAAAATTAGAAGATTATGGCTTTAAATATTAATAGTAGGGCTGATGACTTGATTCTATTATAATTAAAAATGTTTTGTTATTCTCTGTATAATGACTCACAAGCAAGGTTCCCCTCCCTCCTCTTTCCCTTTTTTTTTTCTTTTTTTTTACCCCCCTTTTCTCTCTCTCTCTCTCTCTCTCTCTCTCTCTCTCTCTCTCTCTCTCTCTCTCTCTCTCTCTCTCCCTCCTCCCCAGTTCTTACTTCCTATTATATATTTAGGATTAATCCCACTCTCTTTCAAATGTCAAGAATTCCTGCCCATATCAGTATAGGAAGTATATGATAAGAATCATATCATGGAACATAGGGGGCATAACTTCTCCGATCAAACGAAAAACCATTCTATCTCATCTACAGAAATTAAATACCACTATAACACTTCTTCAAGAGACACATCTAAACACAGAGGAATCTATAAAATTAAAACATTCCTGGATAGCCGAGGCTATTGTTGCGCCCTCGCCTGATAGGAAAAAAGGAGTTGCTATTCTCCTGGGGAAGAGATTAGTTTATGAAAAATTTCTCACCATTGTCGACCCGAGTAGCAGATACCTGATTTTAAAAATAAAAACTCAAGGCTCAATATATACCATCTATAATCTCTGCGCTCCGAATATTATTGATTATCACTTTTGGGATATTCTCCAAGCACAACCTCTTCAGGCCAGTGAGGGTCAATTAATTATAGCGGGGGACTTCAACATGGCTCCATGTTTTTCCTTGGATAGATACAGATACAGAGGAGAAATCAGAAAAACAAAAAAAGACAACCTTGAAATGAAGCTATTTAAAAATATACAGCACACGTTAGCAGTAAGAGACATATGGAGGATGCAGAATCCCCATATTAAGGCATACACTTGCCACTCGAGAGCCACCAAGAGTCTTTCTAGAATAGACCTGATGTTAATAAATGACAAATGCGTCCAAGTAGGACCAAAAGCTACCATAGCATAAATTTGTATCTCGGATCACGCCCCAATAGTGTTGGATATTCCAACTCATAGGAAATACTCTGGTGGTTCATGCTTCTTTTATCCAAAACATCTAAGTAACAACATAAAATTCAGAGAATGGTTAAAAACTAGACTAGAGGAGTTCTTTAGATTAAATGAAGGCTCGGTTTCTAATCCCACGATCTTATGGGAGACAGCGAAAGCGGTTTTAAGGGGGGAAATCATAGCATATATAGCCAAATCGAACTGAGAATCTAAACAGAAGGAAAGCCAACTATTAGCCTCAGTGACCAATGCATATAATAGCTACTTGAGTGTTTCCAGTAAGGGTAACTGGAATGAATACATCAGAGTAAAAAAGGAACTCGATTCTTATCTTACCACGCAAACAGTACACTCTGAATTAAAATACCAATCTAATTTGTATAAATACGGGAATAAAGCTGGCAAAATGCTCTCAAGACTAGTAAAAAATTCTAGACAATCAAACTTAATTGAGTGTTTGCAGGTTGAAAATAACCGATTAACCTCAACGGAGGAAATTTTAGATTCATTTCTTCAATATTATAAGGATATCTATGCCCCCTCGGCTACAGATAAAGTAGCGCAAGGAGGATCTGGGATGACCTTCCCATTAAAAAAAGGCAAGGCGGACTTTATAACTAACTTAAATGCTCCAATCTCTGAACCAGAAGTATTGCATTCAATACATGAGTTAAAGTTGGAGAAAACACCAGGCCCAGACGCAATTCCTAACGAGTTTTACAAAAGCATGAGTGAGTTGATTGCCCCTCATCTCACAACTCTGTTCAATTTTTTCTTTCAAGAAAATGCTCAGATTTCACCTAATTTTTTAGAATCACACACTATTTTTATCTTAAAACCTGGGAAGAACCCGCAAAAAAGAGAATCATACAGACCCATTGCATTGCTTAACTCTGATTATAAAATATTCACATCTATCTTAGCCAGGAGGCTGCAAAAAGGTCTACCCGAGATCATTCATAATGATCAAGCCTGGTTCTTGAATAACTGTTGCTCAGCGGCCAAGATTAGACAACTTCTCCTGATTGTTGAGCACTTTAAAACCTCTGAGGATAACGTTCAAACCTCATATCCAGATGCAGCAGTAGTTGCAATAGATGCTGAAAAAGCTTTCGACAGTGTTGACCATCATCATTTACTCGATACACTAACTAGGTTTGGCTTGTCAAACAATTTTCTTAATCTAGTCAAAAATATCTGTACACAAGCATCTACGAGTCTGATTATACACGGTCAAGTCTCAGGTAAAATTAAGTTAGAAAAAGGCACAAGACAAGGATGCCCATTATCGCCTTTGCTCTTTGACCTAGCAATAGAGCCGCTAGCTATAAAAATAAGGCAAAAAATTGAGGGTATTTCAATTGGTAAGAAAGAGGCTATAGTAGCCTTATATGCAGATGATCTGCTGGTGTATATAGCGAATACTAACAAGAATATTCCCAAGCTGCTAAATATAATCGTGACCTTCGGCCTATTCTCTGGCTATAAAATGAATAGCACCAAATCAGAACTGATGTGGCTAAGGGTAAAAAACAACTCTCTTACTGATAACCCATTTAAAACAGTTTCCAAATAATTTAGATATCTTGGGGTCATCATATCAGCAAATCCTCTGGAATGGTACACATTAAATTTTACCCCCACTATACAGCAAATATTACAACAAATGAGGAGTTGGCAAAATCTCCCCCTCTCAATAGCAGGACGAATAGCACTGTTCAAAATGGTCTTACTGTCTAAAATAGGATATCTATTTCAAAACCTTCCTTTAATTTTAAAAACATATGATATTAAGAAGTTCAATACAGCCCTCCGCCATTTTATTTGGCAAGCTAAGAAACCTAGAATCTCCTTGAAGAGATTATCGCTCCCCAAACAGAAAGGTGGAATGGCCCTTCCAGATCTACATTTATATAATTTAGCTTTTCTGGGCCATATAGCGACAGACTGGATAGCTGGATCAAACCATTTCACTGATTATGAACTAGACCAGAGCCCGATAAAGCCGTTATCCCCAGTCTCACTCTTACATATCTCTCTCCATCAAGTACCTAAACGAATAAAAGGTTTGAAGACTATATACACGATACTAGTAGCCTGGGGAAAAATTGGTGCCCATATGCAGGTAAACACTCAAATACCAACATATCAAACTTTCCTAGGCAACCCAGAATTTCAGGAGGGAACACAAGATCAGATATTACAACGCTGGCATAATCAAGGATTAATAAAGATCTCGCAGTTCTTTAAACATGAGTCAGGAAGCATCAAGTCATTTGAAGAATTAAAATTACATGCCCTATTTGAATCATGAAAGGTTTTTTTGGACTTGACTGTCCCTTTAATGACAAAACAAATTTGTGTTAGAAATAAATATAAGGCTATATTTACTTTGTTATAAATTACCATATTTTGCTAATCTTTTGCTTTCTTCCCGGCGTGTTCACGTAGCACACTTTCGTGTTTTCGAATGAGGTGTCTTTTTAGATTCCAAAATTAATCTTTACTGACTGAAACAATGTTACCACATTCTTTTTCTTGTACCACATTATCGTTGTTAGTTATTTTTATATTAATTGTACACCTGTATGACTTCTCAGTTTCTTTTTTGAAGTACTTTAAAAATCCTGCTCTGCGCTCTGTCCAAAATCTGCCCCCTCGCGCCTTCCGCTCACATGCTCTGAGAGCTACATGGTAGTGGTGCGAGAAGTTTCAAAGTAATTGCATATATGGACGATATGACTGTTGTATGTAAAATATCAGGTAAGTTTGAGGAGGGCAATGCTGTATGTGGATTATTTTTGTAGAGTAAGTGGGTTTAACGTAAATTGAAATAATTGTGAGGAGAAAACTTTTGGTGAGTGAAGAGAGTTAGAATTGAGTGGGTGGGTGGCCAGTTCAGAAAAGTAAGAATGAGGTGCAGGGAGTGAAGCTTAATGAGGATTTGAAAGGGAGTGGAAGTTGGCAGAATGTGGGTCAAAGTGAAAAAGAAAATAGATTTCTGGTCTTTGCGCTCTTTGACCTAGATTTGGAGTTTGGCGTTAGCCGTGAAAGACCAGCGTTAGGAGCCTCTAACGCTGGTTTTAGGCTAACGCCGGTATTTGGAGTCACTCAAAATAGTGTCTAAAGCTCACTTTTCAGCCGCGACTTTTCCATACCGCAGATCCCCTTACGTAAATTGCGTATCCTATCTTTTCAATGGGATCTTTCTAACTCCGGTATTTCGAGTCGTTTCTGAAGTGAGCGTTAGACATCTAACGACAAAAACTCCAGCCGCAGGAAAAAAGTCAGTAGTTAAGAGCTTTCTGGGCTAACGCCGGTTTATAAAGCTCTTAACTACTGTACTCTAAAGTACACTAACACCCATAAACTACCTATGTACCCCTAAACCGAGACCCCCCCACATCACCGACACTCGAATAAAATTTTTTAACCCCTAATCTGCCGACCGCCACCTACGTTATCCTTATGTACCCCTAATCTGCTGCCCCTAACACCGCCGACCCCTGTATTATATTTATTAACCCCTAATCTGCCCCCCTCAACGTCGCCTCCACCTGCCTACACTTATTAACCCCTAATCTGGCCGAGCGGACCTGAGCGCTACTATAATAAAGTTATTAACCCCTAATCCGCCTCACTAACCCTATAATAAATAGTATTAACCCCTAATCTGCCCTCCCTAACATCGCCGACACCTAACTTCAATTATTAACCCCTAATCTGCCGACCGGAGCTCACCGCTATTCTAATAAATGTATTAACCCCTAAAGCTAAGTCTAACCCTAACACTAACACCCCCCTAAGTTAAATATAATTTAAATCTAACGAAATTAATTAACTCTTATTAAATAAATTATTCCTATTTAAAGCTAAATACTTACCTGTAAAATAAATCCTAATATAGCTACAATATAAATTATAATTATATTATAGCTATTTTAGGATTAATATTTATTTTACAGGTAACTTTGTATTTATTTTAACCAGGTACAATAGCTATTAAATAGTTAAGAACTATTTAATAGCTAAAATAGTTAAAATAATTACAAATTTACCTGTAAAAGAAATCCTAACCTAAGTTACAATTAAACCTAACACTATACTATCAATAAATTAATTAAATAAACTACCTACAATTACCTACAATTAACCTAACACTACACTATCAATAAATTAATTAAATACAATTCCTACAAATAAATACAATTAAATAAACTTGCTAAAGTACAAAAAATAAAAAAGAACTAAGTTACAAAAAATAAAAAAATATTTACAAACATAAGAAAAATATTACAACAATTTTAAACTAATTACACCTACTCTAAGCCCCCTAATAAAATAACAAAGCCCCCCAAAATAAAAAAATGCCCTACCCTATTCTAAATAACTAAAGTTCAAAGCTCTTTTACCTTACCAGCCCTGAACAGGGCCCTTTGCGGGGCATGCCCCAAGAAGTTCAGCTCTTTTGCCTGTAAAAGAAAAAATACAATACCCAAGCCCCCCAACATTACAACACACCACCCACATACCCCTAATCTAACCCAAACCCCCCTTAAATAAACCTAACACTAAGCCCCTGAAGATCTTCCTACCTTATCTTCACCTCACCGGGTTCAACGATCTGTCCAGAAGAGCTCCTCCGATGTCCTGATCCAAGCCCAAGCGGGGGGCTGAAGAGGTCCATGATCCGGATGAAGTCTTCATCCAAGCGGGAGCTGAAGAGGTCCATGATCCGGATGAAGTCTTCTATCAACGGCATCTTCAATCTTCTTTCTTCCGGATCCATCTTGCAGACCTCCGACACGGAACATCCTGCTGGCCCGACGGACTAATGACGAATGACGGTTCCTTTAAGGGACGTCATCCAAGATGGCGTCCCTCGAATTCCGATTGGCTGATAGGATTCTATCAGTCAATCGGAATTAAGGTAGGAATATTCTGATTGCTGATGGAATCAGCCAATCAGAATCAAGTTCAATCCGATTGGCTGATCCAATCAGCCAATCAGATTGAGCTCGCATTCTATTGGCTGATTGGAACAGCCAATAGATTGCGAGCTCAATCTGATTGGCTGATTGAATCAGCCAATCGGATTGAACTTGAATCTGATTGGCTGATTCCATCAGCCAATCAGAATATTCCTACCTTAATTCCGATTGGCTGATAGAATCCTATCAGCCAATCGGAATTCGAGGGACGCCATCTTGGATGACGTCCCTTAAAGGAACCGTCATTCGTCGTTAGGTCCGTCGGGCCAGCAGGATGTTCTGCGTCGGAGGTCTGCAAGATGGATCCGGAAGAAAGAAGATTGAAGATGCCGTTGATAGAAGACTTCATCCGGATCATGGACCTCTTCAGCTCCCGCTTGGATGAAGACTTCATCCGGTTCATGGACCTCTTCAGCCCCCCGCTTGGGCTTGGATCAGGACATCGGAGGAGCTCTTCTGGACAGATCGTTGAACCCGGTGAGGTGAAGATAAGGTAGGAAGATCTTCAGGGGCTTAGTGTTAGGTTTATTTAAGGGGGGTTTGGGTTAGATTAGGGGTGTGTGGGTGGTGGGTTGTAATGTTGGGGGGCTTGGGTATTGTATTTTTTCTTTTACAGGCAAAAGAGCTGAACTTCTTGGGGCATGCCCCGCAAAGGGCCCTGTTCAGGGCTGGTAAGGTTAAAGAGCTTTGAACTTTAGTTATTTAGAATAGTGTAGGGCATTTTTTTATTTTGGGGGGCTTTGTTATTTTATTAGGGGGCTTAGAGTAGGTGTAATTAGTTTAAAATTGTTGTAATATTTTTCTTATGTTTGTAAATATTTTTTTATTTTTTGTAACTTAGTTCTTTTTTATTTTTTGTACTTTAGCAAGTTTATTTAATTGTATTTATTTGTAGGAATTGTATTTAATTAATTTATTGATAGTGTAGTGTTAGGTTAATTGTAGGTAATTGTAGGTAGTTTATTTAATTAATTTATTGATAGCATAGTGTTAGGTTTAGATTGTAACTTAGGTTAGGATTTCTTTTACAGGTAAATTTGTAATTATTTTAACTATTTTAGCTATTAAATAGTTCTTAACTATTTAATAGCTCTTGTACCTGGTTAAAATAAATACAAAGTTACCTGTAAAATAAATATTAATCCTAAAATAGCTATAATATAATTATAATTTATATTGTAGCTATATTAGGATTTATTTTACAGGTAAGTATTTAGCTTTAAATAGGAATAATTTATTTAATAAGAGATAATTAATTTCGTTAGATTTAAATTATATTTAATTTAGGGGGGTGTTAGTGTTAGGGTTAGACTTAGCTTTAGGGGTTAATACATTTATTAGAATAGCGCGAGATTGGGTCGGCAGATTAGGGGTTAATAATGAAGTTAGGTGTCGGCGATGTTAGGGAGGGCAGATTAGGGGTTAATACTATTTATTATAGGGTTAGTGAGGCAGATTAGGGGTTAATAACTTTATTATAGTAGCGGTGCGGTCTGGTCGGCAGATTAGGGGTTAATAAGTGTAGGTAGCTGGAGGCGACGTTGTGGGGGGCAGATTAGGGGTTAATAAATATAATATAGGGGTCGGCGATGTTAGGGCAGCAGATTAGGGGTACATAAGGATAATGTAAGTAGCGGCGGTTTACGGAGCGGCAGATTAGGGGTTAATAATAATATGCAGGGGTCAGCGATAGCGGGGGTGGCAGATTAGGGGTTAATAAGTGTAAGGTTAGGGGTGTTTAGACTCGGGGTACATGTTAGGGTGTTAGGTGCAGACGTAGAAGTGTTTCCCCATAGCAAACAATGGGGCTGCGTTAAGAGCTGAACGCGGCTTTTTTTGCAGGTGTTAGTTTTTTTTTCAGCTCAAACAGCCCATTGTTTCCAATGGGGGGAATCGTGCACAAGCACGTTTTTGAGGCTGGCCGCTTGCGTAAGCAACTCTGGTATCGAGAGTTGAAGCTGCGTTAAAAATGCTCTACGCTCCTTTTTTGGAGCCTAACGCAGCCTTTTTGTGGACTCTCAATACCAGAGTTATTTTTATGGTGCGGCCAGAAAAAAGCCGGCGTTAGTTTTTCGGGTCGTTACCGACAAAACTGCAAATCTAGCCGTTTATCTTTAGAGAGTAACGTGTTCGTTATTAAGGTGGTTATTCTTCCTATTTTACTGTATATTAGTTATATATTCCAAATGCCTTATCAATGTTTGAGAAAAAAATTGTTCATATGTTGTTTTTGTCTTTGGGAGTTATGGAATTGAGTAGCTGAAAACGGATAGTTTTCCTGATGTTAAGAATGTTTTGTTTGTTAAATATGTGAGTTTGTGTGTTAGTTCAAGTATGAAAAATAATGTTATGGGATGAATGATAAGGTAAGTGCCTGGGAGTTTAAGAAAATTTGGTTTAATAGTAGGCCTAAATGTCTTGCGTGTCCTTGGTTTTATTTTAAGATAGAAAAATGTATTAGGAAGTATAATTTGTACGAGGTATCTAGAGATGTGTGGGGGTAAGAAGGTAATGTGTTTGTTACGTGAGAGAGAGCAGATATTTTGATTGGAAATTTGGAGGCAGCAGAGAGTAAACAAGTGTGGAGGAATTTAAATGAGAAACGCTTGGTGCATAGACAGATAAATTAGTATGGAAGCAGTGCATGGTTGTTTTCCTGTGAGAGAGTTTCAGTATAGAAGATGTATGGTGAGGTCTGAGAAGTATTCAAGAGAGGGATGCTATAAAATTGCGAGTGTTGCACATGTATTTTGGGAGTATGATTATGCTAAGAATGTTTGGAGAGTGCTTGGGAAAGTGATAGTTTTTCTTTTGAAATTATTCTGTTTGTTTTCTGTGTTGTTGAGCAAGTGGGAGCTAGAATGATGTGGTTATTGGCATGGTGTGTGAAAGAGGTGTTGTGGGATGTTAGGAATAGTTTGGTTTTAACTTTTTCAGAAGAATGAGATTGGTGTAGATGGATGTCTGCTTATGATCAGTGGACGACTTTACTTATGTTTTTGTCTTGATAGGAAGCTTTTTGGTGTTGTAGACTCTGAAGGCATCTGGAAGGTCAAACAGTGGCACAAATGGGTTTGTATTTATTTATTTTTTAATATTTTTTTTTAATTGTTGCTATAGTTTTTGTTATGCAATTATTTCTGTAAATTGTATATTATTTTTCTAATAAAATGATTATTATTATTATACTTTATTTATGAAGCGCCATCATATTCTGCAGCGCTGTCTATAGATACAGTTCATTTAAATAAAACAATAAAAACTTGTAAGAGACAGATAACATTTACACACACATACAGGAGGAATTGAGGGCCCTATTCCCATGGGAACTTACAATCTAGAAGGGTAGGAGGTTGAGAGACAGGAGGTGAGGACTGCAAGATTGAGAAAGATGTTAATGCACAGTTAGATGAGGGAAATGTTCGACTAGATTACGTGTTTTGCGTTAGGCTTAAAAGCAGTGCTAGCCAGTCCTAATGCTGCTTTTTAACGCCCTCTGGTATTACGAGTCTTGAAGGTACAGGCTCACCGCTCACTTTTTTGGCCAGACTTGGAAATACCGCAAATCCACTTACGTAAATTGCATATCCTCTTTTTTCAATGGACTTGCATAGCGCCGGTATTATGATCTGTCTGCCAAAAAGTGAGCGGTAGACCCTCTCCTGTCAAGACTGGTAACGCATTCTAAAGTCAGTAGTTAAGAGTTTTACACTACAACGCCGTAGCATAAAACTCATAACTAAAGTGCTAAAAAGTACACTAACACCCATAAACTACCTATTAACCCCTAAACCGAGGCCCTCCCGCATCATAAACACTAAAAAAAAAAATTGTAACCCCTAATCTACCGAACCGGACATCGCCGCCACTATAATAAATATATTAACCCCTAAACCGCTGCACTCCCTCCTCGCAAACTCCTCAACGAAGCCGGGAGAAGTCTTCATCCAAGCCGGGGCGAAGTGGTCCTCCAGACGGGCAGAAGTCTCCATCCAGACGGCATCTTCTATCTTCATCCATCCGGCGCGGAGCGGGTCCATCTTCAAGACATCCGAAGCGGAGCATCCTCTTCATCCGACGGCTAACACTAAATGAAGGTTCCTTTAAATGACGTCATCCAAGATGGCGTCCCTTCAATTCCGATTGACTGATAGAATTCTATCAGCCAATCGCAATTAAGGTAGAAAAAATAATATTGGCTGATGCAATCAGCCAATAGGATTGAAGTTCAATCCTATTGGCTGATCCAATCAGCCAATAGGATTGAGCTGGCATTCTATTGGCTGTTCCAATCAGCCAATAGAATGCCAGCTCAATCCTATTGGCTGATTGCATTAGCCAATAGGATTTTTTCTACCTTAATTCCGATTGGCTGATAGAATTCTATCAGTCAATCGGAAACTAAGGGACGCCATCTTGGATGACGTCACTTAAAGGAACCATCATTCAGTAAGAAGACTTCGTTTGAAGAGGATGCTCCGTGTCGGATGTCTTGAAGATGGACCCGCTCCGCGTCGGATGGATGAAGATAGAAGATGCCGTCTGCATGAAGACTTCTGCCCGTATGGAGGACCACTTTGCCTGGCTTGGATGAAGACTTCTCCCGGCTTCGTTGAGAACTTCAGCCCGGTTGGATGAAGACTTCTCCCGGTAAGGTGATCTTCAAGGGGTTAGTGTTAGGTTTTCTTTAAGGGGGTATCGGGTGGGTTTTAGAGTAGGGTTGGTTGTGTGGGTGGTGGGTTTTAATGTTGGGGGGGATTTGTAATTTTTTTTTACAGGTAAAAGAGCTGATTACTTTGGGGCAATGCCCCGCAAAAGGCCCTTTTAAGGGCTATTTGTAATTTAGTGTAGGGTAGGGCTTTTTTATTTTGGGGGGGCTTTTTTATTTTGTTAAGGGGATTAGATTAGGTGTAATAAGTTTAAAAATCTTGCATTTTTGTTTATTATTTTCTGTAATTTAGTGTTTGTTTTTGTACCTTAGCTAATTTTATTTAATTGTATTTAATTTAGGGAATTAATTTAATTATAGTGTAGTGTTAGGTGTTAGTGTAACTTAGGTTAGGTTTTATTTTACAGGTACTTTTGTATTTATTTTAGCTATGTAGTTATTAAATAGTTAATAACTATTTAATAACTATTCTACCTAGTTAAAATAAATACAAACTTGCCTGTAAAATAAAAATAAACCCTAAGCTAGCTGCAATGTAACTATTAGTTATATTGTAGCTAGCTTAAGGTTTATTTTATAGGTAAGTATTTAGTTTTAAATAGGAATAATGTAGTTAATGATAGTAATTTTATTTAGATTTATTGTAATTATATTTGTTAGGGAGTGTTAGGGTTAGGGTTAGACTTAGGTTTAGGGGTTAATAAATTTAGTATAGTGGCGGCGACGTTGGGGGCGGCAGATTAAGGGTTAATAAGTGTAGGTAGGTGGGGGCGATGTTAGGGACGGCAGATTAGGGGTAAATAATATTTAACTAATGTTTGCAAGGCGGGAGTTCGGCTTAGGGGTTAATATGTTTATTATAGTGGCAGCGACGTTGGGGCAGCAGATTAGGGGTTAATAAATGTAGGTACGTTGCGGCAACATTGGGGGCGGCAAATTAGGGGTTAATAAATATAATGTAGGGTTCGGCGATGTTGGGGGCAGCAGATTATGGGTTCATAAGTATAATGTAGGTGGCAGCGGTGTCCGGAGCGGCAGATTAGGGGTTAATAATTATAATGTAGGTATGGGCGATGTCGGGGGCGGCAGATTAGGGGTTAATAAGTGTAAGATTAGGGGTGTTTAGACTCAGGGTAATGTTAGGGTGTTAGGTGTAAACATAAAATGTATTTCCCCATAGGAATCAATGGGGCTGCGTTAGTTAGTTTTACGCTGCTTTTTTGCAGGTGTTAGACTTTTTTTCAGCCAGCTCTCCCCGTTAATTCCTATGGGGAAATCGTGCACGAGCACGTTACACCAGCTCACCACTGACTTAAGCAACGCTGGTATTGGAGTGCGGTAATGAGCAAAACTTTGCTCAATGCTTTCTTCTAGTCTTTTAATGACGGGTTTGTAAAAACCCGTAATACCAGCGCTGGAGGTAAGTGAGCGGTGAGGGAAAACTGCTTGTTAGCACCGCATAGCCTCTAACGCAAAACTCGTAATCTGGGCTGTTAGGTAAGAGAAATATTATTGAGTTGGGTGGCTTCTCTGAACAGAAAAGTCTTCAGAGAGCATTTAAAGGAAGAAAGATTAGGGCAAAGCCTGATAGCATGAGGAAGAGTGTTCCAGAGGGTAGGTGCTGCACGACAGAAGTCCTGCAGTCTAGCATGAGAAGAGGTGATAGTCGCAGATGCAAGGAGCAGGCCATAGTTGGATCTTAGTGGGCGGGCTGGAGTATACTTGTTGATTAGAGAGGGAAAGGTGGATCAGACTCGCAGAGGCATTTAGGATGGATTGAAGGGGGGAGAGGCGGGAAAGAGGAAGGCCAGTAAGTAGGTTATTGCAGTAGTCAAGGGAGTGGATTATTTGCTTTGTGGTGTTAGCACAAAGAAAAGGTTTAATCTTGGAAATATTGCGTAGATAGTTGCGGTAAGATGTAGAAAGCGATTGGATATGGGGGATGAAGGATAGATTTGAGTCAAGTGTAACTCTGAGGCAGCAGACTTGAGGCTATGGGGAAATGGTGATGCCGTCAACAGGGATAGAGAAGTCACACGTCGGCGTAGATCTTGAAGGGGGATAAGAAGGAGCTCAGTCTTGGACATTTTAATCTTTAGGTGGTGAATGGCCATCCAGGAAGAAATACCAGATATGCAGTCGCTGACATGAGAAAGGACAGAGGGAGAGTAGGGGTGGAGAGTTAGATCTGGGTGTCGTCAGCATAGAGGTGATATTTGAAGCCGTAACTGTTGATAAGTTTACCCAACGAAGAAGTCTAAATGGAGAAGAGTAGAGGACCCAGAACAGATCCTTGAGGTACTCCAACAGACAGAGGCATTGGAGAGGAGTAGTCGCCGGCAAATGAATCCAGGAAAGAGCAGTGTCACAGAGTCCAAAAGAGCTAAGGGTCTGTAGGAGGAGGGGGTGGTCTATTATGTCGAAGGCAGCTGAGAGGTCAAGTAAGATGAGTATAGAGTAGTGGCCAATATTTTTGCAGAGAGAAGATCGTTAGTAACCTTTGTAAAGGCAGTCTCAGTTGAGTGTTTGGGGCGGAATACTGATTGCAGGGGGGTCAAGCAAGGAGTTGGCGGACAGGAAGTGGGTTAGGCGATTGGTAACTATTTTTCAAGGAGTTTTGATGTTAGTGGAAGCAGTGATATGGGGCAGTAGCTTTCAGGAGAATTAGGGTTGAGGGAGGGTTTTTTGAGTAAGGGAGTGACTTTTGCATGTTTGAAAGAAGATGGGAATGAGTCGGTAGAGAGAGATAGGTTGAAGATGTGGGTAAGAGCAGGAGTGAGGGTGGAAGATGGGGAGGGTATTAGATGGGAAGTGATAGGGTCGAGCGGGCAGGTAGTGAGGCGTGAAGAAGATAGTAAGGAAGAAACTTCATTCTCAGTGGCTGGATGGAAGATGCAGAGGGAGTAACTGGGCCTGTTGATTAAATATTGCAGGTTGGGGTTGGGGATGTTGCTTCGGATAGTACGTGTTTTGTTTTAAAAAGTAGTTGCCAGGTCCTTGAGCACTATAGACAGACGGAGGGGTGGCGCAGGTGGGTAGAGGAGAGAGTTAAAGGTGGAGAAGAGTCGTTTAGGGTTTGAGGAAAGAGTAGATATGAGAGAAGAGAAGTAGGTTTGCTTGACTAAGTGAAGGGCAGAAATGTATGAATGAAGAATAAACTTATAGTGTATGAAATCAGGTTCAAAATGAGTTTTCCTCCAGACATGCTCAGCAGTACAGGAGCATTTTTGCAAATAGCGTGTTTACTGAGAGTGTCAGGGCTGCAACTGACGGCGTGATGTTTTGCGCACCTGGGAGGGCGCAAGTGTGTCTAGTGCAGAGGAGAGAATTTTATTATAGAGATGTTACCTGATACTAATAGCAGCAATATGGAAAGTAAGAGTAGGTGAGAATGAGATTTATAGCAGTGAGGGTATTTCTGTGAGGTGGTGCAGTTTAGTGACATAGATTTTAAAATACAAAGTAGTTCATGAGAGCTAAGGTAAGCAGAGGAAAGGAGAGAGGGGCCTATATAAACTGAATGTGGAGAGGGTAAGGTATGAGCATGTGAGCCTGCTTGTGGAATAGGCATGAGACTGTTAAAAGGAAAAGCAGTCCTGAAAACATAGCAGAATATTAAGGTCAAACAATTGGTTTTGAAAAGAAAATATTTAGCTTGCCTCAAATCTTCTTCAAGTCTTGTTCAATTTCTTGTCTAATTCTTTGGTGCTGCCACTTAAAGATGGTCACTTAGACAAATGAAAGAATAAATAAACGCTCATCTGGTTTGCAATGGTCTGTGTTCAGAAGATTGCCTGGAATTTTGGGGCTGGACAATTTCTTTTTTAAGTGATACTGATAAACTTCAGGCAAGCTCTCCTATGTGAAAAAAATGTGCATATTTCAAGAATTACTTTTTGGCCTTTATTCATTCTGACGTTTTCCTGTTTGTCTACAAAATAGACTTTTCCAGAGATGCATTAGCATGAGGAAACCTGTGTCCAAATTAGTAGAACAATCAATACTTTTTACTCAGTTCTCCTGAAATCTTGTATGTATAGAAAAATACTAGTTATATCTGCATGTTCAATTTTACAGATAACTCTTTACTCATTAAAGTCTGTTGTCCCATTTAAAGACACAAGATAAAGCTGAAACAGTTTAATTTTGAATATGGTTTTATCTTTCCCTAATTAACATACAATGTGAAAATAACAACATTGTATAGTATTTTTTCGTAGGTGGCTCTGAATTTTGAGATTTTTTTCCCCAGCTTACAACTCTACAACTTATACAAACTAACAGCAAAACTACAAGTGTTGCGGTACGGCTATACCGCTGAAAAATTGGCCATTGTGCGCACCATTTTTTGAGTGCAGGATTTTCATTGCGCCTGTATTACAGGTAGCGCGGTCCGGCTATTAAGCTAGCATTATAGGGGCCTAGTTATCAAGCCGTCAACCTCAAATACGCTGGAATTCCGCAGCGTATTTGTGGCGAGGCTGATTCGCCTTAGTTATCAAAGGCTCGAGACCGGCAAAAGTAGAATTTTGTGACGTAAACTTCGATCCGCCAGACTCAGTCCGACACAGATCGATTCTTACGTCACTCCAGATGTTCCGCACACAAGTGCGGCACAATCTCACTACTTTTGCTAGTTATCAAATGACTAGCTGGTACGCTCGGCACTTTTACGGCCAATCAGATTCAAGTTCAATCCGATTGGCTGATGGAATCAGATTGAGCTTGCATTCTATTGGCTGATCGGAACAGCCAATAGAATGCAAGCTCAATCTGATTGGCTGATTCCATCAGCCAATCAGATTTTTCCTACCTTAATTCCAATTGGCTGATAGAATCCTATCAGCCAATCGGAATTGAGGGGACGCCATCTTGGATGACGTCCCTTAAAGGAGCCTTCATTCGTCGTAGTCCGTCGGTGAAGAAGGATGTTCCGCGTCGGCGGGGAGGAAGATTCAAGACCCGGCTTGGAAGATGACATCGCCCGGATAGAAGACCTCTTCAGCGCCTCTTGGAAGATGACATCGCCCGGATCGAAGACTTCTTCAGCGCCGCCTGGATGATGACTTCATAGGATGGAAGATTTCTTCAGCGCCGCTTGGAGGATTAACTTCTTCCGCTCCGGATATCCACTTCGGTTCCATCGCTGCTCGGCTGAGTGAAGACGACTCAAGGTAGGATGATCTTCAGGGGATTAGTGTTAGGTTTTTGTAAGGGGGGTTTTGGGGTAGATTAGGGGTATGTGGGTGGTGGTTGTTTAATGTTGGGGGGGGTTGTATTTTTCTTTTACAGGCAAAAGAGCTGAACTTTTTGGGGCATGCCCCCACAAATGGCCCTTTTAAGAGGGCTGGTAAGGTAAAAGAGCTTGAACTTTATTAATTTAGAATAGGGTAGGGCATTTTTTTATTTTGGGGGGGTTTGTTATTTTATTAGGGGCTTAGATTAGGTGTAAGTAGCTTAAAATTGTTGTAATATTTTTAAAATGTTTGTAACTTATTTTTTTATTTTTGTAAATTAGCTTTTTTATTTTTTGTACTTTAGTTAGTTTAATTAATTGTATTTATTTGTAGTTATTTGTAGGTAATTTATTTAATTAATTTAATGATAGTGTAGTATTAGGTTTAATTGTAACTTAGGTTGATTTATTTTACAGTAATTTTGTATTTCTTTTAGCTAGGTAGTTATTAAATAGTTAATAACTATTTAATAACTATTCTAACTAGCTAAAATAAATACAAAGTTACCTGTAAAATAAATATAAATCCTAAGATAGCTACAATATAATTATTATTTATATTGTAGCTATATTAGGGTTTATGTTACAGGTAAGTATTTAGTTTTAAATAGGAATAATTTATTAAAGTATAGTGTAGTGTTAGGTGTAATTATAACTTAGGTTAGGATTTATTTTACAGGTAAATTTCTCTGTTATTTTAGCTAGTAAGCTATTAAATAGTTAATAACTAGTTAATAGCTATTGTACCTAGTTAAAATAATTGAAATTTGCCTGTATAAAATAAAAATAAATCCTAAGATAGCTACAATATAATTATTATTTATATTGTAGCTATATTAGGGTTTATTTTAAAGGTAAGTATTTAGTTTTAAATAGGATTAACTTAGTTAATAATAGAAATATTATTTAGATTTATTAATTAATATTTAAGTTAGGGGGGCGTTAGGGGTTAGGGTTAGACTTAGGTTTAGGGTTAATAATTTTATTACTGTGGGCGGCGGTGGTAGTGGGGGGGGCAGGATAGGGGGGTTAATAAATTTATTATAGGTGGACGGCGGTGTAGGGGGGCAGGAGATAGGGGGGTTAATAGGTTTAATATAGGTTGCGGCGGGTTCAGGGAGCGGCGGTTTAGGGGTTAAACTATTTATTTAGTTGCGGCGAGGTGCGGGATCAGCAGGATAGGGGTTAATAATTTTATTTAGAGGGCGACGGTATAAGGGGGGGGCAGGATAGGGGTTACTAGGTATACTGGTATGTGCAGCGGTGTCCGGGAGCGCGGTTTAGGGGTTAATACATTCATAAGACTTGTGCGGGGTCTAGGAGCGGTGTTTAGGGGTTAGTAACTTTAATTTAGGTTGCGGGGGCTCCGGGGGGCGCCGGTATAGGAGGGTAGAACAGTGTAGTTTAGGTGTAGTGCTTAGGACAGGCTAGCAAGAAAGCTGTCAAACAGCCGAAGAGCAGCGAGATCGATGAGTGATAACTCTCACAGTCCGCTGCTCATCGCCCTGCGGCTTTTTGACAGCTTTATTTGATAACTTAGGCGAACGTATTCAAGGTCTGCGGCGGCGAAGGTAGGCGAGCTTAGGCAGGCGTATTGGGCCGGCGAAGGCAGAAAAGTAGACGGCTTGATAACTACCCCCCCATAGTCTACACTGCCATGATCCATTCCGCTATCTGAGCCCAGTAGTTATGGATTTTGCAAAACAAAAATGTTTCACAAAACTCATAAACAAAAATTTTACAAAGTAAACTAAAACCCATAAACTACTTATTAACCCCTAAACCACCATCCCCCCTACATCACAAATACTATAAAAAACCTATTAACCACTAAACCGCCGCCCACCCACATAGCCAACACTAAATAAACCTATTAACCCCTAAACCGCCAGCCCCCACATCGCTACTACTATAATAAATCTATTAACCCCTAAACCGCCAACCTTCCACATCGATAATATTAAACTAAAACTATTAACCCATAAACCGCCAACCTTCCACATCACAAAACATTAAATTAAACTATTAACCCCTAAACCTAAAACCCCCTAACTTTAAATTAAAAGTACAATATAACTACCTTAAAATAAATAAAATCTTACCTGTGAAATAAAAAAAAACTAAGATTAAACTATAAATTAACCTAACATTACTATTTCTTTCATGTAATTAGCAAGAGTCCATGAGCTAGTGACGTATGGGATATACATTCCTACCAGGAGGGGCAAAGTTTCCCAAACCTCAAAATGCCTATAAATACACCCCTCACCACACCCACAATTCAGTTTACAAACTTTGCCTCCTATGGAGGTGGTGAAGTAAGTTTGTGCTAGATTCTACGTTGATATGCGCTCCGCAGCAAGTTGGAGCCCGGTTTTCCTCTCAGCGTGCAGTGAATGTCAGAGGGATGTGAGGAGAGTATTGCCTATTTGAATGCAGTGATCTCCTTCTACGGGGTCTATTTCATAGGTTCTCTGTTATCGGTCGTAGAGATTCATCTCTTACCTCCCTTTTCAGATCGACGATATACTCTTATTTATATACCATTACCTCTGCTGATTTTCGTTTCAGTACTGGTTTGGCTTTCTACTGCATGTAGATGAGTGTCCTGGGGTAAGTAAATCTTATTTTCTGTGACACTCTAAGCTATGGTTGGGCACTTTATAAAGTTCTAAATATATGTATTCAAACATTTATTTGCCTTGACTCAGAATGTTCAACATTCCTTATTTTCAGACAGTCAGTTTCATATTGGGATAATGCGTTTGAATCAATCATTTTTTTACCTTAAAAATTTGACTTTTTTCCCTGTGGGGCTGTTAGGCTCCGCGGGGCTGAAAATGCTTCATTTTATTGCGTCATTCTTGGCGCGGACTTTTTTGGCGCAAAAAATCTTTTCTGTTTCCGGCGTCATACGTGTCGCCGGAAGTTGCGTCATTTTTTGAAGTCCTTTTGCGCCAAAAATGTCGGCCTTCCGGATGTGGGCGCCAGACAATGTGGGCGTATTATTTGGCGCCAAAAAATATGGGCGTCGCTTTTGTCTCCACATTATTTCAGTCTCATTTTTTCTTTGCTTCTGGTTACTAGAAAGCTTGTTTATTGGCATTTTTTTCCCATTCCTGAAACTGTCATTTAAGGAATTTGATCAATTTTGCTTTATATGTTGTTTTTTCTCTTACATATTGCAAGATGTCTCACGTTGCATCTGAGTCAGAAGATACTTCAGGAAAATCGCTGTCTAGTGCTGGAACTACCAAAGCTAAGTGTATCTGCTGTAAACTTTTGGTAGCTATTCCTCCGGCTGTTGTTTGTATTAATTGTCATGACAAACTTGTTAAAGCAGATAATATTTCCTTTAGTAATGTACCATTGCCTGTTGCAGTTCCCTCAACATCTAAGGTGCAGAATGTTCCTGATAACATAAGAGATTTTGTTTCTGAATCCATCAAGAAGGCTATGTCTGTTATTTCTCCTTCTAGTAAACATAAAAAACTTTTAAAACTTCTCTCTCTACAGATGAATTTTAAATGAACATCATCATTCTGATTCTGATGACTCTTCTGGTTCAGAGGATTCTGTCTCAGAGATTGATGCTGATAAATCTCATATTTATTTAAAATGGAATTTATTCGTCTTTACTTAAAGAAGTACTAATTGCTTTAGAAATAGAGGATTCTGGTCCTCTTGATACTAATTCTAAACGTTTAGATAAGGTGTTTAAATCTCCTGTGGTTATTCCAGAAGTTTTTTCCTGTTCCTAATGCTATTCTGAAGTAATTTCCAGAGAATGGGATAAATTGGTAATTCATTTACTCCTTCTAAACGTTTTTAAGCAATTATATCCTGTGCCGTCTGACAGATTAGAATTTTGGGACAAAATCCCTAAAGTTGATGGGGCTATTTCTACCCTTGCTAAACGTACTACTATTCCTACGTCAGATGGTACTTCGTTTAAAGATCCTTTAGATAGGAAAATTGAATCCTTTCTAAGAAAAGCTTATCTGTGTTCAGGTAATCTTCTTAGACCTGCTATATCTTTCGCTGATGTTGCTGCATGCTTCAACTTTTTGGTTGGAAACTTTAGCACAACAAGTAACAGATCATGATTCTCATAATATTATTATTCTTCTTCAGCATGCTAATATTTTATCTGTGATGCCATTTTTGATATTATCAGAGTTTGATGTCAGGTTTATGTCTCTAGCTATTTTAGCTAGAAGAGCTTTATGGCTTAAAACCTGGAATGCTGATATGGCTTCTAAATCAACTCTACTTTCCATTTCTTTCCAGGGTAACAAATTATTTGGTTCTCAGTTGGATTCCATTATCTCAACTGTTACTGGTGGGAAAGGACTTTTTTACCACAGGATAAAAAATCTAAGGGTAAAAACAGGGCTAATAATCGTTTTCGTTCCTTTCGTTTCAACAAAGAACAAAAGCCTGATCCTTCATCCTCAGGAGCAGTTTTCAGTTTTGGAAACCATCTCCAGTCTGGAATAAATCCAAGCCTTCTAGAAAGACAAAGCCTGCTTCTAAGTCCACATGAAGGTGCGGCCCTCATTCCCAGCTCAGCTGGTAGGGGGCAGGTTACGTTTTTTCAAAGAAATTTGGATCAATTCTGTTCACAATCTTTGGATTCAGAACATTGTTTCAGAAGGGTACAGAATTGGTTTCAAGATGAGACCTCTTGCAAAGAGATTTTTTCTTTCCCGTGTCCCAGTAAAATCCAGTGAAAGCTCAAGCATTTCTGAATTGTGTTTCAGATCTAGAGTTGGCTGGAGTAATTATGCCAGTTCCAGTTCTGGAACAGGGGATGGGGGTTTTATTCAAATCTCTTCATTGTACCAAAGAAGGAGAATTCCTTCAGACCAGTTCTGGATCTAAAAATATTGAATCGTTATGTAAGGATACCAACGTTCAAAATGGTAACTGTAAGGACTATCTTGGCCTTTTGTTCAGCAAGGGCATTATATGTCCACAATAGATTTACAGGATGCTTATCTGCATATTCCGATTCATCCAGATCATTATCAGTTCCTGAGATTCTCTTTTCTGGACAAGCATTACCAGTTTGTGGCTCTGCCGTTTGGCCTAGCTACAGCTCCAAGAATTTTTACAAAGGTTCTCGTGCCCTTCTGTCTGTAATCAGAGAACAGGGTATTGTGGGTATTTCCTTATTTGGACGATATCTTGGTACTTTGCTCAGTCTTTACATTTAGCAGAATCTCATACGAATCGACTTGTGTTGTTTCTTCAAGATCATGGTTGGAGGATCAATTTACCAAAAAGTTCATTGATTCCTCAGACAAGGGTAACCTTTCTGGGTTTCCAGATAGATTCAGTGTCCATTGACTCTGTCTTTAACAGACAAGAAACGTCTAAAATTTGATTTCAGCTTGTCGAAACCTTCAGGTCACAATCATTCCCTTTGGTAGCCTTATGCATGGAAATTCTAGGTCTTATGACTGCTGCATCGGACGCGATCCCCTTTGCTCGTTTTCACATGCGACCTCTTCAGCTCTGTATGCTGAATCAATGGTGCAGGGGATTACACAAAGATATCTTTAAAACCGATTATACGACACTCTCTATCGTGGTGGACAGATCACCATCGTTTAATTTCAGGGGGCTTCTTTTGTGCTTCCGACCTGGACTGTAATTTCAACAGATGCAAGTCTCACAGTTGGGGAGCTGAGTGGGGATCTCTGATGGCACAAGGAGTTTGGGAATCTCAGGAGGTGAGATTACCGATCAATATTTTGGTGCAATTGTTCAGAGCTCTTCAGTCTTGGCCTCTTCTGAAGAGAGAATCGTTCATTTGTTTTCAGACAGACAATGTCACAACTGTGGCATACTTCAATCATCAAGGAGGGACTCGCAGTCCTCTGGCTATGAAAGAAGTATCTCGAATTCTGGTTTGGGCGAATCCAGCTCCTGTCTAATCTCTCCGGTTCATATCCCAGGTATAGACAATTGTTAAGCGGATTATCTCAGTCGCCAAACGTTGCATCCGGGCGAATGGTCTCTTCACCCAGAGGTATTTCTTCAGATTGTTCAAATATGGGAGCTTCCAGAAATAGATCTGATGGCGTCTCATCTAAACAAGAAACTTCCCAGGTATCTGTCCAAATCCCGGGATCCTCAGGCGGAAGCAGTGGATGCATTATCACTTCCTTGGAAGTATCATCCTGCTTATATCTTTCCACCTCTAGTTCTTCTTCCAAGAGTAATCTCCAAGATTCTGAAGGAATGCTCGTTTGTTCTGCTGGTAGCTCCGGCATGGCCTCACAGGTTTTGGTATGCGGATCTTGTCTGGATGGCCTCTTGCCATCCGTGGACTCTTCCGCTACGACCAGACCTTCTGTCTCAAGGTCCTTTTTTCCATCAGGATCTCAAATCCTTAAATTTAAAGGTATGGAGATTGAACGCTTGATTCTTAGTCAAAGAGGTTTCTCTGACTCTGTGATTAATACTATGTTACAGGCTCGTAAATCTGTATCCAGAGAGATATATTATAGAGTCTGGAAGACTTATATTTCTTGGTGTCTTTCTCATCATTTTTCTTGGCATTCTTTTAGAATTCCAAGAATTTTACAGTTTCTTCAGGATGGTTTAGATAAAGGTTTGTCCGCAAGTTCCTTGAAAGGACAAATCTCTGCTCTTTCTGTTCTTTTTCACAGAAAGATTGCTAATCTTCCTGATATTCATTGTTTTGTACAAGCTTTGGTTCGTATAAAACCTGTCATTAAGTCAATTTCTCCTCCTTGGAGTTTGAATTTGGTTCTAGGGGCTCTTCAAGCTCCTCCGTTTGAACCTATGCATTCATTGGACATTAAATTACTTTCTTGGAAAGTTTTGTTCCTTTTGGCAATCTCTTCTGCCAGAAGAGTTTCTGAATTATCTGCTCTTTCTTGTGAGTCTCCTTTTCTGATTTTTCATCAGGATAAGGCAGTGTTGCGAACTTCTTTTGAATTTTTACCTAAAGTTGTGAATTCCAACAACATTAGTAGAGAAATTGTGGTTCCTTCATTATGTCCTAATCCTAAGAATTCTAAGGAGAAATCGTTCAATTCTTTGGATGTTGTTAGAGCTTTGAAATATTATGTTGAAGCTACTAAGTCTTTCCGAAAGACTTCTAGTTTATTTGTTATCTTTTCCGGTTCTAGAAAAGGCCAGAAAGCTTCTGCCATTTCTTTGGCATCTTGGTTGAAATCTTTAATTCATCTTGCCTATGTTGAGTCGGGTAAAACTCCGCCTCAAAGGATTACAGCTCATTCTACTAGGTCAGTTTCTACTTCCTGGGCGTTTAGGAATGAAGCTTCGATTGATCAGATTTGCAAAGCAGCAACTTGGTCCTCTTTGCATACTTTTACTAAATTCTACCATTTTGATGTATTTTCTTCTTCTGAAGCAGTTTTTGGTAGAAAAGTACTTCAGGCAGCGGTTTCAGTTTTGAATCTTCTGCTTATGTTTTTCATTAAACTTTATTTTGGGTGTGGATTATTTTCAGCAGGAATTGGCTGTCTTTATTTTATCCCTCCCTCTCTAGTGACTCTTGCGTGGAAAGATCCACATCTTGGGTAATCATTATCCCATAAGTCACTAGCTCATGGACTCTTGCTAATTACATGAAAGAAAACATAATTTATGTAAGAACTTACCTGATAAATTCATTTCTTTCATATTAGCAAGAGTCCATGAGGCCCACCCTTTTTTTGTGGTGGTTATGATTTTTGTATAAAGCACAATTATTCCAATTCCTTATTTTATATGCTTTCGCACTTTTTTATCACCCCACTTCTTGGCTATTCGTTAAACTGAATTGTGGGTGTGGTGAGGGGTGTATTTATAGGCATTTTGAGGTTTGGGAAACTTTGCCCCTCCTGGTAGGAATGTATATCCCATACGTCACTAGCTCATGGACTCTTGCTAATATGAAAGAAATGAATTTATCAGGTAAGTTCTTACATAAATTATGTTTTTTAAAAAAATAAAAATAAAATAAAAATAGAAAAATTACAATATTAAAAATCCTAACACTATGAAAAAAAACCCTAACATTACAAAAAACCACTAACGGCTAGATTACGAGTTGTGCGTTAGGCTGAAAAAGCAGCGTTAACAGGTCCTAACGCTGCTTTTTCACTACCGCTGCTATTACAAGTCTTGCAGGTTTAGGGGCACCGCACACTCCTTTGGCCTTACTGCAAAACGACTTACATAAACTTTGTAAAGTCTTTTTTCTATGGGACTTCCATAGCTCTGATATTACGAGTCTGTCCTGGGAGGCCAAAAAAGTGAGCGGTACACCCTCTACCTCCAAGATCCGTAACGCATTTAAAAGTCAATAGTTAAGAGTTTTATGGTACAATGCCGTAACATAAAACTCATAACTAAAGTGCTAAAAAGTAAACTAACACCCATAAACTACCTATTAACCCCTAAACCGAGGCCCTCCTGCATCGCAAACACTAAAATAAATTTTTTAACCCCTAATCTGCCGATCTGGACATCACCGCAAATATAATAAACATATTAACCCCTAAACCGCCGCACTCCCGCCTCGCAAACACTAGTTAAATATTATTAACCCCTAATCTGCCGCCCCTAACATCGCCGCCACCTACCTACATTTATTAACCCCTAATCTGCCGCCCCCAACGTCGCTGCCACTATTCCAAATTTATTAACTATTGAACCTAAGTCTAACCCTAACACCCCCTAACTTAAATATAATTTAAATAAATCTAAATAAAATTAATATTATTACCTAAATAATTCCTATTTAAAACTAAATACTTACCTATAAAATAAACCCTAAGCTAGCTACAATATAATTAATAGTTACATTGTAGCTATCTTAGGGTTTATTTTTATTTTACAGGCAAGTTTGTATTTATTTTAACTAGGTAGAATAGATATTAAATAGTTATTAACTATTTAATAACTAAATAGCTAAAATAAATACAAAAGTACATGTAAAATAAAACCTAACCTAAGTTACAATAACACCTAACCTTACACTATAATTAAATAAATTAACTAAATTAAAAGCAATTAAATAAATTAAATTAAATTAACTAAAGTACAAAAAAACCCCCCACTAAATTACAAAAAATAATAAACAAATTACAAGATATTTAAACTAATTACACCTAATCTAATAGCCCTATCAAAATAAAAAAAGCACCCCAAAAAAAAAAAAAAAAAAAAAAAAAAAAGCCTAAACTAAACTATCAATAGCCCTTAAAAGGGCCTTTTGCGGGGCAAGGCCACAAAGAAATCGGCTCTTTTACCTGCTAAAAAAAAATACAAACAACCCCCCCAACAGTAAAACCCTCCACCCACACAACCAACCCCCCAAATAAAATACTATCTAAAAAAACTAAGCTCCACATTGCCCTGAAAAGGGCATTTGGATGGGCAGTTAGCTCTTTTGCGGCCCAAACCCTAATCTAAAAAAATAAAACCCACCCAATACACCCTTAAAAAACCTAACACTAACCCCCTGAAGATCGACTTACTGTTCTGAAGACCGGACATCCATCCTCAAGGAAGCAGCAGAAGTCTTCATCCAACCAGGCCGAAGTCCTCAACAAAGCCGGGAGAAGTCTTCATCCAAGCCGGGTGAAGCGGTCCTCCAGTCGGGTAGAAGTCTTCATCCAGACGGCATCTTCTATCTTCATCCATCTGACGCAGAGCGGGTCCATCTTCAAGACATCCGACGTGGAGCATCCTCTTCAAACGAAGTCTTCTTACTGAATGACGGTTCCTTTAAGTGACGTCATCCAAGATGGCGTCCCTTAGATTTCGATTGGCTGATAGAATTCTATCAGCCAATCGGAATTAAGGTAGAAAAAATCCTATTGGCTGATGCAATCAGTGAATAGGATTGAACTTCAATCCTATTGGCTGATCCAATCAGCCAATAGGATTGAGCTTGCATTCTATTGGCTGATTGGAACAGCCAATAGAATGTGAGCTCAATCCTATTGGCTGATTGGATCAGCCAAAAGGATTGAAGTTCAATCCTATTCACTGATTGCATCAGCCAATAGGATTTTTTCTACCTTAATTCCTGTTGGGTTAAGAGAATTCTATCAGCCAATCGGAATCTAAGGGACGCCATCTTGGATGACGTCACTCGAAGGAACCGTCATTCAGTAAGAAGACTTTGTTTGAAGAGGATGCTCCACGTCGGATGTCTTGAAGATGGACCCGCTCTGCGTCAGATGGATGAAGATAGAAGATGCCGTCTGGATGAAGACTTCTGCCCGACTGGAGGACCGCTTCACCCGGCTTGGATGAAGACTTCTCCCGGCTTAATTCTGATTGGCTGATAGAATTCTATCAGTCAATCGGAATCTAAGGGACGCCATCTTGGATGACGTCACTTAAAGAAACCATCATTCAGTAAGAAGACTTCGTTTGAAGAGGATGCTCCACGTCGGATGTCTTGAAGATGGACCCGCTCCGCGTCGGATGGATGAAGATAGAAGATGCCGTCTGGATGAAGACTTTTGCCCGTCTGGAGGACCACTTCGCCTGGCTTGGATGAAGACTTCTCCCGGCTTCGTTGAGGACTTTGGCCCGGTTGGATGAAGACTTCCTTGAGGAATGTTAGGATGGATGTCCGGTCTTCAGAACAGTAAGTCGATCTTCAGGGGGTTAGTGTTAGGTTTTTAAGGGTGTATTGGGTGGGTTTTATTTTTTAGATTAGGGTTTCGGCCGCAAAAGAGCTAAATGCCCATCCAAATGCCCTTTTCAGGGCAATGTGGAGCTTAGTTTTTTTTAGATAGTATTTTATTTGGGGGGTTGGTTGTGTGGGTGGAGGGTTTTACTGTTGGGGGGGTTGTTTGTATTTTTTTTTTACAGGTAAAAGAGCTGTTTTTATTGGGGAAATGCCCCGCAAATGGCCCTTTTAAGGGCTATTGATAGTTTAGTTTAGGTTAGGGTTTTTTTTTTGGGGGGGGGGGGCTTTTTTTTATTTTGATAGGGCTATTAGATTAGGTGTAATTAGTTTAAATATCTTGTAATTTGTTTATTATTTTCTGTAATTTAGTGTTTGTTTGTTTTTGTACTTTAGCTAATTTAATTTATTTAATTTTTTTTAATTTAGTTAATTTATTTAATTATAGTGTAAGGTTAGGTGTTATTGTAACTTAGGTTAGGTTTTATTTTACAGGTACTTTTGTATTTATTTTAGCTAGGTAGTTATTAAATGGTTAATAACTATTTAATAACTATTCTACCTAGTTAAAATAAATACAAACATGTCTGTAAAATAAAAATAAACCCTAAGATAGCTACAATGTAACTATTAGTTATATTGTAGCTAGCTTAGGGTTTATTTTATAGGTAAGTATTTAGTTTTAAATAGGAATTATTTAGGTAATAATATTAATTTTATTTAGATTTATTTAAATTATATTTAAGTTAGGGGGTGTTAGGGTTAGGGTTAGACCTAGGTTTAGGGGTTAATACATTTAGAATAGTGGCGGGATGTTGGGGGTGGCAGATTAGGGGTTAATAAATGTAGGTAGGTGGTGGCGATGTTAGGGACGGCAGATTAGGGGTTAATAATATTTAACTAATGTTTGCGAGGCGGGAGTGCGGCGGTTTAGGGGTTAATATGTTTATTATAGTGGCGGCGACGTTGGGGGCAGCAGATTAGGGGTTAATAAGTGTAGGTAGGTTGCGGCGACATTGGGGGCTGCAGATTAGGGGTTAATAAATATAATGTAGGTGTCAGCGATGTTGGGGGCAGCAGATTAGGGGTTAATACATATAATGTAGGTGGTGGCGGTGTCCGGAGCGGCAGATTAGGGGTTAATAAGTATAATGTAGGTGTCAGCGATGTCAGGGCGGGTGATTAAGTATAATCTGTGTAAGGTTAGGGGTGTTTAGACTCTGGGTTCATGTTAGGGTGTTAGGTGTAAACATAAATTTTGTTTCCCCATAGGAATCAATGGGGCTGCGTTACTGAGTTTTACGCTGCTTTTTTGCAGGTATTAGACTTTTTCTCAGCCGGCTCTCCCCGTTGATTCCTATGGGAAATCGTGCACGAGCATGTATGACCAGCTCACCGCTGACTTAAGCAGTGCTGGTATTGAAGTGCGGTAAGGAGCACAATTTTGCTCAACGCTCACTTCTTGTCTTTTAACGCCGGGTTTGTAAAAACCCATAATACCAGCGCTGTAGGTAAGTGAGTGGTGACACAAAACTGCTCGTTATCACCGCATAGCCTCTAACGCAAAACTCATAATCTAGCCGTAAATTACTAAAATTAAAAATAATCTAACATTAAAAAAACACTAAAATTACAAAAAATAAAAAAACACTGATTACAAAAAATAATAAACAAAATTATCCAAAATAATACAAATTAAACCTAATCTAATAGCCCTATAAAAACAAAAAAGCCACCCCAAAATAAAAACACCCCCTAATCTATCAATAAACTATAAATAGCCCTTAAAAGGGCCTTTTGTAGGGCATTGTCCTAAGTTAAACAGCTCTTTTACATAATAAAATTACAAAGTCTCTCCTAAAAGTAAATCCCACCCAACCAACTTCCTAAAATAAAAAAAACCTAAGTCTAAAAAAAAACTAAGCTACCCATTGCCCCTAAAGGGGCATTTGTATGGACATTGCCCTTAAAAGGGCAATCAGCTCTTTTGTGCCCATTAAAATAAAAAAGCCCTAATCTCAAAAAAAAAAACTAACACTAACCCCAGAAAATCTACTCACAGTTCATGAATCCGGACATCCATCTTCATCCAGGCGGCGAGAAGTCTTCATCCAGACGGAGACATCTTCCTCCACGGCGGGGTCATCTTCTATCTCCATCCCTGGTGGTGCCGAGCTGTGGTGGTGCAGAGCTGACCAGGACCGGTGGCGACGACGACGACATCCAGCGCAGAGCCTCCTCTTTATGCTTAAATTCTATTGGCTGTTCAAATTACGAAAAATAAAAAACACTAAGCTTACAAAAAATAATAAACGAAATTATAAAAAATAAAAATAATTACACCTAATCTAATAGCCCTATAAAAATAAAAACACCCCCTAACCTACAATAAACTACCAATAGCCCTTAAAAGGGCCTTTTGTAGGGCATTGCCCTAAGTTAAACAGCTCTTTTACCTGTAAAAAATACAAAGTCCCCCCAACAGTAAAACCCAACCCCCCAAAATAAAAAAAACCTAACTCTAAAAAATCCTAAGCTACCCATTGCCCCTAAAGCGGCATTTGTATGGGAATTGCCTTTAAAAGGGCTTTCAGCTCTTTTACACTGCCCTTAAAAGGGCATTCAGCTCTTTTACAAGTGCCCATCCCTAATCTAAAAAAAAAACCACCCAAAAATTAAAAAAAAATCCTAACACTAACCCCATAAAATCTACTCACGGTTCCTGAAGTCCGGACATCCATCTTTATCCAGGCGGCGAGAAGTCTTCATCCAGGCAGCAACACTTTCATCTATCTCATCTTCTATCTTTATCCCGGCAACGCGGAGCGAACCTATCCTGGAAGCCATCCTGTGCGGAGCGTCCTCTTCATACTGAAATTGAATCCGGACATCCATCTTCATCCAGGCGGTGAAAAGTCTTCATCCAGACGGAGACATCTTCCTCCACAGCGGGGTTATCTTCTATCTCCATCCCCGGTGGTGCCGAGCTGTGGCGGAGCAGAGCTGACCAGTACCAGTGGCGACAACGACACCCAGCGCGGAGCCTCCTCTTCATGCTTAAATTCTGTTGGCTGTTCAAATTACGGAAAATAAAAAAAACTAAGCTTACAAAAAATAATAAACAAAATTATCAAAAATTAAAACAATTACACCTAATCTAATAGCCCTATAAAAATAAAAACACCCTCTAACCTACAATAAACTACCAATAGCCCTTAAAAGGGCATTTTGTAGGGCATTGCCCTAAGTTAAACAGTTCTTTTACCTGTAAAAAAAATACAAAGTAAAACCCAACACCCAACCAACCCCCCACAATAAAAAAAAAAACTAACTCCTAAAATCCTAAGCTACCCATTGCCCCTAAAGGGGCATTTGTTTTGGCATTCAGCTCTTTTACACTGCCCTTAAAAGGGCATTCAGCTCTTTTACAAGTGCTCATCCCTAATCTAAAAAAAAAACCACCCCAAAAAATTGAAAAAAAACCTTACACTAACCCCATAAAATCTACTCACGGTTCCTGAAGTCCGCACATCCATCTTCATCCAGGCGGGAGAAGTCTTCATCCAGGCGGCAACACTTTCATCTATCTCATCTTCTATCTTCATCCCGGCGACGCAGAGCGGAGCTATCCTGGAAGCCATCCTGTGCAGAGCATCCTCTTCATACTGAAATTGAATGCAAGGTAGCCTTTTCAAAATGGCGTACCTTGCATTCCTATTGGCTGATTTGATTCTTCAAATTCAAATCAGCCAATAGGATGAGAGCTACTGAAATCCTATTGGCTGTTCAAATCAGCATTTTGGCCTGAGCGCACAACCTGTAATACCGGCGCTATGAAAATCCAACACAAAAACGTAATTTTTTGAGTGCGGAATGGACGTTGCGTTACAGGCTATAATGATTGCGGTATAGCTATACCGACACGACTCGTAATATGCGTTCCTGGCCATTCCAGCGTTATGGCCAATTTTTCAGCATTAAAAACCGTACCGCACAGTAACGCAAAACTCGTAATCTAACCGTTTGTTAAAAACCTGTGTAAACATGTATTCAACCTAAAAGCTTCTGAAAAGAACTTTTTGTGTGTAAAGTACATCTTTTTTAAATAGAAACTGGGAGGTCTCACATACAATTGCCCATTTACATCTCTTAACGAGACAGTCTACTTAAACATTTTTATTTTTTAAAAAGATAGATAATCCTTTTATTACCCATTCTTCAGTTTTGCATAACCAGCACTTTTATATTAATACCACTGTGATTACCTTGTATCTAAGTCTCTGCAGACTCCCCCCTTATTTCAGTTCTTTTGACAGACTTACATTTTAGCCAATCAGTGCTGACTTATAGGTAACTCCACAGGAGGGATCACAATGTTATCTATACAGCACACACAAACTAGCGCGGTCTAGCTGTGAAAAACTGTCAAGATGCCCTGAGGTAAGAGGCGACTTCAAGGGTGTAGAAATTAGCATATAAGCCTATCTAGGTTTTATCTTTCAACAAAGAAAACCAAGAGAAAAAAAAGGAAAATTTGGTGATAAAAGCAAATTGGAAAATTGTTTAAAATTGCATGACCTATCTGAATCATGAAAGTTACATATTGACTAGACTGTCCCTTTAAGCTATGCTCAGCGATTTCTCCGATTGGTATTCTGGCATATGATTGAACTGATAGCGTACTAGATACTAATACCAGGAAAAGACCTAGGTAAATAAGGTTAAAACACTATTTGTATATACTCTTGCATAAAATGAGACTGCTTGTTGTAAATGTCAGTCTCGCAGTAAGTTTGCTTTAGTGCTCTTTCCCATTATTCATATAACATCACTATAGCAACCCAAAGGCCAGCAAGATTAGCAGCTCACTTTCAAAGAGCTTTCTGTATGATATGAATATAGGCACAAAATTCATAAATATAGAAGTAGCCTGTTTAATCTTCAGTTTTATTATTAAATAATGCAGCAACTGTTGTGTAATGAATGAGGTGAGCACGCAGCTGGTATTAAGTACATTAACCCACTGGCTAACAGAAATATGGAACTGTATACAGAACTTGTACTATTTCAATTTTTTCTGCTTTAGAAACCACACAAAGCTCTTTTATCCATATAGTAACAGGGTACTTTAAATAACTGTTCGCAATCCATTATATTGTACAATAGTATGAAAGATACAATACACTTAACACTCTTTGATATGAATAAAAAAATATATAAACATGTTAAAAATATTGAAATGATGATGTTGAAGTTTATTTGGATTTTTAAACTAGTGTGCATTTTTGTGCAATACTCGTCAATATGCTGTGTAACAAAAATATGACACCCCCTATTGGTGGATAGTGACATGACCAAGAAAAATAAACATTTTTTCTATTAGTAGATAAAAAAAACACCTGTAAGAAAATGTCTGTCTTATATTTAAAAAAAAAATGTTTGTGTCCCTTTAATTTATATATAGGGGTCGATTTATTAAGATGCGGACAGACATGATCCGCTATAACAGATCAGGTCTGCCCGACATCGCTAAATGCTGACAGCATACGTTGTTGGCATTAAACATTGCACAAGCATTTCTAGTGAAATGCTTGTGCAATGCCGCCCCCTGCAGATTCAGGGCCAATCGGCTGCTAGCAGGAGGTGTAAATCATCCAGATTATATCATATCTTAAGACTGCTGCTTCTTAACTTATGTTTCCGGCGAGTCTGATGGCTTGTGTGGAAACTGCTGCTTAATAATTCAGCCGCATAATATCAATCTGCTTTTTGAACTCCTTACTTGACTTTTATTTGTCCATGCAATGGGCCAGATTATGAGTGTCACGCTAATAACAGCGTGACATGATAAGCAATATCGTGGACTGCGACCTTGATATTACAAGTCCATGGTAAAGAGAGTTAACCAGAGAAGGGTTAGCGTGTCCCACTTTGGTCCAGCGCAGCCTATACTTTCAAAGGATATTGTGACCACATTAACTTGCGCTGGTATTAAAAGCTGAAAGTTACAGTTTGTGCTCGGGTAAAAGTCGATACTGCGCTAGAATATTTTGCGCAACTTCAGACCTGGGGGCCGATTTATCAAGCTCAGTATGGAGCTTGATGCCTCTTGTTTCCGGCGAGCCTTCAGGCTCACCGGAAACAGAAGTTATGAAGCAGCGGTCTAAAGAACGCTGCTCCATAACCTGTCCGCCTGCTCTGAGGCCGTGGACAGAAATCAACCCGATCTAATACGAAAATCTAAAGAGCGTTAAAACAGTCAATTAAAGCGTTCACCTCTAATAACTGTATTTATATACAGATTAGGTTACCAAATAAAAGACTGTCAGTATATCACAACAGGGATTTATCTATACCGGCAGTCTTTAATTTGGTAACCTAATCTGTATATAAATGCAGTTATTAGAGGTGAACTTTCTAATCGATTGTTTTTACGCTCTTTAGAATTTAAGTATACATTTTTATGCACTTTGCTTAACGGTGAGTTGTTTATACTTAACCATTACAGGCAGGCTGTTAGTGCAAACTTTTATGAACATTGCAGGTACAAATAAGTTATATTGATTCTATGAGGCCTATTTAACAAATGTCTGTCGGACCTGATCCGACAGTGCGGGTCAGGTCCGACAGACATCGCTGAATGCGGAGAGCAATACGCTCTCCGTATTCAGCATTGCACCAGCAGGGTGCAACGCCACCCCCTGCAGACTCGCGGCCAATGGGCCGCCAGCAGAGGGGTCTCAATCAACCCGATCGTACTCGATCGGGTTGAATTGTGGCGAATTCCTGTCTGCCTCATCAGAGCAGGCGGACAGGGTTATGGAGCAGCGGTCTAAAGACCGCTGCTCCATAACTTGTGTTAAACACGGGCCTTCAAGCTCCGTTCGGAGCTTGATAGATAGGCCCCTTTGTATAATACCTACCTATAAACTATATGCAGTGATCCGTCACTACTACTACTTGACATAAACAACTGATACTGGAACATATTGTTTCTATACACGCATTGGGAATATCTGTTGAAAGTAAAGTCTTTTATATACATGCCATTCAGCTCATTGACTGACAAATACGTATAAGAAATATACTGGGCATTGATTCAAAGTCTTAATCTTACCTCCAGCGGCCTAACTAGAAACCACAGGGCCCAGGTGCAAGAATCTAAGAATAACTTTCTAGTGCATGTTACCCGTCGAGTATATGCAGGTTGGCCACATGCTTGAGCATCGCCTACTACTTTATGCTGTGACATTATTAATTAATTTAAGTTCCTTGTATATGAATCATAATATTAATATTAAAAAAAAAATCAAATTAATTTAAAAATCTTATCTCTGTTTTCTGCAGTTACTACAATGCAATGAAACCTGACACATACATGAACATTATACTTATTTTACTGCCTTTAAAGGGATGGAAAGTTCAACATTGAAATGTGCATGGTTGCAGTTAATTATAGAAATAGAAGCATTTTTGCCGTACACTTCTATTAGCAAAAATACTTCTAGTAAACGTTATTACTATTTTTCGCAGCATATGCACATATCCTGTGAGGGCTTGTGCACTAGTATTCAAACCCCACACCTTTGCAGAGAGTCATCTGTGGCTTGTATGTACAAATTATCGCCTAGATTATGAGTTTTGTCGGTAAAGACCTGCGGGGCTAACGAGTCTTTTTTTTCCAGCGCACCCTTAAGCCAACGCTGGTATTACGAGTTGTCTGAGTGGCTGCGTTAGCCTCAGAAAAGGGAGCGTTGAGCAAATTTAGCTTCCCTTCAACTCTCAATACCAGCGTTGTCTACGGTAGCGGTAAGCTGGCTAAAACGTGCTCGTGCACAATTTCCCCATAGGATACAATGGGGCTGAGCTGGCTGAAAAAAAACCTAACACCTGCAAAAAAGCAGCGTTCAGCTACTAACGCAGCCCCATTGTTTCCTATGGGGAAACACTTTCTAAGTCTACACCTAACACCTTAACATGAACCCAGAGTCTAAACACCCCTAACCTTACACTTATTAACCCCTAATATGCCGCCCCCACTATCGCTGACACCTGCATTATACTATTAACCCCTAATCTGCCGCTCCAGACACCGCCGCAACCTACATTATAGCTATGAACCCCTAATCTGCTGTCTCTAACATCGCTGACACCTACATTATATTTATTACCCCCTAATCTGTCCCCCCCAACCTCGCCGCCACCTACCAACACTTATTAACCCCTAATCTGCCGACCGGACATCGCCGCCACTATAATAAATGTATTAACCCCTAAACCGCCGCACTCCCACCTCGCAAACACTATCATACATTTTATTAACCCCTAATCTGCCCTCCCTAACATCGCCGCCACCTACCTACAATTATTAACCCCTAATCTCCCACCCTCAACATCGACGCTACTATAATAAAGTTATTAACCCCTAAACCTAAGTCTAACCCTAACACCCCCTAAGTTAAATATAATTTAAATAAAACGAAATAAATTTACTATAATTAAATAAATTATTCCTATTTAAAACTAAATACTTACCTATAAAACAAACCATAAGATAGATACAATATAACTAATAATTACATTGTAGCTATTTTATAGTTTATATTTATTTTACAGGCAACTTTGTATTTATTTTAACTAGGTACAATAGCTATTAAATAGTTAATAACTATTTAATAGCTACCTATTTAAAATAATTACAAAATTACCTGTAAAATAAATCCTGACCTAAGTTACAAATACACCTAACACTACACTATCAATAAATTAATTAAATAAATTAACTACAATTATCTAAACTCAAATACAATTAAATAAACTAAACTATAGTACAAACCTCCCCCCCCCACTAAATTACAAAAAATAAAAAAATATTCAAGAATTGTAATCTAATTACACCTAATCTAATAAAATAAAAAAGCCACCCAAAATAATAAAATTCCCTATCCTATACTAAATTACAAAAGCAATCAGCTCTTTTACCTGTAAAAAAAAAATACAATCCCCCCCCAACATTACAACCCACCACCCACACACCCCTACTCTAAAACCACCCGATTCCCCCTTAAAAAAACCTAACACTACCCCCCTGAAGGTCAATTCTATTGGCTCATCCAATCAGCCAATCGGATTGAACTTCAATCTGATTGGCTGATAGCATCAACCAATCAGATTTTCCCTACCTTAATTCCGATTGGCTGATATAATCCTATCAGCCAATCAGAATTCAAGGGACGCCATCTTGGATGACGTAATTTAAAGGAACCTTCATTCGTCGTTAGTCCGTCAGAGGAAGAGGATGGCTCTGCGTCGGCTGGATAGAAGATGGCTCCGCTCTGCTCCGGAAGGATGAAGATAGAAGATGCCGCCTGGATGAAGATGTCTGCCGGTCCGGATGTCCTCTTCTGCCCGGATAGGATGAAGACTTCTGCCGGTCCGGATGTCTTCTTCTGCCCGGATAGGATGAAGACTTCTGCCGGTCCGAATATCCTCTTCTGTTCCATCGGTGGCCGGCTGGCTGAATACGGCTCAAGGTAGGGTGATCTTCAGGGGGGTAGTGTTAGGTTTTTTTAAGGGGGGATTGGGTGGTTTTAGAGTAGGGGTGTGTGGGTGGTGGGTTGTAATGTTGCGGGGGGGATTGTATTTTTCTTTACAGGTAAAAGAGCTGATTACTTTGGGGCAATGCCCCCCTTTTAAGGGCTGGTAATAGAGCTGATTACTTTTGTAATTTAGTATAGGATAGGGAATTTTATTATTTTGGGTGGCTTTTTTATTTTATTAGGAGGCTTAGATTAGGTGTAATTAGATTAAAATTCTTGTAATATTTTTTTATTTTTTGTAATTTAGTGTGTTTTTTTTTGTACTATAGTTTAGTTTATTTAATTGTATTTGAGTTTAGATAATTGTAGTTAATTTATTTAATTAATTTATTGATAGTGTAGTGTTAGGTGTATTTGTAACTTAGGTTAGGATTTATTTTACAGGTAATTTTGTAATTATTTAAACTAGGTAGCTATTAAATAGTTATTAACTATTTACTAGCTATTGTACCTAGTTAAAATAAATACAAAGTTGCCTGTAAAGTAAATATAAACCCTAAAATAGCTACAATGTAATTATTAATTATATTGTAGCTATATTAGGGTTTATTTTATAGGTAAGTATTTATTTTTAAATAGGATTAATTTATTTAATGATAGTAATTTTAGTTCGATATATTTAAATTATATTTAATTTAGGGGGTGTTAGGGTTAGGGTTAGATTTAGGTTTAGGGGTTAATAACTTTATTATAGTAGCGGCGACGTTGGGGGCGGGAGATTAGGGGTTAATAATTGTAGGTAGGTGGCGACGATGTTAGGGAGGGCAGATTAGGGGTTAATAAAATGTATTATAGTGTTTGCGAGGCGGGAGTGCAGCGGTTTAGGGGTTAATACATTTATTATAGTGGCGGCGATGTCCGGTCGGCAGATTAGGGGTTAATAAGTGTTGGTAGGTGGCGGCGAGGTTGGGGGGGGGCAGATTAGGGGGTAATTAATATAATATAGGTGTCGGCGATGTTAGGGACAGCAGATTAGGGGTTCATAGGGATAATGTAGGTGGCGGCGATGTCCGGTCGGAAGATTAGGGGTTAAAAATTTTTATTATAGTGTTTGCGATGTGAGGGGGCCTCGGTTTAGGGGTTCATAGGTAGTTTATGGGTGCTAGTGTACATTGTAGCACTGTAGTTAAGAGCTTTATGTTCCGGCGTTAGCCCATAAAACTCTTAACTACTGACTTTTTTTTGCGGTTGGAGTCTTGGAGGTAGAGGCTCTACCGCTCACGTTCTCCAAGACTCGTAATACCAGCGTTAGGCAAATCCCATAGAAAAGATAGGATACGCAATTGACGTAAGGGGATTTGCGGTAGCCTCCAGTCGCGGAAAAAAAGTGAGCGTTGAGCCTCTACCTATCAGACTCGTAATACCAGCGTTAGGTAAAAAGCAGCGTTAGGACTCCCTAACGCTGCTTCATAAATCTAACGCAGAACTCGTAATCTAGGCGTAAGTCTTTGCAGAAGCAATACACGCCATTTTCAGCTCTCTGAACTTGTATACTAGTGTTCGACCCTCACAGGATATGTAGGTATGCAGCTGAAAAACAGTAATCGTTTTTACTAGAATCATTTTGCTAATAAAAGTATTTTGCAAAATGCTTCTATTTAATATCCAAATGCAACCATGCACATTCCAATATTGACCTTTCCATACCTTTAATGTTCTTGTGCTCACATATTATATTATCTCTTTGAAATGAAACCATACAAAGAATTGTCTCTCTCATTTGCAATGTTCTCTCCCTAAATGTTATTTTAATTGTATGTAATGTATAGAAATACAAATGTATTTTCACTATATGTTTGTTGTTCGTTGCAGATCAGTCTGCACAAAAAGCTTACTTGTTCCCTCGAACTGACTTGTATCAAGGCTACAAATATATCACTTGTTTTTCTCTGAAAGATAAAATAATTTTAAGACTTCAGCAATTATGAAGCCATACATCTTACATAGTCCAGCAAATATGCCTACAGTTGCTGCTGCCCTCAAACATAAGGAGGGAACTTGCAGTTGGAGATTTCTCACATTCACACCTAGGCAGAAATCAGTCTCAGGGAGATCTGTCATTCACTTTACTGACTTCCAACAAGGGTGAGGGGAGAATTTTGTAAGCTTCCTGTTTATTTTGCCAGGAAAAAGACCTTTTATATATAAAATATATTTAGGAAATGCCTCTGAAATAGAGATGTCTACAAACATTTGGCTAGATTACGAGTTTTGCGTTAGAGGCTATGCGGTGCTAACGAGCAGTTTATGCTCACCGCTCACTTACAGACAGCGCTGGTATTACGGGTTTTTACAAACCCGTCGTTAAAAGACAAGAAGTGAGCGACGAGCAAAATTTTGCTCATTACCGCACTCCAATACCAGCGCTGCTTAAGTCAGCAGTGAGCTGGTGTAATGTGCTCATGCACGATTTCCTCATAGGAATCAATGGGGAGAGCCGGCTGAAAAAAAGTCTAACACCTGCAAAAAAGCAGCGTTTAGCTCCTAACGCAGCCCCATTGATTCCTATGGGGAAATAAAATTTATGTCTACACCTAAAACCTTAACATGAACCCTGAGTCTAAACACCCCTAATCTTACACTTATTAACCCCTAATCTGCCACCCCCGACATCGCCGACACCTGCATTATATTATTAACTCCTAATCTGCCGCTCTGGACACCGCCGCCACCTAAATTATACTTATGAACCCCTAATCTGCTGCCCCCAACATCGCCGACACCTACATTATATTTATTAACCCCTAATCTGTCGACGCAACCTACCTACACTTATTAATCCCTAATCTGCCGCCCCCAACGTCGCTGCCACTATAATAAACATATTAACCCTTAAACCTAAGTCTAACCCTAACCCTAATCCTAACCCCCCTAACTTAAATATAATTTAAATAAATCTAAATAAAATTACTATAATTAACTAAATTATTCCTATTTAAAACTAAATACTTACCTATAAAATAAACCCTAAGGTAGCTACAATATAACTAATAATTACATTGTATCTAGTTTAGGGTTTATTTTTATTTTACAGGCAAGTTTGTATTTATTTAACTAGGTACAATAGTTATTAAATAGTTATTAACTATTTAATAAACTACCTATCTAAAATAAATACTAAAGTACCTGTAAAATAAAAACTAACCTAAGTTACAATAACACCTAACACTACACTATAATTAAATTAATTCCCTAAATTAAATACAATTAAATACAATTAAATAAAATTAGCTAAAGTACAAAAACCCCCCCACTAAATTACAGAAAATAATAAACAAATTACAAGATTTTTAAACTAATTACACCTAATCTAATCCCCCTAACAAAATAAAAAGCCCCCCAAAATAAAAAAAAGCCCTACCCTATACTAAATTACAAATAGCCCTTAAAATGGCCTTTTGCGGGACATTGCCCCAAAGTAATCAGCTCTTTTACCTGTAAAAAAATTACAAATCCCCCCCAACATTAAAACCCACCACCCACACAACCAACCCTACTCTAAAACTCACCCAATACCCCTTAAAAAAACCTAACACTAACCCTTTGAAGATCACCTTACCGGGAGAAGTCTTCATCCAACCGGGCCGAAGTCCTCAACGAATCCGGCAGAAGTGGTCCTCCAGACGGGCAGAAGTGGTCCTCCAGACGGGCTGAAGTCTTCGTTCAGACGGCATCTTCTATCTTCATCCATCCGGCGCGGAGCGTGTCCATCTTCAAGACATCCGACACAGAGCATCCTCTTCTTTCCACGGCGACTGAAGAATGAAGGTACCTTTAAGTGACGTCATCCAAGATGGCGTCCCTTCAATTCCGATTGGCTGATAGAATTCTATCAGCCAATCAGAAATTAAGGTAGAAAAAATCCTATTGGCTGATACAATCAGCCAATAGGATTGAGCTGGCATTCTATTGGCTGATTGGAACAGCCAATAGAATGCCAGCTCAATCCTATTGGCTGATTGTCTTTAGACCTATTGGCTGATTGTCTTTAGACCGCTGCTTCATAACTGGTGTTACTGGCGAGACCACACGGGCCCTCAAGCTCCATACGGAGCTTGATAAATGGGCCCCAATATGTATTTATAAGACTCTTGCGCTGTGACTAATCTATCAACTTTAAAAGGTGATATCAAAAGATTAAGATAATACAAAACAAATATTTTAAAATTTGAATATGGTTAATTTTTACTCTTTGAATTGTATTGTGCTATTATCTGTATTTGGGGTTGCGCCCTGCTGGTCTGAATATTATTTTTTTATGGGTTACATTAGGAGGGCGCTGATGGTGAGTTTATAGAACCAAGGGGGCAGTGACCTGAAAAAAGTTTGGGAACGACTGGCTCATCTGAACACAACGTTTTATGTGTGGTGTATGTATATATATATATATGTGTGTGGTGTGTATATATATATATATATATGTGTGGTGTATATATATATATATATATATATATATATATATATATATATATTATTTTTTTTATTGAAACGGTTTGCTAGATTTGTACCTTTCTAAGTTAATGCGTGATTTCAAATATAAGACCAATGAAACTTAATGTTGTCAGTAAATGGAAAAAAAGGAATTAGTGAGATAATTACTTTTATAAACTGTAGATGTCAGAAGGCCTGGAAGCAAAATACCAACTGTAAAATTCCTGATTTTTTTTTTTCTAATTCATTCTTCACATTTCTGCTACATGTTATCACAAGGTATCTCCTGGCACACAATAAATTGTAAATTGCCAATTTGCTCTTCCAAACAAAACTTTAATTCATTTATGGCCATAAGAGTTTTTCAAACATTTGGTTTGCTTTTTGATAATATGTACTTTGTTGATTTTTAATATCCAGTGCTATAAATAATTTTGTTAAGTAGGTTAGGAATAATAAGCTGGAGAGACTCACTAAGGAGACTTCAGGCAGGGGAGATACAAATATACCGAACAAAGCACACAAAGGAGCAGGCACTGCTAGGAGGTATAAATATAAAACATACAATGTATTCAAAATTTAAAACATGACCCCCAGACAGGGGTGTCATGTTTTAAATTTTGAATAAATCGTACGTTTTATGTTTATACCTCCTAGCAGTGCCTGCTCCTTTGTGTGCTTTGTTCTATATATTTGCGGCCTGATCCGCCGCTGCTACGGCACTCCGGGTCCTCTAGGAAGCAGATTCTTTATACACATTTTTTTGTTTGCACGGACCAGTAGTTTGACCGTGTTCCGGACACCTCTCCTGTCCGAGATGCAAATATAGTGAATGGATAGCTGTTTTGAGAAAGAACGCAGATATTTTGTAGTAGATATAAGAACAAGTTAGCTTGTTTGATATTTTTGTGTCTTAAAGAGACATTTATTTTGTGTATTTTTGCGTTTTAAAATAGAATTTTAATATGTATTTAATAAAAAAAACTTCCGTGCTGAAAATCAATATTTCTTTTCATTTGGTTGTGGTGCCGGCCACTTTCCACCTATAGAGTTATGGGAGACTTCTACAGCAGCCACTGAGCTTCTATTCTATGTCTACTAGAAAAAAAAATATATATATATATAGGCAAAGGAGGATGGTAGAAGCACTCCTGGTAAATTTCAAAGGCCCAAAACCAGCCCGTGGTGCCCTGGATGCACTCCAAGTGAAATACAAATCCGTAAAGTAAGGGAGTCACTCACATGGTCTTGTAGAAACAAACAATGTCTTTATTGACATTTCATGGTTGTCCCCGTTTTCAAAATAGGCATAAAAACAAACGAGTACTTACCCCCTATATACCCCTACTAATGATAAAACACCCGTCAGCTGAATACGGCCGCGACCGGAAGTGCCACAGAATCACGTGACGAAACGTCACTGCGTTACCGTGGCAACCGGACGCCACAACGCAATCAGCCTGTGTAACAGATAAAAACAAAAACACAGCTGTAACAAAGTTAGCTAGGCCACGTGTGATGCATGATTGAGACAGAGTGCAGAATCAGAGATGACAGATGTGGAGACAATACAGGGGGCAGAGGAATTCTTCTTCACAGAAGAGGATGCCTCAAGAATCAGATTTGCTACATTACCAACAAGGGCAACGATGGAACAAACCAGCCATATATATGCCAAACTGGCAAAATTGAAAAAGAAAGAAAAGGATTTATTACTTCATGCTGCATACTTGTCGGAATACCATCGCAAGAATTTAGAATAAGGAAGACTATACGGAGGAATAATCCTGCTTTTTGTTTAAAATTGTGTAATATCATGAACAAATGCTCACTCAACCAAATTCTTCTTGTGATTGAAGAGGTGACAAGACTATTGGAAATAAACAGAAATGAAACAAGGGCCTATGAAACACTTCACCTAAGTAGATTGGAAACAGATACTGACCAAAATTGGCTGAACAAACTTAAGGAAGAGGCTGATAAATATGAAAATGACCTAATAACATTCAAGAATAGAAAACTGGAGGATATTACACAGGATTATAAGAATAAGAGTGTGTACCGGTGGCAGATGAGCCCAGATGAGGGAAGCATGTACAGGGCGAACAGACCCTGGCGACAGAGATACAACCACACAAGACCGCTGGGAACGGTAGACAGCTCTGGAAACAGTTCAGATTCAGACAACACCAATAGGGCACCAACTGATACGATGGAACAACAAAGTGGCATGCAAACTCGCTCAAAAAACGGGGGAGGCAGAAGACCCATACCTGGAGGGGGGGGCTACAGGCCGACCGCCAAGACTACCCAGGAGGGGCAGATACATGAGGAGTTGATCATTAACCTTAGTGGACACATACTCACAGAGGATGAGAGGAGTGTCCTAAACAAGGGTTTATCTTTCATCCCCACTACCAACCCAGACGCCTTCAACCTATATGTGGGATGTACAGCGCTTTACACACTCACTTAGACTTAAAGAACATTTCCAAACATTTAATAATGAAGAATCCACACCTGCCCTGAAGAAAAAGAGTACCTATGATCCAAATAGTAACAATCCCTCTATCAAAACGCTTTCAAGACTGCTATGGCAGACAAGTGAGGAAGGTTGCAAGACCCATATCCAACAAAGGCACAACTTGACGTCTAAAGAAAAACAAGCATTAAGAGACCTACAGAATGACAATACCATCGTTCTGAGAGAAGCAGATAAAGGTGGGGCTGTCGTCATACAGGATTATAATGACTATAAAAAAGAAGTAATGAGACAACTGGATGACACAGACACCTACAATACCCTCAGGGGAGACCCGACGAAGAAATTCAAAAACCTGGTGGATGAGCTAATTCAGCAACTATACGACCAGAACTTCATTGACAAGGGCACAAAGGAATATATGACAACAGATTTCCCAAGGATACCGGTACTCTATATGCTGCCTAAAGTACACAAAAGCTTCACAGGTCCCCCAGGAAGACTAATTGTCTCCGTAATTGGATCCCTGCTACAACCAATCTCTATATATGTGGACAGCATATTGCAACCAATGGTCAGAAACATACCTTCATTTTTATTGGACTCAGCAGCCATTATCCGACTGCTATTAGAATTACCCCCATTGACAGATGAAATATTACTGGTCACATTGGATGTGACCAGTCTATATACCGTCATACCACATCAAGGGGGTATAGAAGCTACCAGGAGACAACTGGCCAGATATCCCTACATTGGTCCTCCAGCAGAAGCGGTCTATGAAATGTTAAGGGTATGTTTGGAACTCAACTATTTTTGCTTTGAACGTACATTCTATTTGCAAACAGCAGGCACGGCTATGGGGTCAAATATGGCCCCATTATACGCCAATCTATTTATGGCTGAATTGGAGAATGGAGGGACTGATTTATTCCAGGACACCAGAATCCATCTATTCAAACGGTACATAGAAGATCTGTTTTTAGCATGGCAAGACACAGAGGATGGGTTACTACAGTGGTTTGAAGAATTAAATAGTGTCCATCCCACTGTGAAAGTTAAGATGACATATGACAGAGAATCGGTGGATTTCTTAGACATAAGAATTATGAGACAAGGGGAAACATTAATTACAACCCTCTTCAGCAAGCCCACAGACAAGAACTCTCTTCTATGTGCCTCCAGCTGCCACCCTCCAAGTCTGAAGAGAGCACTGCCAACTTCCCAATTCAAAAGGGTGACAAGGAACAATACTAGTATTGAATGGAGAAATACACAGATGATTGAGATGGAGCACAGGTTCATACAAAGGGGTTACCACAATAGGAGCCTGAAGGAGAGTAAAGAACAAGCAATGAAGGATACACAAAGGGAACTACTCTACAAGATGAAAAACAAAGATAAAGAAAACAGATTGACCTTCATGACTACATACACTAGTGGTAAAGAGGGCATTGCATGAGCGGTGCGGGACAACTGGAACCTCCTTACAACGGACAAGGACTTACCCTTTAAGAACATGCCGCCACCTAGGATTGGATACCACAGGGCACAGTCCCTCAGAGATCAACTTATCAAAACGGACCCTATCAAATGCTATAGCAATGAGACCTGGCTAAAAAACAAACCAGGATGCTTCAGATGTCTTAGCTGTACTACATGTGGGGGACTCACCACAGGCAACCACTTTAGTCACCCTTATTCAACAAAGAAATATAAAATCCGACACAGGGTTACTTGTACCACATGTTTTATAGTCTACCTACTTCATTGTGTTTGTGGGATGTTCTATGTGGGCAAAATGGTGGACGACCTACGGACAAGGATGGCCAACCACCGGTCAGCAATAAAGACAGCCATCAAGAAGGGATCCTCTGACCAGCCTGTAGCCAGGCATATTTTGGAAGCAGGGCACAAAGTGTCTGACCTTAAGTACATCATCATCGACCATGTCCCCCCTCTTACTAGGGGAGGGGATAGGGCCAAAATCCTCCTCCAAAGAGAGTCAAGGTGGATCTTCGACATGGGGACTATGACACCCAGGGGACTTAATGTACATTTGGACTGGCACTGTTGCCTATAACGGCCAATAATTTGGCATCCAATTATGGAAATATATCTTTGCTCCTAAATATGCATGCAACTTGGTGTTTAACAGGTTTTCCTGGATTTCTTTATAGCATTTGAGGATTTGTTTACATAGGATATTTATTTTTTTATTTTAATTTTAATTTTTATATCTATTCCTTGCCGTATGCTCCAGGGACTTTGTCTAAATGTTGCCAAGGAAACATGCAGATATATATGGCAGTGACACATAGCTACCAATTACATATTGGGTAGTTTACTATTACCGGTATTCACACCTTACGGATATAGTACACAATTCCAGTACTTTTTGTATAGGATACATTGATTATTACTGTTAAGTTTGGTGCCGTACTTTGCAGTATAACTTTACTCCTTGCTACACATGCAACGTTGTGCTTACGTGGTTACACCTTTTTTGCTGTTTTTAATGTGTGTTTTTATGTGTTTATGTATCCTTGCACACAGTAGCCAATATGTTGTTTTTAATATGCGGCTATGTTGGGGAACTTCTAGCATAGATTAAGGATCATCCCCCCCCCCCCCTTTAAGGAGTTGATTACTGCCCATATGCATATGCTCATGTAATGTATATTATATCCCTATATTGTATGATGGTTCCTTTTTTCGTTGTGTAAATACCCAGTGTGCCTTTACATTTACAAATTTCAATGACCAACAGATTACTAATGTATTTGTATTGTATTAAGTATGTAACACACCCTGTATTGATTGATCAGTTATGCCCATATGGTAATTAGATTATGCACTCTGTCTCAATCATGCATCACATGTATGCCTATTTTGAAAACGGGGGCAACCCCGAAACTTCAATAAAGACATTGTTTGTTTCTACAAGACCCTGTGAGTGACTCCTTTACTTTACGGATTTATATATATATTTATTTATTTATTTAAACATTCATATTCCAACACTTAGTAACGTAGCTTTCCGGATATATACAGGATTCCCTGAACCTGTGCGGTAACAATGTATATAATAATGTATCTTTAGTATTCTTTTCTCTGGCTAATTAAAAAGTATCTATTCTTTGTCTCCCTATGGTGATGGGAAAAACTTGATGCAGAGTCCTTGCCTAATTTACCTAGACCTAGATTTGGAGTTTGGCGGTAGCCGTGAAAACCAGCGTTAGAGGCTCCTAACGCTGGTTTTAGGCTACCGCCGGTATTTAGAGTCACTCAAAATAGGGTCTAACGCTCACTTTTCAGCCGCGACTTTTCCATACCGCAGATCCCCTTACGTCAATTGCGTATCCTATCTTTTCAATGGGATCTTCCTAACTCCGGTATTTAGAGTCGTGTCTGAAGTGAGCGTTAGACATCTAACGACAAAACTCCAGCCGCAGGAAAAAAGTCAGTAGTTAAGAGCTTTCTGGGCTAACGCCGGTTCATAAAGCTCTTAACTACTGTACTCTAAAGTACACTAACACCCATAAACTACCTATGTACCCCTAAACCGAGGTCCCCCCACATCGCCGCCACTCGATTAAATTTTTTTAACCCCTAATCTGCCGACCGCCACCTACGTTATCCTTATGTACCCCTAATCTGCTGCCCCTAACACCGCCGACCCCTGTATTATATTTATTAACCCCTAATCTGCCCCCCACAACGTCGCCGCCAGCTACTTACACTTATTAACCCCTAATCTGCCGTCCGCATGCCGCCGCCAGCTACATTATCCCTATGTACCCCTGATCTGCTGCCCCTAACACCGCCGACCCCTGTATTATATTTATTAACCCCTAATTTGCCCCCCACAATGTCTCCGCCAGCTACCTACACTTATTAACCCCTAATCCGCCTCACTAACCCTATAATAAATAGTATTAACCCCTATTCTGCCCTCCCTAACATCGCCGACACCTAACTTCAATTATTAACCCCTAATCTGCCGACCGGAGCTCACCGCTATTCTAATAAATGTATTAACCCCTAAAGCTAAGTCTAACCCTAACACTAACACCCCCTAAGTTAAATATAATTTAAATCTAACTAAATAAATTAACTCTTATTAAATAAATTATTCCTATTTAAAGCTAAATACTTACCTGTAAAATAAATCCTAATATAGCTACAATATAAATTATATTTATATTATAGCTATTTTAGGATTTATATTTATTTTACAGGTAACTTTGTATTTATTTTAACCAGGTACAATAGCTATTAAATAGTTAAGAACTATTTAATAGCTAAAATAGTTAAAATAATTACAAATGTACCTGTAAAAGAAATCCTAAACTAAGTTACAATTAAAACTAACACTATACTATCAATAAATTAATTAAATAAACTACCTACAATTACCTACAATTAACCTAACACTACACTATCAATAAATTAATTAAATACAATTGCTACAAATAAATACAATTAAATAAACTTGCTAAAGTACAAAAAATAAAAAAGAACTAAGTTACAAAAAATAAAAAAATATCTACAAACATAAGAAAAATATTACAACAATTTTAAACTAATTACACCTACTCTAAGCCCCCTAATAAAACAACAAAGCCCCCCAAAATAAAAAATGCCCTACCCTATTCTAAATTACTAAAGTTAAAAGCTCTTTTACCTTACCAGCCCTGAACAGGGCCCTTTGCGGGGCATGCCCCAAGAAGTTCAGCTCTTTTGCCTGTAAAAAAAAAAACATACAATACCCCCCCCAACATTACAACCCACCACCCACATACCCCTAATCTAACCCAAACCCCCCTTAAATAAACCTAACACTAAGCCCCTGAAGATCATCCTACCTTGTCTTCACCTCACCAGGTATCACCGATCCGTCCTGGCTCCAAAATCTTCATCCAACCCAAGCGGGGGTTGGCGATCCATCATCCGGTGCCTGAAGAGGTCCAGAAGAGGCTCCAAAGTCTTCATCCTATCCGGGAAGAAGAGGCGATCCGGACCGGCAACCATCTTGATCCAAGCGGCATCTTCTATCTTCATCCGATGACGACCGGCTCCATCCTGAAGACCTCCACCGCGGACCCATCTTCTTCCGGCGACGTCCAACTGCAGAATGACGGTTCCTTTAAGGGACGTCATCCAAGATGGCGTCCCTCGAATTCCGATTGGCTGATAGGATTCTATCAGCCAATCGGAATTAAGGTAGGAATATTCTGATTGGCTGATGGAATCAGCCAATCATAATCAAGTTCAATCCGATTGGCTGATCTAATCAGCCAATCAGATTGAGCTTGCATTCTATTGGCTGTTCCGATCAGCCAATAGAATGCAAGCTCAATCTGATTGGCTGATTGGATCAGCCAATCGGATTGAACTTGATTCTGATTGGCTGATTCCATCAGCCAATCAGAATATTCCTACCTTAATTCCGATTGGCTGATAGAATCCTATCAGCCAATCGGAATTCGAGGGACGCCATCTTGGATGACGTCCCTTAAAGGAACCGTCATTCTGCAGTTGGACGTCGCCGGAAGAAGATGGGTCCGCGGTGGAGGTCTTCAGGATGGAGCCGGTCGTCATCGGATGAAGATAGAAGATGACGCTTGGATCAAGATGGTTGCCGGTCCGGATCGCCTCTTCTTCCCGGATAGGATGAAGACTTTGGAGCCTCTTCTGGACCTCTTCAGGCACCGGATGATGGATCGCCAACCCCCGCTTGGGTTGGATGAAGATTTTGGAGCCAGGACGGATCGGTGATACCTGGTGAGGTGAAGACAAGGTAGGATGATCTTCAGGGGCTTAGTGTTAGGTTTATTTAAGGGGGGTTTGGGTTAGATTAGGGGTATGTGGGTGGTGGGTTGTAATGTTGGGGGGGGTATTGTATGTTTTTTTTTTACAGGCAAAAGAGCTGAACTTCTTGGGGCATGCCCCGCAAAGGGCCCTGTTCAGGGCTGGTAAGGTAAAATAGCTTTTAACTTTAGTAATTTAGAATAGGGTAGGGCATTTTTTATTTTGGGGGGCTTTGTTGTTTTATTAGGGGGCTTAGAGTAGGTGTAATTAGTTTAAAATTGTTGTAATATTTTTCTTATGTTTGTAGATATTTTTTTATTTTTTGTAACTTAGTTCTTTTTTATTTTTTGTACTTTAGCTAGTTTATTTAATTATATTTATTTGTAGCAATTGTATTTAATTAATTTATTGATAGTGTAGTGTTAGGTTAATTGTAGGTAGTTTATTTAATTAATTTATTGATAGTCTAGTGTTAGGTTTATTTGCAACTTAGGTTAGGATTTCTTTTACAGGTAAATTTTTAATTATTTTAACTATTTTAGCTATTAAATAGTTCTTAACTATTTAATAGCTATTGTACCTGGTTAAAATAAATACAAAGTTACCTGTAAAATAAATATAAATCCTAAAATAGCTATAATATAATTATAATTTATATTGTAGCTATATTAGGATTTATTTTACAGGTAAGTATTTAGCTTTAAATAGGAATAATTTATTTAATAAGAGTTAATTAATTTCGTTAGATTTAAATTATATTTAACTTAGGGGGGTGTTAGTATTAGGGTTAGACTTAGCTTTAGGGGTTAATACATTTATTAGAATAGCGGCGAGATTCGGTCGGCAGATTAGGGGTTAATAATTGAAGTTAGGTGTCGGCGATGTTAGGGAGGGCAGATTAGGGGTTAATACTATTTATGATAGGGTTAGTGAGGCGGATTAGGGGTTAATAACTTTATTATAATAGTGGTGCGGTCCGGTCGGCAGATTAGGGGTTAATAAGTGTAGGCAGGTGGAGGCGACGTTGTGGGGGGCAGATTAGGGGTTAATAAATATAATATAGGGGTCGGCGATGTTAGGGCAGCAGATTAGGGGTACATAGGGATAATGTAAGTAGCGGCGGTTTACGGAGCGGCAGATTAGGGGTTAATAATAATATGCAGGGGTCAGCGATAGCGGGGGCGGCAGATTAGGGGTTAATAAGTGTAAGGTTAGGGGTGTTTAGACTCGGGGTACATGTTAGAGTGTTAAGTGCAGACGTCGGAAGGGTTACCGCATAGCAAACAATGGGGCTGCGTTAGGAGCTGAACGCGGCTTTTTTGCAGGTGTTAGGTTTTTTTTCAGCTCAAACAGCCCCATTGTTTCCTATGGGAGAATCGTGCACGAGCACGTTTTTGAGGCTGGCCGCGTCCGTAAGCAACTCTGGTATCGAGAGTTGAAGCTGCGTTAAAAATGCTCTACGCTCCTTTTTTGGAGCCTAACGCAGCCTTTATGTGGACTCTCGATACCAGAGTTATTTTTATGGTGCGGCCAGTAAAACGCGGGCGTTAGTTTTTCGGGTCGTTACCGACAAAACTCCAAATCTAGCCGCTAGAGAGATATGGTTACAACTCATTGATGAGACCCAAAGAAGGCTGAAACAATAATCTAGGGTCACCATGTCTCTTGTTCATAGAAGGATTGCCTGGTATTTCAGGGCTTAATTCTCTGTTTTATTTAGGTGGGATCAGTCAGTCAGGAAAGGAATCTTCTGTTAAAAGTACAATTAGGCTTAAATAGGCTTTCCCAGGTGGTGAGCCTGAGTGCTTCTTTTTCTACAACCTTCTATCCTGGGGACCAGTTGTGTACAGACACTTACTATTAGTATCAAAATAAACAGCTTTAATGTCATCTTTTAAATGCAAATAATAAAAAATACAATTAACTTGTTAAAAAAGTAGTCTTTTGTTTGCATGTTGGAAATTTGTTTAGTATAATGTCCTATTTAATTGTGTGTTCCTATACTAAACAAATGTTTATGAGCACAAGATGAGTGAATTATTATATCATGGAGAGTTTTTGGATATTAGGAAGAACATTCACTGAAAACGGAAGACGAAAGCCTGCGTTTTATAACATAGGAGTTGCAGACACTAGACTGGAGGTGCCATTCCAGACCTTCTTTCTCAGACCTGGAATTATTTAGTTGCAAAGATGTGTGTGTGTTTTTTTCTTTATAATTTTAGAGATTTTAAAGTAATATATTCACAAAAAAACAAAACATATAAATGAATGTGATATTAAAACTATAAAAGTAAAATACATAAGGATATATCCCAAACAATCTCCTAATTCCTTGTATGTTGATGAGAAGTCTCTAGATGGTGAAGATTCCAGAAGGAAAAAAAAGAACAAATATGGGGAAGTAAGTTCCAAGTTAAAGGTTTAGGAAAGTCAAAATTAAACTTGCCTGGTTTAGATAGAGCAAGTAATTTGCTTCGTTCTCTTGGTATCCCTTGTTAAAAACGAATACACACGAAACCTATACTAGTGGAAGCTAGCTGCTGATTGGTGCCTGCACACATTTGTCTCTTGTGATTGGCTAACTTGATGTGTGCAGCTAGCTGTCAGTAGTGCAATGCTGTTCCTTCAGCAATGGATAACAAGAGAATGAAGCAAATTTGATAATAGAAGTTAAATGGAAAGTTGTTTAAAATTGTAAGTTCTATCCAAATCATGAAGGAAATTGTTGGGGTTTCCTGTCCCTTTAAATGAATAGGGGAGGAACATTCATGTCTATGAGAAAGCGCCTGTATAGGGCGCGAATCATGTTAGACGTTACCTGTTGTCCGCCTGTGTTTTTGTTTTGTGCCTGCTTTATGGAGTTTTAGTCTTTTTAATTGACAAACAAGTTTTGGAATAAAGTTTAGCATTTTTTACTCTTACCCTCATCTCGAGTGCCTGCTACTTTTTTCTTCTGAGGAAATGCTAAATACATACTCACATATGATACAGCACAGTATGCAACCAACCTATTGTATGAGTACAGGCTCATACAAAGCCTCACTCTTGCAATCCCCATATAACTGAGCAGAAGTATATAAAACAGTGTGAGTGTGTGTATATTACAAGTTAAATCAATAGCACTCCTATTCTTGCTCCTGTATTAAAAGTTAAATCAATAGCACTCCTATTCTTGCTCCTGTATTAAAAGTTAAATCAATAGCACTCCTATTCTTGTGCCTGTATTACAAGTTAAATCAATAGCACTCCTATTATATATATTATATATAGTACAGTTATGACAACAATGAAACAGTAACACTTGGACCACTATTAGTCACTGATTTGTGATATTGTCAGAATGGTATTTTAACCTGTTATATGCTGTAATTGGCACCTAACACCATACTCACCATGGATATGTCCCTGTTATGTGACAGTGATCTGGTTGATGTATCTGTCACATGTTTTCCCTGCGCATTAAGCTTTACAAGGATATCGATCACTGTAGGTCTGAGTCATTTCTGGGTAAGTCTTTACTTTTATGTCACTTCCCATTCTGTGTACTTCTGCCTGGTAATGTTATATCACTTCTGTTCTGTATTTATCTGAGAGTGTTAACTTCAGGAGATATAACTTTTAAGTAGGTTTGTGCAGTTAATATTCTATCCCCGACCTATTGAACAGATGTTGCTGAATACTATGTTACAATAGAATATTTGTTAAAGCATTGAAACTAAATATACTCTAAGGGGCTGATTAATTAAGCAGCAGATGCTGCTTATTCCGCATGAGCCTTCTGGCTCGCCGTAAATAGGAGTAAGGAAGCAGCGGTCTTACTCAGATACGCCTGTATAACAAGTTAAATCAATAGCGCTCCTATTCTTGCGCCTGTATAACAAGTTAAATCAATAGCGCTCCTATTCTTGCGCCTGTATTGCAAGTTAAATCAATAGCGCCCCTATTCTTGTGCTGGTATTGCAAGTTAAATTAATAGCGCTCCTATACTTGTGCTGGTATTACACGTTAAATTAATAGCGCTCCTATACTTGTGCTGGTATTACAAATTAAATTAATAGCGCTCCTATACTTGTGCTGGTATTACAATTAAATCAATAGCGCTCCTATACTTGTGCTGGTATTACAAATTAAATTAATAGCGCTCCTATACTTGTGCTGGTATTACACGTTAAATTAATAGCGCTCCTATACTTGTGCTGGTATTACACGTTAAATTAATAGCGCTCCTATACTTGTGCTGGTATTACACGTTAAATTAATAGCGCTCCTGTACTTGTGCTCGTATTACAAATTAAATTAATAGCGCTCCTATACTTGTGCTGGTATTACAAGTTAAATCAATAGCGCTCCTATTCTTGCGCCTGTATTACAAGTTAAATCAATAGCGCTCCTATTCTTGCGCCTCTATTACAAGTTAAATCAATAGCACTCCTATTCTTGCGCCTGTATTACAAGTTAAATCAATAGCGCTCCTATTCTTGCGCCTGTATTACAAGTTAAATCAATAGCACTCCTATTCTTGCGCCTGTATTACAAGTTAAATCAATAGCGCTCCTATTCTTGCGCCTGTATTACAAGTTAAATCAATAGCGCTCCTATTCTTGCGCCTGTATTACAAGTTAAATCAATAGCGCTCCTATTCTTGCGCCTGTATTACAAGTTAAATCAATAGCACTCCTATTCTTGCTCCTGTATTAAAAGTTAAATCAATAGCACTCCTATTCTTGTGCCTGTATTACAAGTTAAATCAATAGCACTCCTATTCTTGCGCCTGTATTACAAGTTAAATCAATAGCACTCCTATTCTTGCGCCTGTATTACAAGTTAAATCAATAGCACTCCTATTCTTGCGCCTGTATTACAAGTTAAATCAATAGCACTCCTATTCTTGCACCTGTATAACAAGTTAAATCAATAGCACTCCTATTCTTGCGCCTGTATAACAAGTTAAATCAATAGCACTCCTATTCTTGCACCTGTATAACAAGTTAAATCAATAGCACTCCTATTCTTGCGCCTGTATTACAAGTTAAATCAATAGCACTCCTATTCTTGCGCCTGTATTACAAGTTAAATCAATAGCACTCCTATTCTTGTGCCTGTATTACAAGTTAAATCAATAGCACTCCTATTCTTGCGCCTGTATTACAAGTTAAATCAATAGCACTCCTATTCTTGCGCCTGTATTACAAGTTAAATCAATAGCGCTCCTATTCTTGCGCCTGTATAACAAGTTAAAAGTAAAATGTTAGCGGGAAAGTATAAATCTCAGACGTGCTAACATCTGGAGGTCAAAAAGTACAACCGCGCTAACTCCCTTTCCCCTTAGAATTCTATGGCTTGCTACAGAAACCTCTTCTGGCTTTTGCCTGAGTGCTAACCGAAGGTGTACTAGGCTAACTGCTAGGCTAACTGTGCTAAAGCTGAAGGTACGTTAAGATATACTTCAAATACCTTTGTTTTTCATGTTTACTTACAAGTAGAACACTACAAATACACTTAATTTAGGCCTCTATTGAAGAAGCCATTCTACATTTAGGGCTGATGATCTAAGGCCCTCAGCTCTAGCGAGATGATATAAGAAATCTCTTCAGTATAGCGGGGTCCTTCAAATAGATTTAGAAAGGTAGAAAGTGAATCTAGGTGCCTTTCTGTTCATGATCATGCACAGCCTATTGTCTCAGACCAGGACGCATCTAGTTGTAATAAGGTGTATTTTTTTTCTTTAGAATTATAAGATTCAGTGCCCTTTATAACATATTTGACTAGCTATGATGGCCACGTTTTACTCCCATGATCTTTTCTTTTGTGACAGTAGCTAATATGACAGCTGCTATTTGAACTGGCTATAATTATAACAGAGATATTGATGCAAAGAAAAAGTGAAATTATTTATTTGTAATAACTGTATGCCAGATTTTACCAAACAGAAATAGCAACCAATGCAAACATGGAGTTTTGTATGTGTAGCTGTAGAGTTATGTACATATTTATTGAGTATCATGAGGATTCATTTTAAAGGGACATAAAACCTCCATTTCTTTTCTTTCACAATTCAGATACACCATGCAATTTTAATTTCAACTAACTTTTATTATAAAATTTGCTTCATTCTCTTGTAATCCTTTGTTGAAGGAGCAACAGTGTACACTGGTAGCTCCCTGAACACACTGGGCGAGCCAATGACAAGAGGCATGTATGTGCAGCTACCAGACACTAGCTAGCTCCCAGTAGTGCATTGGGACTCCTGAGCCTACCTAGGTATGCTATTAAATAAAGTATACCAATACAAGTAAGCAAATTAATAGGATAATAGAATAGATAATAGAAATACTTTGTAAAGTTGTTTAAGATTGCATAAAAATGTAACTTTGATTTTACTGTCTCTTTAATATTGGAAGTGGGAATCTTATACATTTCCAATAGATGGCACTGTACATCAAATTCCTGTACTATCCAATAACTTACCTGGTGAGTGAAAGTAAATAGTTAATCCTATACGTAATTAAGCAAGGTGACAACAAAATAGATTTTAAAATAAGTTTGTTTTATTTGTACATTATATGAAGTTAAGACCCCGACCCAAATTATTGTATTTTATTTTGTAACCATGATGCTTAATAAAAGCCATTTGTGTTAATATTATTGTGCTGTATTTGTTGACTTTCTAAAAAAATAAAATGTTATTTGTATTTTAGTTGTCACTGTCATTATTACCTGTGCCGTAATCCAGTATACCCTCAGGTGTCACCATGAATTAAAACTGAGAGTGTAAAACTAATTTCTCATGGTATCTTTGTGTGAACATACATTCTGACATTTGAGTGAAACACATTGGGCCAGATTATAAGTGGAGTGCTAATTTATCACATGCCCGTAAACGGGCAAATTTGCCCGTTTGCGGGCGTGCAGTAAATAATCAGCCATTACAAGTGACTGGTTATTGCTACCGTGACCTTGAGGTAGCAATTAGTGCTCAGAAAAGAGTAGTGTTCTTCATTAAATAATAAAAATAGTAGCATCTTTATTTTTGAATAAAGTCACTGAAAAAAAAGCAGTTATAAGGGGTTAAGGTTGGCGGGTGCGGGGTGTTAGAAAAACGGCACTGAACATGGCCTTTACATTGCAGTCTATGGCAACTGTGTGTTCCCTGTATATATATATATATATATATATATATATATATATATATATATATATATATATATATATATATATATATATATATGCTTATATACACACACACATATATATATTTATAAAATGATATATATATATATATGTGTGTGTGTGTGTGTTAATATGTGTATATACACATATAAACACATAAATATATATGTATATAACCATATACATATATATTTAAATTTGCTGCCCATCGCTGCGCGACTTACCCCCTTGGCTGCGCTTAGGTTCTGTGCCGTTTATGACTGCATCAGAATGAGGTTCCCATTGCACCTAACTTGTAATACCAGCATACATTTGCGTACGCTGGTATTACTAGGTTGGGCGCAAATATCGCTTTCATGGAAGCGATCTTTTCCACTCAACTTGTAATCTAGCCCATTGCATGCTATAAGGAATAAAAAGGAAACATTTCTTTTTAAAAAATGCTGTTTCTAGTTAAAAATTGCCTTTTAGGATAGCAATTTCTCATCATAAATATATCCAAAAAGCAGCATAATTTGACCTATCATTTATTTAATAAACAATTTTCTTTATCACTTTAAACCTATTGTGTTCCAAAATGATATAGCTTGAAGAGAAATACACATATATTAACATAAACATATCTTCAGTGAGAACAGTCAAATGGTGTACCAATTGTCCAAGATGTATGAGAAAAACAAATATAAGTGTTAATAATGGTTTCAGTCCAATTAAATGTGATTGTATGTGGTATTCGTGGTTCTATTCCAACCCACAAGGCAAGAACCTAGGTCATCAAAGTTCCCTCTACCACACTTTGCTCTGATGAGATTCCTTGGAATGGTAAATAGAACACTTGCCTTATTCCCTCTTTCGCAGATGTATATATATGATGCCACTAATCATACTGAGGGGAAAAGCTACCCAAGCTAATACAAAGCAGTGGCCAAAATATCCTCCTTTATCCCTGTTTGGATGAAACTCTGACACATGACTTGCATAGATCACGGCTCCAGTAAATACAGTAAGACCTGTACAAAAATAAAAAAAAAATGAAAATTAAGTTATACTGTACTGTAATATTGATGCCTATAACAGCCCTGTGCTTTTCATGAATCCAATATGCAGTGTTTCACATATGTTGACAGGTTCTAAATAAGGATAGTACACTGATATATATCTAGATCTGCTAATAATTGAGTAATATTCTTATATACATATTTGCGTGCTTTTTCTTTGCCATGGAGTGAATGACTTGGCAGCTGGAGAAGATTATTTCCTTTACAATTCTTTTTTTAATGTAATGTAAATGTGTTCTGGGCTTCCTTGGTTGATGTTTAACCTTGTTCAAGCAGTTGTTGCAAATTGAATTAATATCCCTGCACTTCCTCATTTATTGCACCTTTAGTGTTATTGATTCAATTTGTTTTTAATTGTATTTTATCTATATTATACTTTTCATTACCATTGATTTATTTCAACAGCTAAAATACTATATTTTGCTGAAGCTCCTGTAGAATCATACGCAGTGCTGGTGGTTAAATGGCTTCTGACCTCTGTAGTTTGTACCAACCTCACCTTCCCATCCTTGCTTCAGTTTGTTCAGTTTCTACCTATTTGGAGTAGGGATGGGCGAATGTGTAAATTTTCGAATTTCGAATGTAGAACGAATGTTATTACCGAAATTCGAATTCTAAATCCGAATGTCGATAAGAACGAATATTCTTAAAAATTCGAAAATCGAATGTAATTTACAGTTTTCGAATGTCACTTTCAAATTCGAATATTTATAATTAAATCGAATGTCCACATTCGAAATTTGAATTTAACATTCTATTTAACAAATACTATTCAGAAGTTCAATAGTTCATGTGTTTGGGTGGGAATCTAGTAAATTGATACATAATAGATACAAATATATAATTTCGAATGTTTCCATATAGAATATTGCATAATTCGAATATTACATTTAAAGAAAGCATTAGAAATACTATTACAAACATATAAATTCGAATTTTTCGAATTCGAATATAAATTCGAATTTTTTGAATTCGAATATAAATTCGAATTTTTCGAATTCGAATATTGCATAATTCAAATATTACATTTAAAGAAAAAGCATTAGAAATACTATTACAATCTGAATTCGAATACACGTATTGCATAATTCGAATATTACATTTAAAGAAAAAGCATTAGAAATACTATTACAATCTAAATTAGAATTTTTCGAATTCTAATACACGTATTGCATAATTCGAATATTACATTTAAAGAAAAAGCATTAGAAATACTATTACAATCTAAATTAGAATTTTTCGAATTCGAATACACGTATTGCATAATTCGTATATTACATTTAAAGAAAAAGCATTAGAAATACTATTACAATCTAAATTCGAATTTTTCGAATTCAAATACACATATTGCATAATTCGAATATTACATTTAAAGAAAAAGCATTAGAAATACTATTACAATCTAAATTCGAATTTTTCGAATTTTAATATTGCATAATTCGAATATTACATTTGAAGAAAAAGCATTAGAAATACTATTACAATCTAAATTCGAATTTTTGCGAAAAGAATATTTTCGAATGTAATCGTAAAATTCAAAACCGAACATTCAAAAATCGAATGTTAGAATGTTATGTAAACATTCGAAATTCGATTCGAACGAACGAATGTGTTAAAATTTGTGCCATTTTTCGAATGTTGCAAAACATTTGCCCATCCCTAATTTGGAGTATTGTAAGCTAAGCCGTTGCTCTGTTCAACATGAAGGTTTTTTTTTTATTTTAGATCTAAATTTAATAGTGGTTACTTTATCTGTGATTCTTAGGGGAAAAGGCTTTTACAGATAAAGTAGCATCTGCTTTTTCATAAGACTTGTAAACCTGTAAACCTGCTAAGGTATATTGCAAATGTAATACTAATAATGAATTAGAGAAGCAGCGATGTGTTTTTGTGTGACTGGACCAAGGTGTAGCTACTTTTTTTCTCCTGTACAATACAGCAAGATAAGTTGCATAACTCACTGAGCTTTGCGCTCACAAGAGTGCTCTTCCATAGGCTCATATGGGAGTCTCGTTCTGATGCCGTCAGAGATGGCATCAAAACTTCTGCACCAAGGGAATGCTAAACCTCCACTCAGAGATCTGGGCTCCATGGGATAACATTGCACACCTTCCTCCACCTAAGCCTTGAAGAGTGACAACACCTCCCCCCTCCCCTCTTCTCTCTCTCTCTTTTCTTTTTCTCTTTTTCTTCTTCTCCCCTCTTCCCTGGGAACAAGCTAAGTTTACGTGTATCTCAATAATTGGTCTACTATATTCAACATTTATGATGAAGGAAGCCAAATTGATTGGCTATCTGTTTATATTTGGCTGTACAGTTTTACTAAGTTTTACTTTATTTCTGTTAAGTTATATTTGTACCAGTAAAGGGGGTAAGACGCGCAGCAAGTATAATTAGATATCTATATGCTGATATACATATATATATATATATTTATGTGTTTATATGTTATATGTCCCGCCAACTTTACCCCCAAAATACTGCCTAGTGTAAACTACACTCGACAGAATTTTGGGGGCATTTGGGGCAGATTTATAAAATTAACCAGGGATCCGATCTCTGGTTAATTTTATAAGCGCCAATTGCACTCCCGCAAACAGGCAAATAATTTAGTGTTCCACTTGTAATCTAGCCCTAACTTGTGGGGGGGGGGGCATTTTCCTTATGTACAGTTTCTATATTATACTTTTTTGGGAAATCCTTTAACACAGCTTCGACAGTACAGAATCATCCCATCTACTGGCTTGTTTTAACTTTCTAGGAATCTTGAGAATCAATGAAAATCTATGGAAGATGTATGCCAGTGAATAATTCCATGCAATAAATGACATTTGCTATGTATATGTATGGAGCTGAAATGGCCATAATTCATGCGATCATGCTTTTTGCGGGCAGTAGACAGTACTAGAGACATCTATTCATTTAGTGTTTTCAGAGTACCAACTGTTCTTGTTTTAGACACTTACACTATAAATTTCTTTATAGTTTGTTTTGAGATAAATCCCCTCCTAAAGATTAATAGTTGTTACATCTTTATGATAACTTTTTGCCCATAAAACACAAATTTTCCCTTCATTAGCAACTGAAGATTCAATATCCCTCCATTTTACTTCCATATGACATCACTGACATAATATCTGTGTTCCCCACTTACAACTGAAACTACTCAAGTGGATTACCCAATAATCCAAGTATTAGTACCATTCCAAGATACGCTTGAGGGGCAACAAAGACATAATTCCCAATAAACTGTTCCAATTCCTGGTTCACAAAATACCTTTGGTAATTGCTGAACATTCCTTTGAGAAAAATAACCACTATTTATTTTAGAAAAAAATTATGTGATGTCCAAAAATCTAGTCCTTAAAGATGTTTGCTTGACTAAATGCGAAAGTTGACTTCCCCCCCCCCCCCAAAGATTCAAGAGCCACCCATTGAATTTTTAGATTCTTACTTTAGTTGTTTTCCATACGCAAGCCAAGATCAACTTATCACCCATATCTAGAGTTCTTTCTCTTTTGGTCCTTAGTCTGAATGTAAATTACATATTCCCTTGGTGTTTCACACATAATTGAAGACTGAAAATGTACTGAGGAAAAGCTAGTATGCATATTTCACACCAATAAAGGTCAATAGTTGACAAAGATGAATAGCAGCTAATCCAATGGGTAAAAATTTCTGTTTTGACTTTTCCTACCTTGATTAAAAAAAAGCTGTACTGAAATGAAAATTCTATTTGATCCTTGTTCTTATTTGATCTTTGAACTTCATAAAATTACAAGCAGATCTGACACAACACACTTTCCTCTACTTCACACGTTGTAGAATGCATTCCTCTCCCTACTGCATCTATACTTTACATTCAACTCCAAGGCCAGAATGATTTGGTCTAAGTTTCATCCCCCCTCAAAAAAATTATTTTCTGAGGAATAAGCACACGTTTATCTTACAGCCATCCAATAAGTATTCCCAGCACAATCAATAGAGAATTTAATAAAGTGAGAGGCCTCTATTTATCAAAGTCTGGCGGACCTGATCCGACAGTGCGGATCAGGTCCGCCAGACCTCGCTGAATACAGAGAGCAATACGCTCTCCGTATTCAGCATTACACCAGCAGCTCGCAAGAGCTGCTGGTGCAACGCCGCCCCCTGCAGAATGGCGGCCAATCGTCCGCCAGCAAGGGGGTGTCAATCAACCCGATCGTACTTGATCGGGTTGAATTGCCGCGATGTCTGTCCGCCTGCTCAGAGTAGGCGGACAGGTTATGGAGCAGCGGTCTTTAGACCGCTGCTTCATAACTGGTGTTTCTGGCGAGCCTGCAGGCTCGCCAGAAACACGGAGCCTCAAGCTCTATCCGGAGCTTGATAGATATGTCCCAATATCTGCTGCAGCAACCTCAGTTGCCTTATGAGAATCCACTACACATGATTCAAAGAGTTTAATATAACTTAAATCTTGAACTATCGTCCTTATGACAATCTGATTTTACAATACTTTTGATGTCATCATGCATCAGGATTTCATCAATATTTTTTCTAGGAGTAGTAAACTAGTTTGAGCCTCTACCAGCAAATAAAATAGTTTTCTATATAAAATGACTCTTTAACAGATTTAATAATGTATTAATAGCCTACTTACAAAAGCAAAGTTTATGACGAGCATCTGTTTAGCAAACATCTGATTTCATGGTTATGATCCATAAAATGAGATGTTTCACTAAACAGATGCTCCTATTTTACACATGTATTGTAGACTACATCATTTCTACAATGTTATCTCTCACGACCTTGATTTTAATCTTTTTTCCCTTTATTTTCAGCAATGCTGAAACACATAGGAGATCATATATGGAAACTCACATACCTATGAAGAGAAGACTTCAGAATCTGTCGATTAGGAAGGATACATCATATATAGCTAATCATAATGCTATTCTTGGGTCTTGATTATTACAATCATCTGAACCATATTTATCCAACCTACATACTACGAGATTACAAGAGCCATATGCATAAGGCTAGTTGTTTGAAGATGATATTTATGTTTGTTCAATGCCTTTGTTTACCCTATTAACCCAACTACAAAAATTAAATAAAATGTATTACTAAACTGTTCTCCCACTGAAAATTGGGCTTGTGAAATTTTGTTTGTACAACCACGTGCAACTATAACACTAAGAGCATAGAAATTAAAGTTGCAAAGATTAAAAAATAAAAAAATATATATTTGTCTTCTCAGGTCACAGATGGAGAGAGCTGTGCGAATTATTTTTTAACAAATAAAAACATTAGGACCTCTGTCTAAAAATCTTTCCAAAGGACAGGACCAAAAGACTGACCCAGAAGATTCTTTTGAAGCCGTTTACACCTTGTGAGTGGTGTGGTAAATTTATAGATTTCATATTAGACTGTGGAGCTTTTACATTTATGATTTCAAATTTTTAATTAGTAAGGGCTTTTTCTTGTATTAATAAAAATGTCATATCAAGCAATTGTGAGTAGATGATGGTGCATGTATTAGACAACTAGAACAGATATAAAAGAAGCACAAACTGCTATACATAGACTATGTTTTGGATTTGGTTTAATTACCATTGGGTACAAATGGATATCCAGTCAAATAAGCATTGGCATTGTCTGAAACCATTTTGATAGTAAATGGATAAAAATGTAATCCCATAGAGTCCTAGGCAAGCATATGTTTAACAGTATCACAAAAATACAATTATCTGCATTGAACAAAATGTTAGCGCTCAGCACACTTCTATCTTACTGTCTTTGAATAAGAGTTTCCAGCACAATCTATACAGAATTTAATAAAGTGAGAATCTGCTGCAGTAATCACAGTTGCCTTATGACAATCCACTAGGGATGGGCGAATGTTTTGCAACATTCGAAAAAACTGCACGAATTTTAACACATTCGTTCGTTCGAATCAAATTTCGAATGTTTACATAACATTCTAACATTCGATTTTTGAATGTTCGGTTTCGAATTTTACGATTACATTCGAAAATATTCTTTTCGAAAAATTCGAATTTAGATTGTAATAGTATTTCTAATGCTTTTTCTTTAAATGCAATATTCAAATTATGCAATACGTGTATTCGAATTCGAAAAATTCGAATTTAGATTGTAATAGTATTTCTAATGCTTTTTCTTTAAATGTAATATTCTAATTATGCAATATTCGAATTCGAAAAATTCGAATTTAGATTGTAATAGTATTTCTAATGCTTTTTCTTTAAATGTAATATTCGAATTATGCAATACGTGTATTCGAATTCGAAAAATTCGAATTTAGATTGTAATAGTATTTCTAATGCTTTTTCTTTAAATGTAATATTCGAATTATGCAATATTCAAATTCGAAAAATTCGAATTTATATGTTTGTAATAGTATTTCTAATGCTTTCTTTAAATGTAATATTCGAATTATGCAATATTCTATATGGAAACATTCGAAATGATATATTTGTATCTATTATGTATCAATTTACTAGATTCCCGCCCTACCACATGAACTATTGAACTTCTGAATAGTATTTGTTAAATTGAATGTTAAATTCGAAATTTCGAATGTGGACATTCGATATAATTATAAACATTCGAATTCGAAAGTGACATTCGAAAACTGTAAATAACATTCGATTTTCGAATTTTTAAGAATATTCGTTCTTATCGACATTCGGATTTAGAATTCGAATTTCGGTAATAACATTCGTTCTACATTCGAAATTCGAAAATTTACACATTCGCCCATCCCTACAATCCACTACATCTTTTCCAAGAGCTTAATATAAAATGGTTTATTACCATTGGGTGGAAATGGATAGAGAGTTAAATAGGCATTGGCAATGTCTTGAACTTTATGGTAGTTAGAGTCCTAGGCAAACGTACGTGTAACAGTTTCATATCAAACATATTTTTTTTGCATTGAACAAAATGGCACCTCCCAGCTGTAGATAACACAAGTAAATATGACAGCTAATACTGTACAATACAACAACCTTGGTCTGGAAAGATTTTTTGACTATGTTTATGAACACTTTTTTACTCTAACACCTTGTTTAAAGGGACAGTCAAGTCCAAAAAAACCTTTCATTTTTCAAATAGGGCATGCAATTTTAAACAACTTTCCAATTTACTTTTATCAACAATTTTGTTTTGTTCTCTTGGTATTCTAGTTGAAAGCAAACCTAGGGAGGGACATATGATAACTTCTAAGCCCTTGAAGGCCGCCTCTATTTTATTTACTTTTCACAACAGGGGAGAGCAAGTTCATGTAGGCCATATAGATAGCATTGTGATCACGCCCGTGGCTAGTGACAGACACTGCACTAATTGGCTAAAATGCAAGTCAATAGATAATAACTAAAAGTCATGTGATTAGGGGCGGTCAGAAGATGCTTAGATACAAGTTAGTCACAGAAGTAAAAAGTGTATTAATATAACAGTGTTGGTTTTGCAAAACTGGGGAATTTGTAATAAAGGGATTATCTATCTTTTTAAACAACAAAAATTCTGGTGTTGACTGTCCCTTTAAGTCTGTTTTATAATATGGTTATCATTGTAGGTTCTAGGGTTGGTTGATGAAGATATCATTGGGTTCTAGACTTATTTAAGGTAATAGACCCAAGGGACATACTTAAGTGTATGGGTGACTGACATTCCCGATAGTCTAAAACAAAAAGAGTAATGACACTACTTCACAAAGGCTCTCAAAGACGGGACACGCATAGATAAGCACAAACAGAAAGTATCTTAGAAAGTTCTCTTGATACTTTATTGGGATTTGCATACATCCAACCTTAGTTGGTGACTAGTAACAGAATACTATCATTGAAACTCATTATTCTATGCCTAGGGTGTCCCTTAAGATGATATTGGAGTTGGACCAGGAATCTGTAAAGTGCATTTGCTTCAAATGTTTTTTTAAAGAATCAAAAGTACTTGTTATGCTATAATAAAGCAATCACTAAATCATCCTTAATAGTAGCTGCAGGAAAAAGCAAAACATGGAGCTTTGATAATGTGCCCTTGATTGAAATGTTAAGAGGTTAAGTATAAAGTAGCCAGTGGGAGTAGTGGTTTTAGTGGGACGCCGCCCCACCACAACCAGAACTCAAAAAGTAGTAGTGTACATGGAGTGAAGAGGTAATAGGTATATCAATCAGTTTACCAGGGTGAGGAGATATTGTTGTTTATATAGTTTATAGATTTGTGACTTAAAAAATGCATATAAGTATTTTGAATATTGAAACAGACTTTCTGTCAGCTCTCGAAACTGCACCTTATCATCCCGGTACTAATTATTTTGGATCTACTTGTGAGCAAACTATGATTCATTTAAGAAAACAATTACACAATATCTCATCTTAGTGGCCAGAAAAGACTATTTTTTTAAATTTTAAGATTTTTTGTTCTCTGTTGACATTATTTGTAATGATGTACAACAATGTTTTAAGTTTAAATAATGAAATAATATACACCTAATGCTAAACATTGTTCATAGATAAGGATTTATAGTATACATTAAATGTATATGAAACTCAATTTTTTTCTATCGTGATTCAGATAGAGCATGTGGTTTTAAACAACTTTCTAATGTACTTCTATTATCAATTGTTCTATGTTCTCTTGGTATCTTTTGTTGAAAACCAGGGACATAAGCTTAGGAGCCGGACCATTTTTGGAGCACTATATAGCAGCAGTTTTACAAGCCTGTTATCCATTTGCAAGTGTACTATATGGCAGCACTATTTCTTGCCATGCAGTGCTCCAGATGCCTACCTAGGTATCTTTTCAACTCCTACAGGCCCATTTATCAAGCTCCGTACGGAGCTTGAAGGGCCGTGTTTCTGGCAAGTCTTTAGACTCGCCAGAAACACAACTTATGAAGCAGCGGTCTAAAGACCGCTGCTCCATAACCCTGTCCGCCTGCTCTGAGCAGGCGGACAGGAATCGCCGATCGGGTTGATTGACACCTCTCTGCTGGCGGAGTCTGCAGGGGGCGGCGATGCACCAGCAGCTCTTGTGAGCTGCTGGTGCAATGCTAAATGCGGAGAGCGTATTGCTCTCCGCATTTAGCGAGGTCTTGCGGACCTGATCCGCAGTGTCGGATCAGGTCCGCAAGCCCTTTGATAAATTGGGGCCTTAAAATCATGGGAACGAAGCAATAATGATAAAATACCTCAATTGGATTTTTTTTTAATATGGTATGCTCTGTCGAAATCACAAAATAAATATTTAAATTTTTATATCCCTTTAATAATACATTAGAAATTACAGTATGTATAATGACAATACTGCTAGTAATCTATTGTGACAATAGTAATTTATGTAAAAAAAATGGTATTTACTTGTGAGAATCTGGAAAATGCCGGTAGCGTAAAAGAGTCCTCCACGTTCCATTGTATAGAGCTGGCACATGAACAGCATGAAAGAGAAGCTTGAAAACAAGACTGCTAGAACCATGAGGGCCTGGACTGCATGGAACCATTCTGTAGAAGATAAGAAACATCATCCTGAGGACAAGAGTGGTAGCCTTTAACATTAAAATATTAATGACTGTCATGCTCCACTATATTTGTTACAGACTGAATAAAAGTTTGTGCTCTAAAAATGTTATGTTTAAATATGTTTGTGAGATGTTTCTTTACACCTAGAACTCACAAAAGGTAATTGGTTTGTCTTCTCAATTAGAATGACATAAAGATGCAATTAAAAATCTAATGCAAAAGTGGTGAAACAGTTAACAGGACAGTAAACATACTTTTCCCCTATAATTGTGCAGTATATGGAAATGTAATAACCACAGTGAGACTCTAGCTTCCTTTAGCACCCCCCCCCAAAAAAAAATCCTCTATTTACATCTGCTATCACAGGGTTATTCTAACAGTAAATCACATACCACTTCTCATTTATTCATAGAAGTTACTTCCTCTCCCAGCTTTGCTAAACATTTATCCTTAAATGCTTTTATCAGATTCCTTTTTAAGAATAGCTGTGTAAGCAGTGGTGGGTCAGTTAGCATCTCAGAAGACTATTCAGGATAGGGAGGCTTGTGGGATAGTCAAGGAGATCTCAATGTCTTAGCAAACAGAAGGTGGAGTCACATCACATTGGAAAAGGCACTGGGTGGTAAGTAAATGTATCAGGGTTGGGATAAGTTGTCCTCAGTAAACCAGGACATGTATAGGGTCCTGGGGAGCTATGTGAGGGACAGTCATAACTCTCAATTAGTAATATTTCCACAAAATGCAAGGCGGTTGGGAACTCTGCTTCCTTTTTTCTTTCACACAGGGATAGTCTAAAAATGTAACCTGCTTGCAGTCCTCAACGATAAATTATGGGCAAGTCTAGACCATCCAGTATTATAAAGATATAGGCACTTACTTTGACACAAAATAAAATACTGATTGTGCACAGTTTGTTAAATGGGGCTATCATCTACTAAGGTGCCGATTTATCAAGGGCAGAATGGCCCCTGATGCCCCTGTTTCCGCGTGAGCCTTCAGGCTTGCTGGAAACAGCAGTTATGAAGCAGTAGTCTTAAGACCGCTGCTTCTTAACTGGTCCCCTGACTCTGAGGCTGCGGTCTGCAATCAGCCCGATCCTATACGATCAGGTTGATTGACATCTGCAGGGGGCGGCATTGCACAAGCAGTTGACCAGAACTGCTTGTGCAATGTTAAATGCCGACAGCATATGCTGTCTGCATTCAGCATTGTCTGTCGGACATGATATGCTATGGCGTATCATGTTGGACAGACATTGATAAATCGGCCCCCAAGACTCTTTTTTAGCAAAAGAATGGACTTCACCCCGAAACATTGCTTTATGTTTGGCTAATAAACTTCTTCACTTTATTGGGAGTGCAGCTTCTATTATTTTTTAATTTGCATTACTTGGAGCCAGTGGACTGCTCTACAAGCCTGCACCCTTCATTGCATATGAAAATTGTCTTTTTTAAGCAGTGCTCACCTAATTACTGTTCTATTATTTTGAAATACATGCAACGCATTTCAGTGCTGATTTGTTTGCACATGTGCAGCAACTCTTCCTCAGATACCTGCAGTAAAACCTAGGGTTCAAAATAGTGGCACCCATAATTAGAGGGAGGTGCATTAAATGTATTTGGTGTTTAAAGGGACAGTATACACCAATTTTCATTTAACTGCATATCGTAGACACTACTATAAAGAATAATATGCACAGATACTAATCTAAAAATCCAGTATAAAACCATTTAAAAACTGACTTAAAAGCTCCCAGTTTAGCACTGTTAAAAAGGTTAGCTGGAACACCCACTGAAAGTGGTTCTATAGCAAAAAGAGCAGACCCCCTTCCTCTGCATATGAAAAGACACTTTAAACAAACAGGAGCAAGCTGGAGTAGGTATACATCAGTATTCTCCTAAAACTTTGGGGCTTGGTTAGGTGTCTGAAAATCAGTGCAATGTTGTTTAAAAATAAGCAAAACTATACATTAAAAAAAAAGCTGTATAGGCTATATAAATGGATCATCTACAAAATATTTATGCAAAGAAAAATCTAGTGTATAATGTCCTTTTAATGTTCCTTTAAGTTTTTAAGACTTCTATATAAATCCAATATGTCACATCTTTACAAATGTACATATCATGTCTACAAAAAGATAATCCAACAACACTCGATATTGTCATTTTTGCAGTATTCAGTTTGTGTACAATTTGAGACAGTGGGTGATAAAAATTTTGTACTTTTTATAAGATAGTTTTGGTATCATAACTGTTAGTTTATGCAAGCTTTTCAATGAAATTCAAATCTAATTTTATGCTTGTCAGCTAGGATTTTGTGGTATGCTAGTGGTGTTTTTATATTAAACTGGAACATGGATTCAGGCATACATTAGGAAGCAAGATTTATAATTAAAAAAAAAAATCCCATCTGCAACAAGAAATAAAATCACAGTTTCTTTCTGTTTTCTCTATATAGAGATGAGGATTTTCCATGTTTCATAAGATCATACTGAAAGTTAAAATACACATGAATGTGAAAAATGACTTTGGGAAGATAAAATATACAGTTGTTTTTTTTTTAAATACAGTTCTACATTTAATCACTACAATAATTATGCTAATACATCTTTAAATAACTTTTGTTAGTTAGTTTGGCTCTATCCATAGTAAAATAAAAAAAAAACAAGCAACTTACCATTATCAGATACAGAAGAGCACAGCCAGGCATTTGTATTGTTCTCATAAAGGCAATCGTACCAAAGGTTCACTGTCTCGTCTTCTGAGAAAACCCACCATGACTAAACAAATAACAAGGTGAGAATGTGAGAATGCAGGTCGTACAGTGCAGTTGTCAATCAAATGTAATGAATAAACTGATGTATTCCTTACAAAACCAAATTTATATTTTATAAATAGAATTAAAGGGACATTAAACACTAAATAACTGCTAAACAGAATGATGCATTCAAAGAAAAGATTAGTCTGAGAATAACATGTAGATGTATTTTTTAAAGTTTAATTAGTTGATTAAATAGTGACAAAATAAGTGTAAAGTTTTAGGGGCCTATCTATCAAGCTCAGTATGGAGCTTGAAGGCCCATGTGACTAGACAGCGTGCCCGATGCGCTTAGAGGAAACAAACAGACCCGCTCAGTAGAGCCAGGAGCGGCCTACCGTGAAAGTAAATTTTTTAGCATTTTTTCACTTTAATCTTTTAACGTACAACGTTTGCGCTAAGCTGATGTTATATAATTCTGCACTATGTGCAGAATTATATAACATTATTTTGTGGGTTTACTGGCACTTTAAGTGAAATTTCATGAGATCACAGTAAAAGAGTTCATGACCTCAGCACTATTGATGCTGATTGGCTGCTGTTTATTTCTTCATTTTTTTTTTTTTTTTTTTACCTACAGCTGGACAGCAGCTGAAGTATAACTTTTTACACAGAACTTACTCTGCTGAGCTGAGGAGATTGTGAGGTAAAATATCTTCCTTTTTTACATAGAGATGCTCAGGTGATATTTTCCTGTCAGCTTTTTACAGCTATACTGCATCAGTTTCAAGTGATTTAGCATATGAGTATTATGTCCCTTTAAGTAAAATTAAACTTTTATGATTTTGAAGTTTAAACAACTTTACAATTTACTACCGTTATTAAATTGTGCACCATGTTTTAATATTCACACTTTCTAATGCACCAGCTCCTATTGAGCATGTGCAATTGTTCACAGTATATACATATATATGTATTGTGTGATTGGCTGATGGCTGTCACATGATACAGGGGGAAATGTAAACACATTTTAAAATTTGTCAGAAAAAAAAAATCTAATGCTCCTTTAAAATTCAGAGTAAGCGCTTTTGCATTGCCGCCTTGTTATTGTACATTTGTTGATTTGGCAATTCTACTGCATTTAATGGCCCTTTATTATAACAACAGAAGATTCAAAAACATTTTTGGCAGGGAAGTAAAGAGCTTACATGAACCTATTAACCCCTTCATGCCCAGGGGAAGTTTTAAACATCGGTACAAAGTCCTCCATGATTCAATCCCGGCCTTGAAATCACATGATTGCATCGTTGATCACATGATTTTGTTTTCAAACAACTGTTTACCGCAGAACTTTGTTCCAATGACTACGATGCTAGGCACTCCTTTTGCTTAAAGCAGGAGACTGCAGGACGCCTAATAAGACATTTGATGCCGTCCTAAGGGCGTTAAAGCCCAGAGCTGTTAAGATGGCATAGAACATCCTAAGGTTGTTAAGAGATTAACCAAGAATTTTCCTGCTTTTTAAAAAATTGGATTTCAATTTTTAGCAATAAATCATACTCAGAAATTCTATAAATGCCCATAGCCAAGTGATAAAAGTTTGTTAAACACAAACACATACACAATAATAAAAAAGTGCAGTGCTCACTTGTGATATAATGATCAATTACTTAAACAAATGATAGAAAAGCAAACTATTAAACAGTGCAATAAGTATATGTGTGCGATGTGTTTCCACAATCCAAAGACATATAAATAGACCCAAATGTTCAATATATATTCTTCTTGCCTCAAGAAAAAATAAATACTGTATAGGAGTGAAGTACAGTTTGTATTAGATTGGTGTTCGTACAACAAAATCTCCTGCCTCGTGTCCTGTATTCTCGCGATAGCTTTCCTTGTGACGATATTAAGAGGGGGCTTTGACTTAAAGTTCTGACGGCAAATAGTACTTGGAACTTTACATCATAGCCATGCCCCCTTAATATTGTCAATAGGAAAGGTATCACGAGAATACTGGACACGAGGCAAGAGAATTTGTGATACGAACACCAGTCTAATCCATTCCCATCTTGCTATAGTAACGGTATATGCCGCCCACTGAGTGCATATAGGTGTTGGATACCCGGTCGAGTGACTATTTCTGGGGAGCAATATTGTGGCTTTTTATGGCCCTCACAGCAAAAGACCCCCAAAAGGGCCCTCTACATTAGGGCCCCAGAGCAAAAACCCCACATCCAGACACAAGGCCCCCACTCTGGGACCAGGGCCCCCACAAAATCCTTACTTAAACGGACAGTATTCAACAATTTGCATTTACCTGCATGTAATAGACACTACTATAAATAATAATATGCACAGATACTGATCTAAAAATTCAGTATAAAACCGTTTAAAAACTTACTTAGAAGCTCCCAGTTTAGCACTGTTGAAAAGGTTAGCTAGAACACCCACTGATAGTAGTTCTATAGCAAAAAAAAGCAGACACTCCCCCCCTCCCTCAAACAGGGGCAAGCTAGAGTAGGTATACATCAGTATTCTAAAACTTTGAGGCTTGATTAGGAGTCTGAAAATCAGTGCAATGTTAATTAAAAATAAGCAAAACTATGCTTTTTTTAAAAAAATTTAAAGCTGTATGGGCTATATAAATGGATCATCTACAAAACATTTATGCAAAGAAAAATCTAATGTATAATCACCCTTTAACTGCTTAGTTACTGATAGGGCAGCTGTCAGCCCCAGCTTAAGCATTTATGCTACATTCCAAATTTCATAAAAGTAGGTAAATTGGTTATCACTGGAACTTTGTCTGAAAATGTAAACTTTTACAGGTTAACAAACTCAAAAAGTACCAAAATGATTTACTTTATATTTTAAAAGTTTATAATAACTGATAACCCCAGCCAAAGATCCTAGCATTAAAAAAAAACATTAGGGCTTAGCACAGAATGTTCATTTGAACTAAGGCTGCACTGCGGTGCCATCATAATTAAACAAACCCTTTGTAAATTGTAGATATGTGAAGAATAATACATTTTCCATGGTACTTCAATAAATCTTTGTATTTCTTTCTTATGCTAAGAGAAATAAAATATACAGCACATGAACCATATTTACTAAACATCAGTATAGAAACTTGCAACCAGATCTATTTTTTACACTGCTGAAATCATTAAAAGGACACTGACAAAAAAAAATGTGTGCTGTGACTGTGCAGCTCTAGCATATATTTCTATGCAATTTACGCTACTTTCTCTTTTTTTGTTCATTGTTTACACACCCCAGTGGTAAATGCAGCTGTCAAGTAGTATGAAATGCAGGCTCTGTACACAAACTTGATTAGTAGGCAAAAGCTTGATTGGTGTGCAGACCCTAATCAGAAACATTTAAAGGGAGAGTTTACTCAAAAATGTTCTCTCCTTTAATGTGTTCCCAATAATCCACGTTTGCTGCTGAAGTGTATTAAATTGTTTATAAGTATTTCCTTTACCCTTATATTGGCATTTAAAATAGTTGATTTAGCCTGTGGTATCCCCACCTATTATGAAAGTTTTTGGTCTTAGGTCTAAGCTAAAGATAAGCTGTGTAAACACAGCCAGCAGAAGAAATTACACTCCCAGTGGGGTATAGAAGACATAAGGTAATACAATGTTATTTTCCATTGTTCTCTCCAAGTATTGGTCTTTGGTTTACAGACAATTATAAGATAAAGAGGCAGGTATACTGTATGTACACAATGTGATAAAGTAATGGGATCTGATTATAGCTACAAGCTCAACCCATTTGATTAGGTTGTGGCTTCAAAACACAAAATCAGCTGTTTCATATACACATTCAAACCTTTAAAATCAAATAATCATACATTTTATACTCTGGTAAAAAAAAAAAAGGAAATGGAAACACATTAATGTAAAAACTATGTTACAGTATACTGTCCCTTTAAGGTTTTGAGATTTGTATTGCAAGTGTATTATCTCTTCTTAAAAGAATAAGAAACCCACCTTTTTTCCTTTCATGATTCAGATAGAACATGCAACTAAAACATCTTTCTTATTTACTTCTAGTATGAAATTGTTCTTTGTTCTCGTTGTATCTTTTGTTGAAAAGCAGGGCCATATGCTTAGGCACTGACCCATTTCTGGAGCGCTATATGGCAGCAGTTTTGCAAGAATGTTATCCATTTGCAAGAACACTAGATGGGAGCACTATGTCCTGCCATATCATGCTCCAGATGCCTACCTAAGTTTCTCTTCATCACAGAATATCATGGGGACAAAGACAATTTGATAATAGAAGTTTGTTCTGTGTGAACTACAAAAGATAATGCTGGAGTTTCCTATCCCTTTAATGTAAAATATGTTTTCATGTAGATTTGCACAGAATTGTGTCAGAGATAACCACCTGGGGCGCGATCCGATATACGGCGTAGTTTTCTGCGCAAGCGAGGGAACCCGCGCCGCCCGTAATTTCACCTCGCAACTCGACCTATCCAATATACTGCGCCGTCAGATGCTAAACTGGCGTAAGTAGGAAAAACCTGCGATCAACTAAAATGTGCGCAAATACACATTTTAGTCGTCGCAAGTACTTACGCCAGGATTTTGTTCACGTAAAGTCTTAATAAAGTGTAGTTTTATGCAAATTAGGCTACAAATCGTAAAAAACAACGACCAATTCTAAAAGATGCGACACGTAATTACGCCATTCAAAATTCATACATAAACCCATGCGCAGCGGCCATTTTCTTTAGTGTGTTTGGTTGGTTCTTGGAGCTACAGCACACTACAGTGAGTAGAGAGATTAGTGGTAAGAGTAGTGAGAGAGGAGCATTTCATTAAGTTAGTTAGGTCGGATTGTTGGATTGTTAAGCCTGTACATTTACTTACACTTTTTTCACATATTGCACACATTTTGCATACACACATATACAAAATACACAACATTTTTTTTTTATAACACCTTACACATTTTATTTATCTTTTACAGTGTGATAGGCTGAGTGTTTGGTTGTGATTGTGTGTGATTGAAGTGGGAGTGAGTGTGAGTGTGTGAGTGTGTGTAGTTTGAGGATGGCAGGGAGAGCTAGGGCGGGGGGGAGCAGGGAGTGAGTGGAGGGGGGAGAGTTAGAAGGGAGGATGGGAGTGGGGTTGCCCCAAGGTCAGGCACACTTAGAAGAGGGACAGAGGGTGCACATGGGGATAGAAGGGGGGAGGAGGGAGAGGATAGGGAGGAACCCACACCAGGGACATCCCAGGGAGGGAGCCAGGCGGCCCAGGACGAGGAGCGCATGAGGTGCCCCAACTTCTCTTTTGCAGAAAACCTTGCGCTAGTCCAGGTTGTCCTGGAGAACCACACCGCCCTCTTTGGCCAAGAGAAGGGCAAAGGAGTTGCCAGAAAGCATAAAGATGCATGGCTGAGGGTCGAGGAGGCAGTCAACGGCGTGGCCCAGCAGAGGAGGAATGTGGATGGGCTCAAGAAAAGGTGGAATGACTGCAAGAGGTGGGTCAAGGAGAAAATGGGCCAAGAAGCCATGCAGCAGAGCAACAGGCGGTGGTCCTCACCAGGAGGCGGAAAATAATGAGTGGCAGGAGATCATTCGCAGGTCCCTGAGCGTCACAGCAGTCTGTGGACTTCCAGGGGCTCGTGACTCAGGGACTGCAACATCAGCACAGCATGCTGGTGAGTAACATCCCACACACCAGTATTATATGTATTTGAGATATAACATCCTTTAATGTCACACGTTCATGTACACAATGAGGAGCATGGTATTTGGCCTACTAACAAAAACATCTACAATTATATTTCACATTAAAGGGACATTAAACCAAAGCTTTTTATGTCATTATTCAGATAGAGAATACAGTTTTAAACAACATCCCAATTTACTTCTATTATGTAATTTGCTTCATTATTTTGTTATTCTTTGTTTATTAAATATCAATGCACATGGGTGAGCCAATCACATGAGGCATTGATGTGCAGCCACCAATCAGCAGCTTCTGAGCCTATCTAGATATGATTTTCAGCTAAGAATATCAAGAGAATGAAGCAAATTAGGTAATGGAAGTAAATTACAAAGTTGTTTAAAATTGCATGCTCTAGCTGAATCATGAAAGAATAAAAATGGGTTTAATGTCCATTTAATGCTACTTAACACATTGAAATTCATGATATGAGGTGGAATAGTGAAATACTAACATGTCTCGGAGTAACACAGGCCACAAGCCACATGTAGAGTTTTCAGTAAATGGGCACTATAGCCATCACAATACTTTTAGCTCAAGAAAGCACGTTATGTGCCTACATCAGGCTAAAGGAAATTGTGTGACCATAGTGTCACTTAAAGAACACATTTTATACATCACTGAACTATTGTATGAAACACATACATGTATACTTTGCATATTAAAATCCCTCATATCACAAATCACAATGTGCACATGCATGTTATAGAGTTTGACATGAGAATGAGTATAGGCCCTAGAATGTATCAATGTACATTGTATGCCCACATGGATATATATATGATTGTACTAATACCGCTCATCATTTGACTTCTCCACAGAACCTCCTGTCACCAGGGTGCAAACGGCCATGCATCCACCGCAACCACCAGGCCAGAGGATGGCTCCAGCACAACCAGCAGGCCAGAGGATGGCTCCAGCACAACCAGCAGGCCAGAGGATGGCTTCAGCACAACCACCAGGCCAGAGAATACCTCAACAGTATGCTCCCAGGCATGAGGTGGGTTGGATTGCCTCTGTTGAGGACCCATATGTCATGCCACCAAGATTTGAAGAGGAGCCCTGGCAGGAGCCCTGGCCAGAGGACTATTCCTTTGGTTATGAGGGGCAGCCAAGGCATCCCCAAAGGGTAGATGTCTTTACCCCCCCTCCCAATATCAGGCCAGTCAGGCTTTTACCACCAGGACATACAAACTGGTCAGGCTGAATGGTCGCACACTAGTCGTCAATGGGACTACCAGTCCACCCGGAGAGCTCCACCATCCGCTTCCCTTGGAAGAGCTCCAGCATATGAAGAGGAGAATATAGCTGTGGTAGTTCCTCCTGAGGCACCAGCCAGCATTGTTCCTCCTGAGGCACCAGCCAGCATTGTTCCTCCTGAAGCAACAGCCAACATTGTTCCTCCTGAGGCAACAGCCATCATTGTTCCTCCTGAAGCAACAGCCATCATTGTTCCTCCTGAGGCACCAGCCAGCATTGTTCCTCCTGAAGCAACAGCCATCATTGTTCCTCCTGAAGCAACAGCTGACATTGTTCCAGATGCAACAGCAGCTAGAGGTGAACCTGCGCCTAGAATCCCTGCTGGTGAAGAGCCTTTAGATCCTCTGACTTCTGCCCTGGGCGACGAATACATTGCCCTCCAGAGGAGGCAAACATCAACCTGCGAGAGGCTCACATCAACCTGTGAGAGAATGCAGAGAGACCAACGCAGGTTTTACAGGAGCCAACAGACTTTACTACAGCGTTCCATTGAGCTGCAAGGGGACATGGCAGCATCTTTAAGTGGTATCGTCCAGAACCAATCTCAGATGCTGAGAGTTATTTCGGACATGCAGATGCAGAGTGACAACAGATGGCGGGAACAAAACCAACTGTTGGGTGTGTTGGTGGAGCATTTCACACACCAGCAGGACATTGCCTCCAGCCTCTCATCTGTGGCCAGCACTCCTGCAGAATCCTCTGAATCCACACAACCCAGGAGAGGCAGGAGAGCCACCCCAGGCACCTCAGCCCCCTCATCTAAGAAGCCTAAAAAACAAACAAACATAATATATGCTTCAATAAGAGAAAAGAAAAGCGTAGGCACCAGAAGGTTTTTCAAAAATGCAAATGTCCTTTATTAGGTGATAAAATGCAATGCAACAACGGATGTTAGGAAAAGCATAAACCTCAGGGCTTAGGTGGAGAAGTGGTCACCCACGTACCCCATTGCAATGGGGTACGTGGGTGACCACTTCTCCACCTAAGCCCTGAGGTTTATGCTTTTCCTAACATCCGTTGTTGCATTGCATTTTATCACCTAATAAAGGACAATTGCATTTTTGAAAAACCTTCTGGTGCCTACGCTTTTCTTTTCTCTTATTGATACCATTTGGATATGGTTGAGGCACGGAAGGTGATTTGGCAGTAGAACATTCTCCCCACAAGGTGCCATAAGAATTTGGAATCTTTTCGTGAAGCTGTGGACTCTCCCCGGTTCTGTTTAGTTCACCGGCTCCACATCGTGACGTCACGTCTTCCCCGGATCAGCCGCTCAGACGCTGACACGCTGTAGGGATCCACACGGCTGCTCGACCTCCAGGATACTGTTGATCGCACAGATACCTTCGCGAGAGGATCCGGAGCAGGATATCAGAGGTGGGTCCCCAGAATCAGCCTTTGTCAGTAGCGTGCATACCGGAGGTTTATACTACAGACCACACGGAGCTCGTTTATGGGGGAGAGAGTTTTCAAGGCACCTATGCATACATGTGGGACTGACGTGAGTTTAATATAATATAGTAACATTACCCAGCATTGTGACACAGGTGCTGCATTGACTTTCTTTGATAATATATGCTTACCTGATAAATTTATTTCTCTTGTAGTGTATCCAGTCCACGGATCATCCATTACTTGTGGGATATTCTCCTTCCCAACAGGAAGTTGCAAGAGGATCACCCACAGCAGAGCTGCTATATAGCTCCTCCCCTAACTGTCATATCCAGTCATTCGACCGAAAACAAACAGAGAAAGGAGAAACCATAGGGTGCAGTGGTGACTGTAGTTTAATTAAAATTTAGACCTGCCTTAAAAGGACAGGGCGGCCGTGGACTGGATACACTACAAGAGAAATAAATTTATCAGGTAAGCATAAATTATGTTTTCTCTTGTTAAGTGTATCCAGTCCACGGATCATCCATTACTTGTGGGATACCAATACCAAAGCTAAAGTACACGGATGATGGGAGGGACAAGGCAGGATTAAGCGGAAGGAACCACTGCCTGAAGAACCTTTCTCCCAAACACAGCCTCCGAAGAAGCAAAAGTATCAAATTTGTAAAATTTTGAAAAAGTGTGAAGCGAAGACCAAGTCGCAGCCTTGCAAATCAGTTCAACAGAGGCCTCATTTTTGAAGGCCCAGGTGGAAGCCACAACTCTAGTAGAATGAGCTGTAATCCTTCCAGGGGGCTGCTGTCCAGCAGTCTCATAGGCTAGGCATATTACGCTCCAAAGCCAAAAGGAAAGAGAGGTTGCCGAAGCTTTTTGACCTCTCCTCTGTCCAGAGTAAACGACAAACAGGGAAGATGTTTGACGAAAATCCTTAGTAGCTTGTAAGTAAAACTTCAAGGCACGGACTACGTCCAGATTATGTAAAAGACGTTCCTTCTTTGAAGAAGGATTCGGGCACAACGATGGAACAACAATCTCTTGATTGATATTCTTGTTAGAAACCACCTTAGGTAAAAACCCAGGTTTGGTACGCAGAACTACCTTATCTGCATGAAAAATCAGATAAGGAGAATCACATTGTAAGGCAGATAGCTCAGAGACTCTCCGAGCTGAGGAAATAGCCATCAAAAACAGAACTTTCCAAGATAAAAGTTTAATATCAATGGAATGAAGGGGTTCAAACGGAACTCCTTGAAGAACCTTAAGAACCAAGTTTAAGCTCCACGGGGGAGCAACAGGTTTAAACACAGGCTTAATTCTAACCAAAGCCTTGCAAAATGCCTGGACGTCTGGAACCTCTGCCAGACGCTTGTGCAAAAGAATAAACAGAGCAGAAATCTGTCCCTTTAAGGAACTAGCTGATAATCCTTTGTCCAAGCCCTCTTGGAGAAAAGACAATATTCTAGGAATCCTAACCTTACTCCATGAGTAATTCTTGGATTCACACCAATAAAGATATCTACTCCATATCTTGTGGTAGATTTTCCTGGTAACAGGCTTTCGTGCCTGTATTAAAGTATCAATGACTGACTCGGAGAAGCCACGCTTTGATAGAATCAAGCGTTCAATCTCCATTCAGTCAGTCTCAGAGAAATTAGATTTGGATGATTGAAAGGACCTTGTATCAGAAGGTCCTGTCTTAGAGGCAGAGTCCATGGTGGAAAGGATGACATGTCCACTAGGTCTGCATACCAAGTCCTGCGTGGCCACGCAGGCGCTATCAGAATCACTGATGCTCTCTCCTGTTTGATTTTGGCAAACAGTCGAGGGAGCAGAGGAAACGGTGGAAACACATAAGCCAGGTTGAAGAACCAAGGCGCTGCTAGAGCATCTATCAGCGTCGCTTCTGGGTCCCTGGACCTGGATCCGTAACAAGGAAGCTTGGCGTTCTGGCGAGACGCCATGAGATCCAACTCTGGTTTTCCCCAACGATAAATCAACTGAGCAAACACCTCCGAATGGAGTTCCCACTCCCCCGGATGGAAAGTCTGACGACTTAGAAAATCCGCCTCCCAGTTCTCCACGCCTGGTATATGGATTGCTGACAGGTGGCAAGAGTGGTACTCTGCCCAGCAAATTATTTTTGAGACTTCTAACATCGCTAGGGAACTCCTGGTTCCCCCTTGATGGTTGATGTAAGCCACAGTCGTGATGTTGTCCGACTGAAATCTGATGAACCTCAGTGTTGCTAACTGAGGCCAAGCCAGAAGAACATTGAATATCGCTCTTAACTCCAGAATATTTATTGGAAGGAGTTTCTCCTCCTGAGTCCACGATCCCTGTGCCTTCAGGGAATTCCAGACTGCACCCCAACCTAGAAGGCTGGCATCTGTTGTTACAATTGTCCAATCTGGCCTGCGAAAGGTCATACCCTTGGACAGGTGTACCCGAGACAATCACCAGAGAAGAGAATCTCTGGTCTCTTGATCCAGATTTAAAAAGAGGGGACAAATCTGTGTAATCCCCATTCCACTGACTAGGCATGCATAATTGCAGCGGTCTGAGATGAAGGCGCGCAAATGGCACTATGTCCATTGCCGCTACCATTAAGCCGATTACCTCCATACACTGAGCTACCGAAGGGCACGGAATGGAGTGAAGAACACAGCAAGCATTTAGAAGTTTTGATAACCTGGACTCCGTCAGGTAAATTTTCATTTCTACAGAATCTATAAGAGTCCCTAAGAAGGAGACTCTTGTGAGTGGGGATAGAGAACTCTTTTCCTCGTTCACTTTCCACCCGTGCGACCTCAGAAATGCCAGAACTATCTCTGTATGAGACTTGGCAACTTGAAAGCTTGACGCCTGTATCAGGATGTCGTCTAGATACGGAGCCCCCGCTATGCCTCGCGGTCTTAGAACCGCCAGAAGTGAGCCCAGAACCTTTGTAAAGATTCTCGGGGCTGTAGCCAACCCGAAGGGAAGAGCTACAAATTGGTAATGCCTGTCTAGAAAGGCAAACCTTAGAAACCGATGATGATCTTTGTGAATCGGTATGTGAAGGTAGGCATCCTTTAAGTCCACTGTGGTCATGTACTGACCTTCTTGGATCATGGGTAGGATGGTCCGAATAGTTTCCATTTTGAAAGATGGAACTCTGAGGAATTTGTTTAAGATCTTTAGATCCAAAATTGGTCTGAAGGTTCCCTCCTTTTTGGGAACCACAAACAGATTTGAATAAAAACCCTGTCCTTGTTCCGTCCGCGGAACTGGATGGATCACTCCCATAACTAGGAGGTCTTGCACACAGCGTAGGAATGCCTCTTTCTTTATCTGATTTGCAGATAGCCTTGAAAGATGAAATCTCCCTTGTGGAGGGGAAGCTTTGATGTCCAGAAGATATCCCTGAGATATGATCTCCAACGCCCAGGGATCCTGAACATCTCTTGCCCACGCCTGGGCGAAGAGAGAAATCTGCCCCCTACTAGATCCGTCGCCGGATAGGGGGCCGTTCCTTCATGCTGTTTTAGAGGCAGCAGCAGGCTTTCTGGCCTGCTTGCCTTTGTTCCAGGACTGGTTAGGTTTCCAGGCCTGCTTAGATTGAGCAAAAGTTCCCTCTTGTTTTGAAGCAGAGGATGTTGATGCTGCACCTGCCCTGAAATTTCGAAAGGCACGAAAATTAGACTGTTTGGCCTTTGCTTTGGCCCTGTCCTGAGGAAGGGTGTGACCCTTACCTCCAGTAATGTCAGCAATAATTTCCTTCAAACCAGGCCCGAATAAGGTCTGCCCCTTGAAAGGAATGTTGAGTAATTTAGACTTCAAAGTCACATCAGCTGACCAGGATTTAAGCCATAGCGCCCTACGCGCTTGGATGGCGAATCCGGAATTCTTAGCCATTAGTTTAGTCAAATGAACAATCGCATCAGAAACAAATGAGTTAGCTAGCTTAAGTGTTCTAAGCTTGTCAATAATTTCAGTCAATGGAGCTGTATGGATGGCCTCTTCCAGGGCCTCAAACCAGAATGCCGCGGCGGCCGTGACAGGTGCAATGCATGCAAGGGGCTGTAAAATAAAACCTTGTTGAATAAACATTTTCTAAAGGTAACCCTCCAATTTTTTATCCATTGGATCTGAAAAAGCACAACTGTTGTCAACCGGGATAGTAGTACGCTTTGCTAAAGTAGAAACTGCTCCCTCCACCTTAGGGACCATCTGCCATAAGTCCCGTGTAGTGGGGTCTATTAGAAACATTTTTCTAAATATAGGAGGTGGGGAAAAAGGCACACCCGGTCTATCCCACTCCTTGCTAATAATTTCTGTAAGCCTTTTAGGTATAGGAAAAACATCAGTACACACCGGTACCGCATAGTATTTATCCAGCGTACACAATTTCTCTGGTACTGCAACTGTGTTACAGTCATTCAGAGCAGCTAATACCTCCCCAAGTAACACACGGAGGTTCTCAAGCTTAAATTTAAAATTAGAAATCTCTGAATCAGGTTTCCCCGAATCAGAGATGTCACCCACAGACTGAAGCTCTCCATCCTCATGATCTGCATATTGTGACGCAGTATCAGACATGGCCCTTACAGCATCTGCGCGCTCTGTATTTCTCCTAACCCCAGAGCAATCGCGTTTGCCTCTTAATTCAGGCAACCTGGATAATACCTCTGACAGGGTATTATTCATGATTGCAGCCATGTCCTGCAAGGTAATCGCTATGGGCGTCTCTGATGTAATTGGCGCCATATTAGCGTGCATCCCCTGAGCGGGAGGCGAAGGGTCTGACATGTGGGGAGAGTTAGTCGGCATAACTTCCCCCTCATCAGAATCTTCTGGTGATATTTCTTTTATAGTTAAAGACTGATCTTTACTGTTTAAGGTGAAATCAATACATTTAGTACACATTCTCCTATGGGGCTCCACCATGGCTTTCAAACATAATGAACAAGTAGTTTCCTCTGTGTCAGACATGTTTAAACAGACTAGCAATGAGACTAGCAAGCTTGGAAAACACTTTAAACAAGTTTACAAGCAATATAAAAAACGTTTCTGCACCTTTAAGAAACACAAATTTTGTCAAAATTTGAAATAACAGTGAAAAAAGGCAGTTACACTAACGAAATTTTTACAGTGTATGTAACAAGTTAGCAGAGCATTGCACCCACTTGCAAATGGATGATTAACCCCTTAATACCCAAAACGGAATAATAAAAGACAAAAACGTTTTTTCAAACAGTCACAACAACTGCCACAGCCCTACTGTGGCTTTTTACCTCCCTCAAAAACGACTTTGAAGCCTTTTGAGCCCTCCAGAGATGTCCTGGATCATGCAGGAAGAAGCTGGATGTCTGTGTCTGTAATTTTTGCTGTGCAAAAAACGCTAAAATAGGCCCCTCCCACTCATATTACAACAGTGGAAAGCCTAAGGAAACTGTTTCTAGGCAAAATTCAAGCCAGCCATGTGGAAAAAAACTAGGCCCCAATAAGTTTTATCACCAAATACATATAAAAACTATTAAACATGCCAGCAAACGTTTTATATTACATTTTTATAAGAGTATGTATCTCTATTAATAAGCCTGATACCAGTCACTATCACTGCATTTAAGGCTTTACTTACATTAGTTCGGTATCAGCAGCATTTTCTAGCAAATTCCATCCCTAGAAAAATATTAACTGCACATACCTTATTGCAGGAAAACCTGCACGCCATTCCCTCTCTGAAGTTACCTCACTCCTCAGAATATATGAGAACAGCCATGGATCTTAGTTACTTCTGCTAAGATCATAGAAAACGCAGGCAGATTCTTCTTCTAAATACTGCCTGAGATAAACAGTACACTCCGGCACCATTTAAAAATAACAAACTTTTGATTGAAGAATAAACTAAGTATAAAACACCCCACTCCTCTTACGACCTCCATCTTGGTTGAGGCTTGCAAGAGAATGACTGGATATGACAGTTAGTGGAGGAGCTATATAGCAGCTCTGCTGTGGGTGATCCTCTTGCAACTTCCTGTTGGGAAGGAGAATATCCCACAAGTAATGGATGATCCGTGGACTGGATACACTTAACATGAGAAATATTGTTATATTTCATCCTAAATCTTGTCCTCTGTAATTTACCATATAATTGTCATCCACATCCATGTGAGGGGTGTTTTAGTACACTAATATTTTTGAAAAATATAATAAGGCCTGTGTGGAAATGGCCCAGAAAAGGTAATATCATCATGTTTATGACATATTCATGTTCTCTAAACCACATCACATAGTTGTGTATGAAGGGTACATATAGTGATATTCACTTTTAAGATGTAAATCAAGGTTTCTCACATCCAATAGAAATTGACCCATGTGCAGGGATAGGCACAAGCCAAGGGTGTAGCGGACATTTTCTAAGGTAAAGACTTTTAGTGAAGGACACCTTGCCTATCCCTGCACATGGGTATATATATCTAAATAATAATGTTTTTACAGAAGGTGTGAACATAAGGTATAAACATCCATTTTCATTCCTCGAAATGATAGTCAATAAATCATAGTGACCAAAACATGAATTGAACTAATGATATATTTTCAGTAATTAGGGTGGTTAAGGGAATGGGGGTGGGATGTAGTAGTTTCACTTACATGCAGTGGAAATCCGCAATATGTAATTCGATGACCAGCTGCAGCAGGGGCAGCACCATCACCATGGACCTCAGCAGCAACTATAGAATCAGCATGAGTAGACAGAACAACAGGGGATTGTAGGGCTTCCAGCACCCCTTGTGCCCCATGATTGACCCCTTGTGCCCCATGATTGACCCCTTGTGCCCCATGATGCACCCCTTTGTGATTGGTTTGACAAACTTGCAGGGGCAGGAATAATAAATGCTTTGAAGAGGTTAACTATTTGTGATCAAGCTGCTGATATGTATGTTGTTAAGCATGCACTTGTTAGGCCTTCAGAGAGTTATGTTGGTTTCTAAGTCAGTGCAAGGGTTGCTGCGCATTCAATTTGTGGCGAGATGAGAATGGAGTAGATTTTCTGAAATCTGCGCGCGTAAGTCCTTACGCCGTATATTGGATACCAAACTGCGCGTGTTTTGTATGTCAGTCTATGGGCCAAAAAACGACGGGCGAAGGCAGAAATATATGCGCGTAACTTCTAAGTTACGCTGTATATAGGATACCAAACCCGCACAAATGTTGGCGTCGCCGGCTTTTGCTGGCGACGATTTATATCGGATCGAGGCCCTAAAGCCTTTATGGTTCTTTCTTTCTTTCTTTCTTTTTTTTAATATAAACTTCTATAGAAAAACAGATATGTTTTATTTTTACAATAGTTATCTATGTCACACTCAAACTCCCCTTGCAAGAAGGCGTGAATTTACTGTTAGAGTAGACGGAATTTACTGTTACAATTAAATCAACAGATGCATTATGGGGGATCATTTTGCCCTAAGCATCCACTAAGAAAAGTCAAATCCTTTGTTGAAAAGTTTTACCTAGGTAGGCATAGTAGCTAGGAGCTAGCAGCTAATTGGTGGCTGCACATATATGCCCTTTGTCATTGGCTTAACAATGTGTTCAGCTTGCTCCCAGTTGTACATTGTTTTCCCTTCAATAGAGGATCCCAAGAAAATTAAACAAAACTGATAGTAAAATGGGAAGTTCTTTAAAAATCTATGCTCTGTATGAATCAGCAAATGAAAAAAAATGAGGTTTCATGTTCCTTTAAGCTTTTTTACTTCCTTTAAGGCTATCCCTAATGTTAAAGGGACAGTCTACTCCAAAATAGTTTTTGTTATAGATAGATAATCCCTTTTTTTACCCATTCCCCAATTTTGCATAACCAACACTGTTATATTAGAGCAATAGTAACCCCAATTTTATTTTTCTTTCACGATTCAGATAGAGCATCCAATTTTAAGCAACTTTCTAGTTTACTCCGTTTGTCAATTTTTCTTTGTTCTCTTGGTATCTTTATTTAAAAAGCAGGAATGTAAAGTTTAGGAGCCAGCCCATTTTTGGTTCAGAACCTGGGTTTATGTCATTATGTAGTGTTTTTTATGTGAAGGAGAGACTCCTATATTACAATATAAGGTCTAGAAAACAAGAGACGTATATGTACAGCCACCAATCACCAGCTAGTTATAAGTAAAGCATTGGTGCTCCTGAGCCTACCTAGGTAAGTTTTTCAACAAAGGATACCAAGTTGTTTAAAATTGTATATTCTATCTGAATCATAAAAGTGTATTTTTTACTTTACGGTCCCTTTAAGTTCCCTTTCCCTTTGTTGTATCTAAAAGCAAATATCTTATATTAAAAACCTTATAGTTGATTTTTTAACAGATATTCTGGTGGTGAAACAAACAATGGGGCCTATCTATCAAGCTCCGAATGGAGCTTGAGGCCCCGTGTTTCTGGCGAGCCTGCAGGCTCGCCAGAAACAGCAGTCTAAAGACCGCTGCTCCATAACCCTGTCCGCCTGCTCTGATGAGGCGGACAGGAATCACCGGAATTCAACCCGATCGAGTACGATTGGGTTGATTGACACCCCCTTGCTGGCGGCCGATTGTCCGCGAGTTTGCAGGGGGCGGCGTTGTATCAGCAGCTCTTGTGAGCTGCTGGTGCAATGCTAAATACAGAGAGCGTATAGCTCTCCGCATTCAGCGATGTCTGTCGGATCAGGTCCGACAGACATATGATAAATAGGCCTCAATATGTTTTGTATGTTAAAAATTTTCACCTGTCCTTTAATAGACCTTTGGGATGTGTCTATATCATGTCCATTTCAGCGACTGCTATTCAAGCAAAACGTGCACCAATACGAACTTACCTTTAGTTTCAATATCATTTCAACATTTTAAATTAACCCTTTCATGGAAAAAATAAATTTTAAATAGTGTTCTTTCAATAGCATAATATGTATTTTTAGCAAAATGTCCATTTAATGCATCATATTTATGTTGAGATGACACATGCATTTCCCAAAATATTGTTATTTCTTGCTTACGTTGTCAAGAGTAGCAACAAATAGGATCACCAGGATGATTATGTGTAAGGCAGTTACACCAAAAAGTAAAACACTCATCTTCTTGTCACCTAGGAAAGAAACAAAGAAAAAAGATAAGTGTCTGTTTTTTCATTCTCTTTTTCCCACATTAGTCACATAGTACAGATACATGATAAAAAATATTTAGACGGTATCATTTCCCACATTCATGATCTCCAGGGTTGGCGCAAACATTGGACTAAGTGGGTAACACTTCAGTGACTGAATCCATCACTGTTAGACCCAGACCTCTCTTATCCTCTTTTTCCATTAGGGAAGTCGCAGGCTCTCAGCAACATAACCTCATCATGCACAAAGACACAGAACCAGTCAGGGGCGACATTCAAGTGAATTTTTTCCCTAACTACCTTCCCTCTTATTGAGCAATTGTAAATAAGCATTGGTTGCATGCAGGTAGGCAGGCTTAGTAAGGTCAGTGGCCAGGCTCGTAGGTTATGCTAATCAGTAATGTTGCTACTGGGGAGGTGTCATTTCATTCTCGGACCCAGGCAGCACAATATCTTGAGCCGGCCCTGATGATTTCCATATCTTAACTGGGATTTACACAAACATGAATTTCAAGGTTTCTTTTGTAATTGTTTTCACTATTCCATCCTATCAAGGTTAATTTCAATATTCAGAACTTTAATTATAGCTAGTTACATTTAAAAGTCTATGGACCCTTTGATTCTCGGTGCAAATTTGCCTACGCTATTCCAGAAATTAGAAAAATAGAAATCTTTAAAAAAAAAGTTCTTGTTCAATCAACCTATATGAAAAGTATTGAAAGCTTGAAACTAATGAATATTGGGCCCAGTAAAGGAAACGTGTATGCCCCCGTATTCATAATACTCAGCAGTGACTAATAATATTATTATTAGTAACAATTATAACAATAACAAACACTGATTTATATTTAAAAATAGAGTGTAAATATGTATAAATTTGCCAAATAGAGTGACAATATTTTGCCAGCAATGTGCCCAAGTGACACCTTAAATCAGATGCAAAAAAGGCAGACTCTCTAAATTTCTCTGCACAGTTGAGATGCTTTTAAACTGATTCTCCAGCACTGTCAGAGCCTTGGCAAAATTCTAGAAAGGCAGATTTTGCTATATCTGACTAAAGGATGTTCACTGCATTTCTGGATGTGAAGGATACAAACTCAGTACAATATAGCACTGCATGACATGAGAGTTTTGTTGCATTTCTACTTGTGTTTTGTATTTTAATTTACTTGGATCCAGATTTTGTCCTTTAAGTTTTATTATATTTAAACTTTGCATGTTGTGTTTTAATGTAGTTAGGCTTTCTATATACCATTCTATTAAGGATTGTGATTTGAACTTTTTTTTATCAAATTACGATTATATTAGTATATGTCTGTGTATCTTTTACGAATTGCATTGCATTTTTTATTTTTTCAATGTGAAAAGAGCCAGGCAGTTTGAGAGGGTGGGCTGGACAGAGTAGTTCCCTGGGTTTTGCTTAATAAAGTGAGGATACAAATTGTAATATTCAATTCACCTTGTTTTTATATAAATCTTCGTTAGTTCTTACTCTCTATTATTTCTAGGGGGTTAGCACTTTTTCTTGTTGCTATCTCTTTGTTTGCAACTCATGTATAGATGAGTCTCCTAAGTGCAATCACCCGCCTATAGGTGCATACAGTAATTTGAAATAGTATATTGTACCTATAGCAATAATTATTATTAATTCTGCCTTATTACGCCATATTTTCTAGTTCCCTGGGTTTGCCTGAAGTTCTCTTCCAGCTCTTATTACATTTTCTAAGCATTTTACACCTGCATGTATCATTGATTAATGTTGCTAGCTATATGGTTGTGAACCTTTCTCTTAATTTATATAAACTTATTTAACTGACAAAAAAGAAATGTATACTGAACTGGATTCACATATGAATTAGACTGTAATGAAAACATTTCAGTTAAATTTGTATTAGCTGCAAACTGGGAATATATCAGTGCCGGGGCTTTCCTTTCCCTGTGATATTCTCTATCCTAAAGAACTTCACTACATTCTTTGGGAGGCATCTCACATCATTTTTGGACTTCCAGGTTCAACCCTTTTCTAAGGCCACCCATATGTGAGGTCTGCACTATAATTTCTCTCCAAGCTGGAGAGTTTTTAAAACTGGGGCCCAAAGTGACAGTTTAGAACAGATGCAAGCATACTACAGTCCCATTATGCCAGCTGTCTTTCCAAAGGATATTTTGTATGATATCTTTATGCTTCTCCCATATTGTTGGAATATTATTACCAAATGAGGTGTCTTTTTGTTGGTGTTCATTTACAGATATTTAGGGATCAATCACAATTCTGTAGAAAAAAATGGATTGTGAATGACCCCTTAGTTAGAAAGGTATCTCAGTAAGCCACAGCCATCATGGAATATAACATCTATCTACTAAAATGATGAGGTTATAGGCCTCTGAGAGAAAACATATGTTCAAATAACTTTCATAAATTTGTTTAAGCCACTTGGGTAAAAAATTTAGAAATGCCGTTAGCTTCATATGACAGGCTTAAAATCCTCTGAATGTCAGGCATGATAGAACACACAATAATCTCTTCTGTTTCTGGTGCAAGATAATGCATTACATCTCAGAGAAAAATATACTCAGGGTGCTATTACCATGTATGTAACTGAATATATATTACCTTATTACCTACAGCACAATAATTTATATGTAAATAAGAATGTATTTCATCTTTACAGATATGTAAATTCATTGATAAGCACACTATATATTTTTTCACATTTTAATAAATGCCACTTTCTAGAAAGATGTATAATATAAATAATATATAGAAAGAATAACGTATCATAGATCCTTCAGGTCTGCAATTGTAGGCAGGCAATGGAAACATAAAACAATGTCATTATATTATATTGAAAAAAAATTACAAATATTTTTAAGAGTGAATCTTAACATGCTTTGTTCTATGAGAGATTGTAATAAATTTTATAAATATTAGCATATTTTCATAAATACATAGATATAGCAATTGTGTCTATATCTTACATGGAACATCTAAATGCTTAAAGGGCCGTGATACCCAAATGTTGAAACACTTGACATTGATGCAGCATAGCTGTAAAAAGCTGACTAGAAAATATCACCTGAACATCTCTATGTAAAAAAGAAAGATATTTTACCTCAAAAGTTCCTCAGTAGCCACATCCCATTGCAAAGGACTTTAAGCAGCAAATCAGTATGCCTGTCCTAGGACAGCTAAGTGAGTGAGCTTCGTGCACACTCATCTTATTTCCCTATTCAGTTTAAAGAAGTTCACTATGAAATCTCATGAGAGTTAAGTGAAATTTCATGAGATCACAGTAAAAGAGTTCATGACCTCAGCACTGCTGATGCTGATTGGCTGCTGTTCATTTCTTCAATTTTTTTTTATTTATTTTTTTACCTGCAGCTGGGCAGTAACTGAATTATAACTTTTTACACAGAACTTACTCTGCTGAGCTGAGGAGATTGTGAGGTAAAACATCTTCCTTTTTTACATAGAGATGCTCAGGTGATATTTTCCTGTCAGCTTTTAACAGTTATACTGCATCAGTTTCAAGGGATTTAGCATATGAGTATTATGTCCCTTTAAAATAACATAAAGGAACATTAATAAAAGGCTTTAATGTATTAGAGTAAATTATTATTATTATCGCTTGCCTACACTTATGTATTTTTACACCCCACAAATGGGTTAAATAGATATTTAAAGCCAGCTCCAGACCTGTAAGTATTACTGATCAAGAGCTGAACATTTAAAATATAGGCTTCCATTCCAGTTTTTTTAGAGTTTGCTATTCAAAAACATTATTTGTACCAAATTCTAATTATTGTAATTTTTATGACTATTTGTATTCGCGTATCCTACCTGAATTAAGAAAAAAATATATTTTTAGAGAACATATATGTTTTGCATTTAGATTGATTAAATCTGCAATCACATATCAGTTTATGGTATTTACATGGGCTTTTAGCAGACCTTTATGGAAGGAAATTTTAAGCAGCCAATGGGAAAACACAGCATCATCAAAAAAAAATCTACATATTGTTTGCCATATTTTATGTGAAGGTAAGTTTTATATCTTAGAAAAATGTAGTATGAAACTAAAAGTGTCATTTGTTTCAATGTGAGCTAAGCATATGCCAAACACATAATTTAAAACAAAAAGTTGTACAAAAATTGTCAGAACAATGACACTTGTAAGATTGGAACCTTACCACTCAAATATGAGGTTTCATGATATAGTTGTTGAGAGCTATAACCAAATAGATGTCCAAAGTAGAACAGCAATTAGTCAAGTACCTCAATAGGTATGGTGCACGCTAGATAAGCTGGCGACCTCCAGCTAGAAAATACAGCAAAAACACTCCACAGCACCATATGACCATATAGTGCTGTGGAGTGTTTGCTTTGCTATAAGCAAATAAATAGGATAGATGAGGATCATTTTTTTGTTGCTTTTTTAATATAAGTAATTTGTACTATTCTTGCTGAATATGGATAGAAGCAAGCATACATTATAAAAAGTCACCCATCTGGGAAATCTAAATTTTGGTTAGTTTAAAATGTATCTCATATTTTTCTGATTAGATATTTATACTTTATTTTAGGCATAAATTGCAAGGTTGTGCAGAATGAAAACAATATTTTTTACCTCCTATAAAATATTATATTATTTTATATATCTATGGATATATGTTGCCTAAGAAAATAGTTATTTTAGCTTTAAAAACCTATGCAAAAGCTATTTGCCTTAAATATCTATTTGCCAACCACTTATATATATTTATTTACACACACACATATTATATATATATATACATAAGAGAGAAATGCACTCACAGGAACGAACAACCAGCTCAATACCATTGTTAGCCTGTTCTATGGCGATTTACCACCTGGGTGCAACTTCTTTTAGCCCAGCAATGCTTTTCACAGAGTAGAACTTTCCTGTAGTATATCAGTCTGATCCCGCCTATTACGGTCAGTCCAGCACCGAAATACCAGGCAATTCCTCTCTGAACAAGGAACGAAGCAACCCCAGACGATCGTTTCGGCCTTCATTGGGCCTCGTCAGTGAGGTGTAGCAGTATTCCTCTAAGCACACTGAGCAAGGAGTCCACGTCTGGTTTCCCCTTTTTCCCATAGGGAGACTAAATACACACAGAGAGAAATGCACTCACAGGAACGAATAACCAGCTCAATACCATTGTTAGCCTGTTCTATGGCGATTTACCACCTGGGTGCAACTTCTTTTAGCCCAGCAATGCTTTTCACAGAGTAGAACTTTCCTGTAGTATATCAGTCTGATCCCGCCTATTACGGTCAGTCCAGCACCGAAATACCAGGCAATTCCTCTCTGAACAAGGAACGAAGCAACCCCAGACGATCGTTTCGGCCTTCATTGGGCCTCGTCAGTGAGGTGTAGCAGTATTCCTCTAAGCACACTGAGCAAGGAGTCCACGTCTGGTTTCCCCTTTTTCTGTGTGTATATATATATATATATATATATATATATATATATATATATATATATATATATATATATACAGTATCCCATAAAAGTACACCCCTCACATTTTTGTAAATATTTTATTATATCTTTTCATGTGACAACACTGAAGAAATTACACTTTGCTACAATGTAAAGTAGTGAGTGTACAGCCTGTATAACAGTGTAAATTTGCTGTCCCCTCAAAATAACTCACAATCATTAATGTCTAAACCGTTGGCAACAAAAGTGAGTACACCCCTAAGTGGAAATGTCCAAATTGAGACCAATTAGCCATTTTCCCTCCCCGGTGTCATGTGACTTGTTTGGTGTTATCGCTCTCACACTCTCTCATAAAAAAGAATTGTTGCTCTAAATAAAGATGACCTAGGCTATAAGAAGATTGCCAAGACCCTGAAACTGAGTTGCAGCATGATGGGCACTCAGAACAGGCCTCGCCATGGTCAACCAAAGAAGTTGAGTGCATGTGCTCAGCATCATATCCAGAGGTTGTCTTTGGGAAATAGACGTATGAGTGCTGCCAGCATTGCTGCAGAGGTTGAAGGGGTGGGGGGGGGTCAGCCTGTCAGTGCTCAGACCATATGCACACTGCATACCGCACACTGCATCAAATTGGTCTGCATGGCTTTTGTCCCAGAAGGAAGCCTCTTGTAAAGATGATGCACAAGAAAGCCTGCAAACAGTTTGCTAAGGACAAGCAGACTAAGGACACGGATTACTGGAACCATGTCCTGTGGTCTGATGAGACCAAGATAAACTTATTTGGTTCAGATGGTGTCAAGCGTGTGTGGCGGCAACCAGGTAAGGAGTACAAAGACAAGTGTGTCCTGCCTAAAGTCAAGCATGATTGTGGGAGTGTCATGGTCTGGGCCTGCATGGGTGCTGCCGGCACTGGGGAGCTACAGTTCATTGAGGGAACCATGAATGCCAACATGTACTGGGACATACTGAAGCAGAGCATGGTCACCCCCCTTCGGAGACTGCGCCGCAGGGCAGTTTTCCAACATGATAACGACCCCAAACACACCTCCAAGATGACCACTGCCTTGCTAAAGAAGCTGAGGGTGATGGACTGGCCAAGCATGTCTCCAGACCTAAACCCTATTGAGCATCTGTGGGGCATCCTCAAACGGAAGGTGAGGGAGCGCAAGGTCTCTAACATCCACCAGCTCTGTGATGTTGTCATGGAGGAGTGGAAAAGGACTCCAGTGGCAACCTGTGAAGCTCTGGTAAACTCCATGTCCAAGAGGCAGTGCTGGAAAATAATGGTGGCCACACAAAATATTGACACTTTGGGCTCAATTGGACATTTCCACTTAGGGGTGTACTTACTTTTGTTGCCAATGGTTTAGACATGAATGGCTGTGTGTTGAGTTATTTTGAGGGGACAGCAAATTTACAGTTATACAGACTGTACACTCACTACTTTACATTGTAGCAAAGTGTAATTTCTTCAGTGTTGTCACATGAAAAGATATAATAAAATATTTACAAAAATGTGAGCGGTGTACTCACTTTTGTGGGATACTGTATATATATATATATATATATATATATATATATATAATATATATACCGTATGTATATATGCACACACACATATATATACTTGCATTCTTTATGATGGATTTTTGCTGTTGGGTATTTCTGCAAAAAAATCCAAGATAAAGGACCATTAAATGCATAAAGGGCCAGATTACAAATGGAGCGCAAAATATCACTTTAATGAAAGCGATATTAGCGCTCCACTACGTAATACCAGAGCAAGCTAATGTGCGCTGGTATTACAAGTTTTATACGGTTGCATTCGCATTGCTAGGAAGCATTGCGCTCACGAGATCGTGCTTCCATAGGCTCCAATGTGATCCTTCTTCTGATGCCATCAGAGACAGCATAAGAAAATTAAGCAACGAAGAGGGTAAGTCATGCAATGATGGCAGCAAACTTAAATATATATGTATATGATGATATACATATTTATTTTGATGTGTTAATATCTGTATATACACATATTAACACACATATATATATATATATATATATATATATATATATATATATATATATATATATATATATACAGTATATATATATATATATATATATATATATATATATATATATATATATATATATATATATATATATATATATATATATATATATATATATATATATATATAAGCATATACATATATGTTTACTGGGAACACACAATTCCTATTGACCGCAATGTAAAGGCACTTTCAGTGCCGTTTGTTTCCTAACACCCCACTCCCGCCAACTTTAGCCCCAAAATACTGCCTAGTGCAGTAATTTTATTAAAAAATAAAGATGCTATATTTATTTTTTAATGAAATATGCTAGGCTGTATTTTGGGGCCATTTGGGATCTGATCTCTAGTTAAAGGGACAGTCTACACCAGAATTTTTATTATTTAAAAAGATAGATAATCCCTTTATTACCCATTCACCAGTTTTGCATAACCAGCACAGTTATATTAATATACTTTTTACCTCTGTGATTACCTTGTATCTAAGCATCTTCTGACAGCCCCCTGATCACATGACTTTTTATTTATTATCTATAGACTTGCATTTTAGCCAATTAGTGCAGTGTCTGCCACAAGCCATGGGCGTGAATATAATGTTATCTATATGGCTCACATGAACTAGCACTACCCTGTTGTAAAAAGCAAATAAAAAAGCATGTGATAAGAGGCGGCCTTCAAGGACGTAGAATTTTTATGAGCCTACCTAGGTTTAGCTTTTAACTAAGAATACCAAGAAAACAAAGCACATTTTATGATAAAAGTAAATTGGAAAGTTGTTTAAAATTGGATGCCCTATCTGAATCATGAAAGTTTATTTTTGACTAGACTGTCCCTTTAAAGGGACAGTCTACTCCAGACTTTTTATTGTTTAAAAAGATAGATAAATCCTTTCCCCAGTTTTGCATAACTAAAACAGTTATATTAATACACTTTTACCTCTTTGATTACCTTGTATCTAAGCCTCTGCAGACTGCCATCCTTATTTTAGTTTTTTGACAGACATACATTTTAGCCAATCAGTGCCAAAACATAAATAACTTCACATGAGTGAGCACAATGTTATCTATATGACAGAGATGAACTAGCAGTGTCTAACTGTGAAAAACTCTCAAAATACACTGAGATAAGAGACGGTTCAACAGATTAGAAATTAGCATATGAGCCTACCTAGGTTTAGCTTTCAGCAAAGAATACCAATTGAACAAAGCAAATTTGATGATAAAAGTAGATTGGAAAGTTGTTTGCATTGCATTGTGTATCTGAATCCTGAAAGTTTAGTTTTGACTAGACTGTCCCTTTAATTTTATAAGGGATAATTGCTACCACAAGCTTGTGATAGCAATAACCGGCCACTTGTGATAGCTAGTTAAATTATCGAGCACCCGCAAATTATCAAATTTGCCGTTTGAGGGCACGTAATAATTTAGTGCTCCACTTGTAATGTAGCTCAAAATGTTTCATTATTGAAAATAAAACATTATTGCAATATACATTCATTATTTATCTTGCTGACTTTTGCGTTTCCTTTTATATATACTGTATATGTATATATATATATATATATATAGGTATATATAGGTATATATATATATATTTAGCTATTAGATAAAGATTAAAGAGATATGAAACCCATATTTTTTCTTTCGTGCAATTTTAAGCAACTTTCTAATTTACTCCCATTATTGATGTTTTCGTTCTCTTGGTATCTTTATTTGAAAAAGCAGCAATGTAAACTTAGGAGCCGGCCTATTTTTGGTTTAGCACCTAGGTAGCACTTTCTGATTGGCTACATTTCATGCTATATTTGGGTATTAGTTTGTGATTGGTTAGCAAGGGTTCTTTTGCTCTGGGAACAGGGAAAATCAGGGAAAAGAAAAAACATAAAACAACATACTTACTTGACAAAATAAAGCTGCATTATTCATTGCAACATTCTTCTCAGATATGAATGCACATTATTATGCATCTTACAATTTGTGTTTAGGTTTAATGTCCCTGTATGTATCCTTTCAGAAAAAAAAATATATATATATGAAAAAATCCCATTCAAACTAAAAATATTTTTTGTTAAAAAACAAAATGTCAGGTAAGAGCTGATTAAATTTAAATTGAAACCAATACTGCAGTATTGGTTTTGTACTTGCTACTATAACTCACTGGCAGATAAGGATAATTGCCTCTATTTTACTTGTGGAGATGGGCATATCTGCAAGTATGACAAGAAAATGCTCACGGATTCAAGTCAGGACAGAAACACGTTTTTTAAAAACACAAAAACCTGAAATACATTTTGAAATGTTCTATGTTGAATACAGGGTATAGTTTAATCAAAGAAACAATTTGACTACAATGTAACTTTAAACACAATGATCAGTGATC